>NC_045695.1:5897920-6201394 GCF_003331165.1 Xiphophorus hellerii | reverse complement strand
CCTGCTGGGTCTGCCGCCAGACATCAAGCTGGCCCGGATTCTGATGTGTGCCGCTCTGGGTTTTGGGCTCATGGGCTCGGTGCTGGCCATCCTGGGCCTGAACCTGATCAACAGCTGCTGTCGCAAGATGGACGACCGACGCTTCAAGAAGGTCCTGAAGACGGCAGGTGGGACGTTGAGCCTGGCAGCTGGAATCCTGGTCCTGGTTCCAGTCTCCTACATAGCTCACCTGACTGTGGTGCGATTCTTTGACGAGTCGGTGCCGGATGTGGTTCCTCGCTGGGAGTTCGGCGATTCTCTGTTCTGTGGCTGGACAGCTGGAGTTCTGCACCTGGTGGCGGGAACGCTGCTGCTGATTTCTTCTTTGTATCTGCAGGAGCAGAACCGGAATCTACCTGTCCACATCCCACTGGTCCCGGTGTCGCAGAGACATCGGTCGGTCAGAATCAGTGCTGAGTACATCTAGAGCACCAATCAGGGGAAAGCGTCTGCCAGCACATTGTTGGAAATCTGACTTGACGTGACGATTTGAAAAGTTATTTGTGGAAAATCCCCAAGATTCTTTCCGTGCGTACGAAGATGTCTGTAGTTTGTTGGAGCCAAAGAAACAAAAAGCTGCTATTTCCTGTTTCCTCTCGTTTAACAACCTTCAGCATTCTATCTCTATCTGTAGACACGGTTGTCAATTTAATCAAGACACAGGGAAGCTTTCAGCTTCATTTTGATCTTGGAAAACATTAGTGACTGCTGATCAGTGCTGGGAGGTTTGACTGAAAAGAATAAATTCATAGAGGTGAAAAATCACTGTATAGATCAGCATGGTTAACAGCAGGCATTACTACTTAGCACTAATATACTGTATATACAGTATATAACCCATGCATGTATGTACAGTGTAATGTAATTGTTACACCACCAGAGGGCTATAAGTCACCATCAATAGAGTCCAGCTCCTTCATAGTTACATATAATCTTACTTACCTTACAGCCTAACTAATAATTTTGCTTATAATAGGTTTATTTGTGTTTGTTTATTTATATTCTGTACTGAAGTCAAAGTTAAATGTTTAACTGTCGCTAGATTAAAGATCACAAACTGGCCTGAAATGTTTCTGGAACTGTTTTCAGTCTCACCTTCAACTTAAAAGAGTTCAGCAAAATTTTGTTTGAACAAATTTTGTGCTTTTTCAGTCAGACCGTTTCACTCTGATTCTTTAGAGGTTGTTATTGCAATCCCATTGCCGCATGTCTCCAAACTGAAAAATCATAAAAAAAACCCAAAAACACCCATACTTCACAGGTGGGAGAGTATTGCCAGATGGTTCCACTTTAGTTTCAGGGCTTGTCTCCAAAGCTGAAGATCTTTGCAAACTGCAATGTTGCTTTCTCTTTCTCTTTTTTGGAACTTCGCAAATAAAAGTTTATTTGATTCACTGACAAAAATCATATTTCAGTAAACAATTATTATCTTGAAGTATTATTTCTGTGGTCACAGACATTGATATGATGGGCCAGATAGACCTGCGGACCTTGAGTTTGACATATGTGGATTAGCGTAAGAGGAATAATGCATTTCAGAGAATTTTGTTTGATGTTTTTTTTTTTTTTTCCAGCTCAAAAAGGAAACAACCCTGAACAAAATCCTAGACACAGGAACTGAGTAATTAGCGAATCCTGCTGGCGGATAGCAATCAGATTGTAAAACAAGCTACAAGATGCAAAAATAATCAGGAGCTGGAGACAAATCAGACTTTTTGGACTCTATTGAAAAGTACACTTAAACTTGTTTAGATGATACAATTATAGCCACGCTTGGAAAAAACAAAATCATGAAAGAATTATTTGCTTCCAAATACGGCAGTGTAGTGCTAACGGCGTTCTTGATGTATTTCACGCAGAATGTCGGGAAAGCTGCTCCACATGGCGAACCTGGCTCCAGAAAGGGAATCCAAAGTGACGTGTACATTTATAAATATCGATTTCGATCAGGGGAATATGCAACATGAGCTGACGGAACTGTATTTCTTTGTTTGATGTGTTCAAACATGTTCGTAGAAAATCTTTTTTTTCTTTTGCCAACATCCTTAGAGAACTTCACGAGAAGCTGCAGGACGATTTATGTTCTAAACTTAGAACAAGGCTGCACGATGAGCCGTTTTCAGCAACTGGACATCCAACAGAACCGGAGCTGTTCTGCAGGAAGAACAGAGGAAAAACCCTCCAAACACGACCTACCAGCCTCAGAGCTGCTTCAGAAAGTGTTTCCAATGCTCACCAAAGGAGATACTGGAGATGATGAAATTTTGTGTTGATTAAATTTTAGGTTTTACAATCAGGAAGAAGGAAATTACAGAGCCTTCAAGGGGACATGCGGAGTTTTGTTTTCTTTTGCGTTCCTTTGCAATAATTTACTGATTAGTTCATGTGGCATAATTGAACACTGTAAGCCTTTCTTATGGCAGCCAATGTACTTTCTGATATTATATAAGGTCTTCATAAGGGTTTTCCACGTGCTAATATCTCGTTATGAAATATCTGAAGTTTTTTTTCTTTAGGATAGAAAGGAGCCACAAACCTGTGACATAAACAGAAACTTTCCATAAGCAGGAAAGAAGAAAAAATACATCCAAACTATTTGGACTTTTTCTGAGTTATTATCGCGGGGTAATAAGTCATCTGATAGTTTTGATTGTGTCTCTTTAGTGTTGGTACTCTGAATGGCTTAAAGGGATGTTTTCATGTGCAGTTTCGTCTCAGCCTTACACAAACAGACATAAACTTATAGTGAATAAATCGATTTTCAGTAAGTTGTACCAAGGAGAGAAGACTAAACACTGAGGCTATTTAAATGTGCATACATTTGAAATTGATATTTGTGACTGTATACAAAACAGCTCAGCAAATGTTGCAGTAGGCATATTGTGAGGTAAGACAAAAGTATTGCGAGGGAACGCAAAAGAAACAAATTTTCCCATGTTCCATAGAGGGAAATAAAACCATCTGAGCTGAAATCACAAAAAAAAAAAAAAAAAAAAAAAAAATCATATTCGAATTGTAGAAACCATCATACTTATTGAGTTGTTTGCAGCAGAAGATAGAAAGACCAGAACCACCCAAACATCTCCAGAAAACATCTAAAATGGCATCAGAATGAGGCAAACATGCAGCCTGAAAAATGTTGAATTGAGCTTTACTTCATATTTCTGTTACAGGGTGAAAGCACCACCAGTGAGAACAAGACTGGCTTTCCGGTCGACTCAAGTTCAGATCAAAAAACTCCACGAAGACAAAATGGAGTTGAGTTTAGCTTTAACCTTCATTTATCCTTACAGAAAAATATATATATCAGTCAAAAAGTCAAAATCTTTCAACTCAAAGTTCTTCATCATGACAATGTTTCTTTAAACTCAAACTGCTGCAGCTTCAGCCACTTAGGATCATCAGGACACAGCTCAGCTCCTCTCCTTCACTAAGATCTCGCCCTGCAGAAAGGAGAAGGGTGAAGATCAGTGAGTGTTTCCAGCTTCTCTCGCTGTGTTACCGACTCTTCCAGGAGTCGGTAACGCATCACATCCTGTAAAAAGAGCAGCAAGGATTTCAGTTCTGTTCAGAGCTGCTTTCAGCTCTCATGTTAAAGTGTCGGAGCGAACGCACTGAACCCCAAGCTCACACATCTACACACACTTTTAGAGGTCTGCTTCCTCTGACATCAGCTCTGATGCGCCCACAGTTTTGTTTCTAGACATGTTGGACGGCTGGCAGCTTTGTTTCCTGATCAACAGTCATTTCCCCCCTCAACACAAACACAGGAAACACAACAAGCTTGTGGATCACTTGGTAATCTAGCCAAGACCATTCTCCTCCCACTGAGAAGCTGCAGCTTTACTGATAACACTGGAACTTCCCCCTGCTTCTCACATGGTATAATTCAACACTGCTGATAGCAGCTGGACTCACTTCCAGAATCTACTCACCTCACAGTCCTTACAAGAGCCTTCAGCTGCTGAATAGCCGAGTCCTTCAGGCCGTTTCCTCGTAGGTCCAGGTAAATCAGACGAGAGGGGTTGGACTTCAGAGCTGCGACCAGATAATCAACGCTGGTCTCTGACAAACCGCACCACACCAAGCTAAATACAGAATAAAAGATGTGAGCTGGAGCCAACGGGATGCATGTTAAAACGGTCCAACAGAACCAGTTAAAGAACTCTCACTGATATAAATGACAACATGCAGCCGCTTCAATAAAGACCAGCTGACTTCAGCTCTTAAACTCTGTCAGCTCCATCAACACAAGCTCAGCTTCTGCTGCTAAATTATTTCAGTTTCACAGAAATCAAACAGGTCAGGAGGTATTTTGGAGGAAATATGAACAGAACTAAGCTTGTACCTCAGACTCTGTATTTTGCAGTCAGTGGTCTGAAGAAAACCACACATCTCTTTTACTCCACCGTCTTTCAGGTCTTTGTTGCTGCTCAGTCCCAGTTTTGTCAGATGGGAGGGGTTGGACTTCAGCGCCGAGGCCAGACAAGCGCAGCTGGTTTCTGTCAAGCTGCAGTCGGTCAATCTGAATGAAGAATGAAACGTGTGAGCTGAAGCCAACAGGATTCAGATTAAACCAGTACAACTGAACCAGATAAAGAGATCTGCTTAATATTGACAACATGCTGCTGCTTCAATAAAGACTTGCTGACTTCTTCTCTGTCAGTTCCATCCATACCAACTAAGACTTTGCGCCTACGTTATTCAAGATTCCAAGAAAACGAGGAATTTTGGAGGAAATATGGACAAATGCAGTGTAATGCAGAAAAATTTAATTTTCAATGCAATATTTCTTGCCAGTTATCTCTGAATATGAAAGTACTTATGTATTTTACTATGTGTGATGGATTTCTTTAAAATGGCTCACTTTCTGAAATGACTGGCAAGAAATATTGAACTTTTACATAATTTTTGTAGACATACTAGTAATGTAAAACTATTGTTAAGAGCAGAAACACGCACACGTTTTACATTAAATCTCGTACATTGTTTTTGGAGTACTTTAATCAGTGAAATCATTCCAGATTCTTAAAAAAGCGCTGAAGCGTCAATCAGCGATTTATATATTTGTTCCTGTCAGACAGACTCCAGGAGCTGAAAAGCACTTTTTCTAAACTGTGGTGAGTTTTTCTGCCAAATTATGTCAAACTGTTTACAAAAAAAGATATGAAGCAACTAATCTTGTACCCCAATCTCTTTATTTTGCAGGAAGGGGTTCGTAAAAAACCACAGATCTCCTTCGTTCCGTCAACTTCCAAGTCGTTTCCACTCAGGTCCAGTTCTGTCAGATGGAAAGGGTTGGCCTCCAAAGCCAAGGCCAGAGAAGCACAACTGATCTCTGACGAACTACACTCCTCCAATCTGAATAAAGAATAAAACATGTGAGCTACGGCCAAAAGGATGCAGTTTAAAGTTGAAATGTGAACAAATAAATAGCACGATATAAAACATTAATATCTGATTTGCCCCGCAAGGTGGAGAGCAAAATTGACCGTTTTCCACAAATACCAAGTGTGTGTAATCTGTGGCAAAAGCCTTGCTGTCTGCACATGGAGCAGCGGTTCAACAAAAGTAACAGTGACCTTTCCCAGAATTTTCCAGCAGGAAGCAACTTCAACAAAGATGAAAAAATAAAATAAAATCAACAGAGGCATCATTTAAAGTGGCGCAAAGCCTGACCAACCAGAAATATCATTACAGTTTTGGTGGGATCATGAAAGATGGACCTTCAACAATTTGGTGTTGACACTCTTCTATAGCAGAAGTCTGCAATCCTTACAATTTCTTCCTCAAGTGAAGCCAAATAAAGCTTGTTTAGAGCCCCAGATCTTCCATGACCTTTTGGAAAAAGTACAGCTGATCATTTCTGAGAAATACCAATAGAAGGTAATGTGTTGTCATTTGTAAAGAACCACCATTTACTACTTTTAGGTTTCAAGATAAAGGTTTTAAGTCACAACATATGTCTGGTGGAGCTCATTGTGGCAGCATAGCTGTCATATGTGTATGTATGTATAACGAAGGTGCAATACCTGGTTGGGCACATGGACACAAAAACTAATGAATGGCTGGGCAAAGTGAGAGTTCGCCTATTAAATTGACTAAAGATGAAAACATAAACTAAAAACTGGAGTTTGGACCCCTAGCAGCGTGACGACAAGATCCCACCCCCATCGCCCTTCTGCAGGGCAAAAAGCTGCAAGGACCACCATTGATTTTAGACGTCAAGTTATCAATATAACACATTAAATCTCAAATAATATGTAAAAGAAAAAGGGATGCAGTGCTTTGCTCCTAAGTGTCAACACTATGACAACTAGGTTAGGAAAAAGTTTTAATTAAGAAAAAAATAGTGAGGCAGAGGGAAGTAGTTCAGTTATTCTTGCTTGACTTTGACAACCTTAACATGTAGATGTGTTGTGTGTTTTGGTTCACTTCAAAATGTAAAAAGGGACCCACACACACCACTCTGACAGATCATCAGTAGAGCAAGTCTGTAAACTAGATAATTTAGATTAGCTAATAGCAGCGGTAGCTAATCTACCACAGCAATTACTTAATAATCGGAAACAACGGACTGAACGTTCTGTTCTTTGGGTGAGAAATGTTTGGGTGTTTTTTGGTGTTGAATATTGAAACATACGGTGGCGTTGTTGTCAGACGCTATGGCAACGAGTCTTTCATTTAGTTAACAGAATTGTTCTACCACAGCAGTGTGGCTATGGATGGCGTCCTAATTGTCTATTTTCCCTCTACCACTTTTAGAGGGAGGCGCAAAGCATCGATACAAGTGTCACATCAGAAATAGTAGCATAGTTTCTTACATCAGCTTTTGTACTTTGCAGCCGGTACTCTGTAGAAAATCGCAGAGGTCCTGTACGCCAGCATCTTTCAGGATGTTGTTGCTCAGAGTCAGTTCTGTCAGGTGGGAGGGGTTGGACTTCAGAGCCGAGGCCAGAGAAGCCCAGCTGAGCTCCGTCAAGCTGCAGTTGCTCAATCTGAATAAAAAAATAAAATAAAATGTGGTGCAGGTTCAAACTGAAATGTAAACAAATAAAATTGTACAAAATGAATTTGACTCGATGTAAAATTTGAAAAAAATAATAAACTGGAATCTAATATTTTGTCCAATAAAACTGTTCAAACATAAGAGTTTGAACAAGAACATATTATTATGATGTGTTTGAATATTTCAGTCTGGGCTGCAATGGTTTTATGCTGAAAGTAAAGTTAGCTTTAACAACCAAAGTGTTACATTAGACCTGTTATGTAATCTGATTACAGTTCGAACTGTAATCTGATATAAGTATTTATTCAGGCTTTCACCAAGCTAAATTGTAAGAGCTAAATGAAATGCAAGACACACCAGAAACATTCAAGGTAACATTATAACAAAGAAACCTTTTATTGCTATCAATTTAGTTATGAAAGATTCAAGTTCAATGAATAATAAATTTGTTTTTAATTATCTCCGTATTAAAACAGACAATCAAAAGTTACAGTGCAAAAGCCTTCAGAAATAATATTCTGACATTTGGGAGAAAAGGTTGTTATTAAAGAACCCAGAATAAAATCAAAATAGGTTCTAAAGAATCATTATATGATTTTAATGAACAGAGAAAACAAACCTGAGAATCTCCACTTTACTGACTGAACTCTCCAGGATCTCACACAGATGCCGCATTCCAGCGTCTTTAAGTCCATCAATCTCGCGTATCTCTAGTTCAGTCAGGTGGGAGGGATTGGAATTCAGAGCCGAGACCACAACTTCGCACTCCGTCTCTGAGAGACTGCAGGCAACGAGTCTGTGATTAGAGAAAAAAATGAAATGATTTCTCATTAAATCAGACTAACAAAGATATAACAGTGATGACAACATCTGATAAACATTTGATCTTCACATCGATTTACTGAGTATCTCAGAAATTCATGATTAAAGTTATTGTTCTGCTCCCGATTCTAGTTGTGGTGCTGGTCATGTTCAGTGTTTGGGTTCTTGTCCTGCTTTCTGCTCCAGACCTGTGTTTCTGATTCTGCACAAAGATTCATTTAACATTTAACCACAGTGATGGAGGTTCAAACAGCTCAGGCTTTATGCTCTAAGAACAACACTGAAGGTTTGGGTCATGCTTTTAGTCCTGGTTATGCTTCGGGTTCTAATCCTGGTTCAGGTTAAAACAGCTTATGCTTCGTGTTCTCAGAACACCGAATGTTTTAGTAGAAGTCCTCTTTTCTACAAAACTCCCAGTTTCTTCATGCTGAGCTCTGCCTACACGGGCGGTCTTCGTCAAGATGACTTTAGTTTCTTTGCCCGCTTTGACACGGCGGGCAGCAGAGAAGCCGCACATCTACCCCAACTGGAAGAGCAGCACCAGCCCCTCGTCTTACAGAAGCATCAGGTGACGTCCACACTGAGGAGGATCAACACCTACAAAGCTCCAGGACCGGACAAGGTGTCAGGCCAGACGCTGAAAACCTGCGCCGACCAGCTGGCAGGAGTGTTTCTGGACATTTTCAATCTGTCCCTGCAGCTCGCCATGGTTCCTGAGTGCCTCAAGTCTTCCACCATCATCCCTGTACCGAAGAAGAGGTCCATCACCAGCCTGAACGATTACCGGCCCGTCGCTCTGACCCCGGTGATCATGAAGTGCTTTGAGAGGATTCTTCTGAGGTACATCAGAGACTTCATCCCCGCAAACCTGGACAGCCTTCAGTTCGCCTACAGAGCGAACCGGTCAACAGAGGATGCTGTCTCCATCACTCTGCACACAGCCCTGACCCATCTGCAGCATCCCAACACCTACGTCAGGATGCTATTTGTAGACTTCAGCTCAGCATTTAATACCGTCATCCCAGACAAGCTGGTGCTGAAGCTACTCGAGGTGGGGCTGCCCGCTTCACTGTGCCACTGGATCAGAGACTTCCTCACCAACAGGCCTCAGGTGGTGAGAATAAGTGGCTCAACATCGTCCCCACTGGTCCTCAACACAGGCACGCCGCAGGGCTGTGTGCTCAGCCCAGCTCTCTTCACCCTGTTTACACACGACTGCGTGGCCATCCACCCCACCAACACAGTCGTGAAGTACGCGGACGACACAACAGTAGTGGGTCTCATTTCAGACAACAACGAGACCCACTACAGAGAGGAGATTCTGCAGCTCACTCAGTGGTGTTCAGCCAACAACTTGGTGCTGAACACAGGGAAGACCAAGGAGGTCATTGTGGATTACAGAAGGTCCAGGAGGACGGCTCACACTCCCCTTCTCATAGATGGAGAAGTGGTGGAACGTGTGGACAACATCAAGTTCCTGGGCCTCCACATCACTTCTGACCTCTCCTGGAACACAAACACCTCCCACCTGGTGAAGAAAGCACAACAAAGGCTCTTCTTCCTCAGGAAACTGAGACGGGCTGGACTTTCCTCACGGCTGCTTGTGAACTTTTACAGGGCGATGATCGAGAGCATCCTCTGCCTCAACATGACTGTGTGGTATGGTAGCTGCACAGCACTGGAGAGGAAACAACTGACACGGGTGGTGAGAACAGCACAAGGCATTGTGGGATGCCCCCTCCCAGACCTGGACTCCATTTACACAGACCGGGTCAAGAAGAGAGCTGGATCCATAGCGATGGATTCCAGCCACCCGGGCCACAGACTGTTTGTGCCGCTGCCATCAGGCAAGCGGTACAGGAATATACGGACTACAACAAATAGACTGAGAAACAGTTTCTTCCCCACAGCCGTCAGAGCCATTACTCCCTGCCGCCCCCCCCTCCCACACATATCATAACCTCGCAGTCACACATACATATCCCCCACCCCCACACAGCCATATTGTTCTGCACTTTGCACTGTCACATTATCTGTACTTTGCCATAATTGGACCTGCTGCTACTTCTTTGGTGTGGTTGAGTGCCTTTAGTTAATTTAGTTGTATATATTGTTATTATTATTATTGTGTGTTTGCTTATTTATACTGTATATATTTGACCTTTTGCATGGGAGCTGCAATGGAAATTTCGTTGAATTCTGTTCAATGACAATAAATGCTATCTATCTAAAATTTGGAGGAACAGATTAAATCAATGAAGCTAATATTCCAAAGGTCACAACATGTTGGCGTGATGGTTGATTATCAAAAACCAACCAAGGAGCAAAACATATTTTCTATTCCTCCATTTTCTACATAAACTTCAGCATCTTTAGGATCAAGACTCCAACTCCAATAGCCAATGGGTGACTCTGGAAACCGGGACAATTAATCTGTGCAATAAATGTTTTTATTTGCAAATTAAAATAATCTCACATTAACAATAATACATTTAGATGTCCATGTTAGGATCTGGTGACTGCATCTCCATCTGGATTAACCCCTAAAACATCCATATAAGCTCCTGACACTTAGCAGTCAGCAACCTCTCCTTCCTAAGGCAATCAGGACCCTCAACTGCAGTCAGATGTTGAAGATTTTCTATCAGTCTGTGACGGAACGGTTTCAGCTTTCTCCGCAGCATCTGATGGAGCTGCAGCAATCCGAGCCTCAAAATATCTGGAGCACCCGGTGAAGAGAATGGCTGGGCCGATCGAAAGAAACTACCAGTGACGATAGAACGAAGAAGAAACTGCTCAAGATAAAAATAGGAGCTAGTTTTCAAAGAGTCTCCTCAGCAGTGTTTGGTCACATTACAAAAAAAAAATCCACATTTGAAAACCAGACGCGAAAACCTATTCAGCCATCAAGGCAGGTGGTAAATTAAGACATCAGGAATCAGAAGTGCAGAGACGCTGTACTCCCTAAGTACTCTGCACTCAATAAGCTGCAAAGCTTTGATTTTATTAGCCTAACTGTAAATAGTGTAAATAGTTGGAATAATATATTCTTCTTTTCTTTCTGCAGGCAACATGCCCAGTACAGTGTTTGATTATGTAGTGTGATGTTGACTGATAATTCCTCTATAGAGTGATTTCATAAAAACAATAAAAACAATGTAAAAGGTGAATAATGGAGTAGAGCCCCAATGAATGAAGAGATGTTCAAAATGTGTCTATGATTGATTGGAGCTTTCATAGAAAACAGAGATCAAGCTTTCTAAATACCAAAAGCTGCAGTAGTGTCGTCCTAACTAAGCATAACATTCAGATGTTTCAATGACTGAAATAGACCAAAGCATGACTAAAGTAGCTAAAAGTCAAAAAAATGCCCAGAAGCAACTTGAAGAAGAAGAAGAAACAGGAGGACAATAGAGCTGAATCAGCATTCACACAATGATGACATCTGGACTCACCGAGCCTTTCTGCAATTCCTCACAGCTGGAACCAGTCTCAGTCGTCCCTTCTCTGATGTGTTGTACTTTTCCAGGTCCAACTCATCCAGAACTTCATCTGACATTTGCAGCATGTAGGATAGAGCAGAGCACTGGACCACTGAGAGCTCCTTCCCTGAATTCAGGAGCTGCTGAATCTCCAGATAAAATGAGAGGTCATTCATCTCCATCAGACAGTGGAAGATGTTGATGCTTCTGTCAGGAGCTATATCATCGGTGTTCATCTCCTTCAGGTTCTTGATGACTATCTGGATGGTTTCTGGACTGCTCTCTGTCTGACCCAGCAGGCCTCCTAAGAGTCTCTGGTTGGACTCCACAGAGAGGCCATGAAGGAAGCGAACAAACAGGTCCAAGTGACTATTTTTACTGCCGAGGGATTTCATTACGACTTTTTTCATGAACTCATCCAGAGACGTTTCACTGTATTTTTGTCCCAGGAATATCTCCATCACTTCTATGTTCCTGCTGGTGAAACAGTGGAACATGTAGACTGCAGCCAGAAACTCCTGAATGCTCAGATGAACAAAGCAGTAGACTGATTTATGGAGGATCACACTCTCTTTTTTGAAGATCTCTGTACAAACTCCTGAGTACACCAAGGCCTCTGTGACATCCAGACCACATTGCTCCAGGTCTTCTTCATAGAACATGATGTTTCCTTTCTCTAGCTGTTCAAATGCCAGCCTCCCCAGCTTCAAAAGAACTTCCTTTTCAGCCTCCATCAGCTCATGTGGACTTGGGTCATGTCCTTTATGGTACTTGCTCTTCTTCCTCTTTGTCTGGACCAGCAGGAAGTGTGAGTACATGTCAGTCATGGTCTTGGGCAGCTCTCCTCTCTGTTCTGTGCTCAACATGTCCTCCAGAACCGTAGCAGTGATCCAGCAGAACACTGGGATTACACACATAATGTGGAGGCTCCTGGAGGTCTTTATATGGGAGATGATTCTGCTGGACAGCTGTTTATCGCTGAACCTCTTCCTGAAGTACTCCTCCTTCTGGGCATCGGTGAAACCTCGTACTTCTGTTACCCTAGAAACACATGAAGGAGGGATGCGATTTGCCACTACAGGTCTGGAAGTTATCCAGATGAGAGCCGAGGGAAGCAGGTTTCCCTTGATGAGGTTTATCAGCAGAACATTGACTGGTGACTTCTGTGTGACGTCAGAAACCAACTGACTGTCTTTGAAGTCCAGCGAAAGTCTGCTTTCGTCCAGGCCATCAAAGATGAAGAGAGTTTTCCAGCTGGCCAACTTTTCTGCTGGGAGCTTCTGGAGTTTTGGATGGAAAACGTGGAGCAGCGTGAGAAGACTGTGCTGCACATCTTTGATCAGGTTCAGCTCCCTGAACGAAAGCAGAACCACCATATTGACATCTTGGTTCTCCAAGCCCTCTACCCAGTCCAGAGTGAACTTCTGCACTGAGAAAGTTTTTCCAACCCCAGCGACACCGATGGTCAGAACCACTCTGATGGCTCCATCTTGGCCAGGTAAAGCTTTAAAGATGTCATGGCACTTGATTGGAATGTCATGGCGCTTCTGGCTCTTGGAAACTGCCTCCAGCTGCATCACCTCATGTTGGGTATTAACCTCTTCACTCTGCCCCTCTGTGATATAGACTTCAATGTAGATACTGTTGAGGGGGGTTTTACTTCCCATTTCATCACTTCCGTCAGTCACATATTCACATCTCTTCCTCAGACTCATTTTATGTTCGTCTAAAACCTCCTGCAAACCAACATCTGCTGAAACAAAAAAGAAAAGGGAACTGATGTAAAAAAAAAAAAAAGCAGACAAAAAAAAAAAAAATATATGATTTTGTATGATTAAGTTGGAACAAATCCACTTTGAACATTAGGGGATGTTATCATTTTCTGTTGCCGTATTCTAGATTTGAGCCACTGTTGGAGTAGTTCTGTTACTTCATTCAGATTTTTCTTTTTTAAAACGTTCATCCCTTAACTTTTTTTTTTATCATTCATAACCACAGCAACAAATTGGCTTACAACAGGGAGCAGCTGGTCAAAATTGCAAAAGCTGCAATAATATCACAACTGAAGCCACAAATGTAAGAGAAGTTGAAAAGGAGCTCATGGTTGCAGAGCAGGAGCGAAGGAGAGAGAGAAACCATCTCTTCCATCCAGGGCCGTAACGATTCCTTGAATAATTTGAGTACCTTGATTATTAAAATTCCCCAAAGAAAATTACCTACCTTGAGGCTTCGTTAAACTATGTTTTAGAACACCGTGTTCCGGCCAGGTGATTATGCTTCTGTAGTGGAAAAATTAAAGTAAGGTCACACCTGCTAGTTGTATTGCTATAAGTTTATTCTAAGTTCCAGTATACTCCCACCAAGTTAAACTATTTTGGTTACATGTTCAAGGTTGGACGTTGTTTTTCAAAGCTGCATGGGAACCAGTCTGTTTCCCATGCTTAGGATCCCTTATCCCTTTGGTATAAAACTCATGTGTTGTCTCTGCCTGGCAGAGCTTTTCATCCAGACCCGCTTCGTTACTGATTGTCCTACAAGCTCTCTGTATTGTGCACAATATATGAATAAACCGGATTGAGTGATTTCCCCTGAACAGTGCTTGGAAATAGTATTTTTTTCCCACGACAGTTTCACAACGCTCTTACTTCCTCCTATGAGTTGTTGATGAAAGGCAAGTGACACCAGCATAACGTCCATTTTTTCAAGTTCAGTTCGGAGGCATTTCATCGATTGATGATAATGTCTGGGTTTTGTTGGAAATATTAGTTTAATTATGCTTGCTTTAATGATGTTCGACTGTAGAGCATGTTAAAACATTGGACGGATCATGGTTGCTTTGAGTAGGCCTCAATTTAGGATAGATTCATGATTTAATCAATACATAACTTTAAGCAGTAGAAAATGTTTTTTAGATATAATGATCACAATTTGATTAAAATTAGCTCATGTAGTGTAGCTTTTATAGTAGATCACATTCTTAAGAGTGTATAAGTCATATATTCCTCTGAAAAATCTCTTAGTTCATTACAGCCAAAGAAGTAGAAAACTAATCAGAAAATATTGAGTGTAATAGTTGTTTTAGAATTTAAATTGACCATGTTTGCTTTATAAATGTTTGAAGATATTATATGAAATGTCCACTAATTTTTATAATCAGAGCCTGCTGTTTGATGCACTGGGTTAGGAGGAGGTCAGGAGAGCTATGTGTGGTGCAGGAACCAGTTTGAAAGGATGAAAAACATGGATAGCTGACAAACGTCGGTCCTGCATTCTTGAGTAAAATGTTTCCATATGAAATGAACACATCTATTGTTCATGCCCTGGAGAAGTGCCTCCCATGCACTGCATGGGAAGCACCAATGATAATGTTTTCCTGAGACATGGCTGCAGGATTATATCCCCGACTGGTTCAACAGACACGACAGAAGGAAGCTCTGATAACGGATGTTTAGTCTCACCTGGTGCACAGATGCTCTGATTGGCTTTGGGTTGTTTCCAACACTGGGGGCAGGAGGAGGGTCCTGATGGAGCAGACTGGTCCCAGTAAGGCCCAATGCACTGTCTGCAGAACCAGTGTCCGCAGCTGGTAGAGACTGGATCCATCGGAGCCTTTCGACACAAAGCACAGCAGGACGGCTGCTCCTCCACACCAGTGCTGCTCCTCTTCCTCCTTCTGTGAAGACATTTTTTTCATCAGTGAAATAGTTCACCAACAACAGGGTGGAACTGTTCTACTGACGCTGAAGATGTTCATAAAGGTTCACCACAAACAAAGGGCCAGAATCTGGGTCAGAGCAGAACCTCACAACTTTGATGATGTCTGGTTTGAAAGCATTTCATTGTATCATCTTTGGTGATCGATCTTTTTGGCGTCTTTTTCCATCTGAAATCTCTTCTGGGTCAATAATCCTTTCTCTGTCTGAATCAGAGCAGAAGACTGCTCCCATCAAAGGCTTAAAGAGACTGATTCAAATCTAATTCCAGTGTAGAAAGCTGGATCCTTCTTTAATGGCGGAACGCAAATAAACAGGACTTGGCCGCAGTTTGCATTTATCCAAGCACTTTATGAAGCGATTATTTGAACATGTTAGTAGCAGTAACAACTTCTTGAAAGTTCACATCTTATTTGTTGTTTAAAGTTGGATCGACTGAATCTCATTTCATGATGATCTTTTGGACTTTGGTTCTGTTTTCATTTTGTGGTTTTTAACCAACTACACTGTCTTGATATATGATTTGCAGTTGGAGTCTTCAGTTGCAGTCCGTCTTTATTGTGCCCAGTGTCTGCTTTTTTAAAAAAGCGGTCTGGTTCATTTCACGGACTTGGTTCTAATTTCGATCTGGTTCTGCTCGTCTCGCCTCTTTCTGGGTTCCTGTGTTACCGACATCAAGTTCTATTCAGCCCATCTGGTTTGTCTGCATACAAGCAAAAAATTATGTTAAAAGTCGGCTTTTCTCTACCTCATCGCATTAAAAATCAAACAGTTTGGACTATTTAAATAACTACTCTAACAGTCTATTATTATTGACGTTTGTCTTCTTTATTGATGAATTTACAGAAGAGATTTGAGTTTAGAATTGGTACCGATGACCACAAAGTTGACCCAAATGAGTCAATCTCAATCATTTTATAAATAAAACTATAAATAACATTTTATTCAGGTGTTACACTGTTATTTAAAACATTTAAAGGCATTCTTAGCACTAATGGCTGAGATTTTACAGCAATTTGACCCTCAATATGAGGGTGGACAGAGAAGCGGAAGATACGCAGCTAATGCAGCTGCTGAGATCGTATTTCTTTGAAATAATCTACGAAGCACTTCTGTAGTATCCACTACAAATATTAAAAGCCCAGAATGTGCTGTGTTTCCACTAAATAAGAAAATTAAATAACGCACGAATAAGCTTGTTCATGTCACAAGTCATTGAAAAACGTATTTCAGTGCGGCTCAAAAACCACCTCGTGCTAGCGCAGAAACTTTTTTTTTCAAAATCTTCTTGTTCCTGTCAGGCTGATTTATTTTCAGAATTTCAGTTTGTGCATTTTTATGGTTAATGGAATCACAACTGTAGTCACATTGATGACATCCGATCTGAGTTAAAATGTAGTTTTGCATCAGAGCAAGACGTTAAAGTAAAGCTGATGTTCAGAAGACAGATGACCACAAAGTTGACCCAAATTAGTCAATCTTAATCATTACCAGAGGAATCAGAAAAGGATGAAAATGTCCAACTTCACAGGGGGAAAAAAAAAACTAAAAATCAGAGGCAAGGTGACATTTAGGTCTATTTTAAGTTGGAAGTAAATCTGAGTTCATGGATAGTAAAAGAAGAGACACCACTGAGCAGCAGAATGAGCAGGTATTGCATGAGTTTTGGTTTGAGAGCAACATGGTAAAGCGCTGTAGTGACTGAACCTGCAGCATCAATGTATTCAAAAAGACAAGCTGTAGTGACGGCTGTTTCTACAGCCCTGTTCAACCTGATAAAAGGAACCATTCTGCCGAGTCATGATACACTAACAGTGTATCATGACTCGGCAGTTCATATCTAGTTTCACATATGAACTGCTGGATTTATCAAGCTGGAAGTAGAGAACATGACACTGAAGATGTCATCTGGTTGACGCTGACTAGATAAACAGACCAGTTAATACTAGATATATCTATGTGGACTGACAGGAATCAGTTAGAAACTGGTTTCTTACTTTGTGCCTGAGGGCACAGGCTCATTACTGAATAGTGGAGGACTGTCTCTGGACCGGTCACTCCTCGCAGACTGACAGCTGGATCCCGGAGGTTCTGCTCTGTCCTTTGGATCCCGATCCTCCATCTTCAGGACGTCAGTCGGTCTGTAAGAGAAACCAATACCAGTCAACATCCGGCTTTGAATTGTTCACTCCTTCACTCACTTTGACAGGGAACTGCTGGATTTATCAAGCTGGAAGTAGAGAACATGACACTGAAGATGTCATCTGGTTGACGCTGACTAGATAAACAGACCAGTTAATACTAGATATATCTATGTGGACTGACAGGAATCAGTTAGAAATTGGTTTCTTACTTTGTGCCTGAGGGCACAGGCTCATTACTGAATAGTGGAGGACTGTCTCTGGACCGGTCACTCTTCGCAAACCGACAGCTGGATCCTGGAGTTTCTGCTCTGTCCTTTGGATCCCAATCCTCCATCTTCAGGACGTCAGTCAGTCTGTAAGAGAAACCAATACCAGTCAACATCCGGCTTTGAATTGTTCACTCCTTCACTCACTTTGACAGGGACCATATACAGTACAGTGTTGATAATATATGAAAAGATGTTTGATTCAGACTTCAGCTCTTGGATCTAATTTGCAGTCACTCAGACACAGGACGACTTGTAGAGCATTATACATGACGACATACAACTTTGCAATTCCTAGTTCATTTAAAATGCTCTCAATAAAGAAGAATGTGGTTCATCATTTGATTAAGTGACACTATTTAGTGGAGCCAAAACAACTATGAATTATGAAATTTGCAACTTTATTTTCACCGAAGGGCAAAGAGTGGGGGTCCCAAAACAACTTTGTTAAAGCTAAGTGAAGGTGGAGGTTTACCATCTCTTCTGCAATAACATCCTTCCTTTAAATAGGGTATAAAGAAACACAAGAGTAATAAAATGACCAGCCACATTCTGACCATCCCACAACAGTTTCTGATTAACCCCCAATGTCTGAGAGAAGTCTTGCACTTTCTTCTTATTTCAATAATCAGGTAAACTTGTTTACAGCTGTTTGTTCCTCTTGAGGTAAAATCAAATCGTGCAGAGCTTTAAAAGCTAAATTAAATTCTTATTCTGTATTATAACAGTTCGTTGCACACGCCACACAAACAGATCACTTGCAGAGGTCATGGTTGATCACACAAGATGTAAAGTAAGGAAGTCGTGTGCTTCTGGCACTTTATTCAATGTTTTTTCTCGTTACTAAAGATAGATAAATAAAACAGCCTCATTTTACAGCCCTCTATAAGCAGCAACGTTTTACAATAAAGTCTTAAATTTCCGATTAACCATTTAATTTTACGTACGATTAAGAACTTTGCTGATCAGCCCCTTAAAAATAAAACAGGCCACGGCAGCGGGACTCCCAGCCCACCCTATAAGAGAAGGGCATTTCAGGCCGAGGTGGTCGTCCATGTTTGTCATCTTTTAGAAGAAACTAAGATAGTTATTAGAGACACGGAGGACAACGGAGCGGTAACACTTACCTCGATTCTGCTGGGTATTTCTTCGTCTTTTATGGCGGTTGGCAAGCAAAGTATTGATGCAAGTATCCCTCGCTGTAGCAAACATAAAGGGGTGGGGATGGACGGACCGCTGTCAGTCTCATACCTTATTTGGAAATGGGACAATTGCTCTCCGGAAGTGAAGGGGGCGCTATTTCCTATATTATTCGCGGTCTCCCGTTTTTATTTTCTTTTAAAATCTGTCATATATCTTCACCTTTAGGAAGGATTTTCACTCTCAGTATGTTTTTGAACTTCTCTCGCTTATTTACTTCAGCGCAGCTCACAGTTTTTAACAAATTCTGTAGCTTTCTGTGTACTTCTAAATCTGCTTTTTAGTCGCATCTTTTCGGTCCTGCTACTGCCTCTAGTGGCGTGAGGGTGGTGACACAACTCATCTATTTACATTATTAAATCAGAATACCACAAAGTCTTTATTATTTATTATTAATTCTGGCATTACTGGAACAGGAAAAGATAAATTCCCTCACAAAAGAACATAGCTTTACATTTTCTTAAGGAAGTAGAGCTAATTAAATGGCATAAACAAGATCTGAAAGTGACTCTAGTTTCATTTGTTGGCCAACCTGTTGAATTTTAAATTCCTTGTGTCATTCCTGGACAGTCAGCTCAACTTTGCTGAAAACACTGGCTATATCTTTAAGAACTGTTCTGAGAGACTCTATCTTTTAAGATGACCCAGTGATCTTGGGTTTACCCAAATTGAGGTTGTGTACAACCTCTAGTTAGGTATAGGTTGTTGAGTTAAAATGTTAAAACTTGACATTCCAACTTGAATTTTAACTCAACTCAAGTTAAAACATCTTTTAAGAGATAACTCAACTGTTTGCTGAAAGAACATGGAAGATAGCAGGAATATTTTAGCAGAGAGCATCCATCATCGTCTTTTGTCAGTTTGAACCTCTGAGCTCATGAAGGCATTATTGTGTTCCTCTGGCAACTGAGAACATCTATTAGAAATCATTTATTGACAGTGTAATAATTATTCTTAACCAAACTAAATGACATTTACCTATACCGTGCTAAGAATTTTTGCTCTGTTCAGAAATTGTTGATAATGTGATGCTACAAATATGATTTATTGTTTTAGAGTCGAAGGAAAATTAGTCTTAGTAATTTTCTTAGTGGTCTTGTGTTCTTTTGGGAAACGTTTTCCACTGCGGTAATGTAATCACAGTATGATACTTTAAACGTAACTTCTGGGGAAATCGATGAAATTATAAAAAATTTTGTTTCTTGTTTTATCTTGGCCAATGTTTTCTTCCACAGTCCATTAATAATCATATGATAGTTTAAACGTAACTTCCGTGGATATTGATGAAATGCCAAAAATAGGTGGGGCCAAAGGACAAGAAGTCCTCGTTAGTATAGTGGTAAGTATCCCCGCTTGTCACGCGGGAGACCGGGGTTCGATTCCCCGACGGGGAGGTTGTTTCATCTTGGCCAATGTTTTCTACCACATCCAGTCATAATCGTAATACAGTTTAAATGTAGCTACTGTGGAAATTGATGAAAAGTCAAAAATAGGTGGGGCCAAAAGACAACAAGTCCTCGTTAGTATAGTGGTAAGTATCCCCGCTTGTCATGCGGGAGACCGGGGTTCGATTCCCTGACGGGGAGGTTGTTTCATCGTGGCCAATGTTTTCTACCACATCCAGTCATAATCGTAATACATTTTAAATATAGCTAATGTGGAAATTGATGAAAAGCCAAAAATAGGTGGGGCCAAAAGACAACAAGTCCTCGTTAGTATAGTGGTAAGTATCCCTGCTTGTCACGCGGGAGACCGGGGTTCGATTGCCCGACGGGGAGGTTGTTTCATCTTGGCCAATGTTTTCTACCACATCCAGTCATAATCGTAATACATTTTAAATATAGCTAATGTGGAAATTGATGAAAAGCCAAAAATAGGTGGGGCCAAAAGACAACAAGTCCTCGTTAGTATAGTGGTAAGTATCCCTGCTTGTCACGCGGGAGACCGGGGTTCGATTGCCCGACGGGGAGGTTGTTTCATCTTGGCCAATGTTTTCTACCACAGTCCAGTCATAATCGTATGACAGTTTAAATGTAACTTCTGTGGAAATTGATGAAATGTCAAAAATAGGTTTAGGCAGAGCAACAACAAGTCCTCGTTAGTATAGTGGTAAGTGTCCCCTCCTGTCACGCGGGAGACCGGGGTTCGATTCCCCAAAAGGGAGGTTGTTTCATCTTGGCCAATGTTTTCTACCACATCCAGTCATAATCGTATGACAGTTTAAATGTATCTTCTGTGGAAATTGATGAAATGTCAAAAATAGGTTTAGGCAGAGCAACAACAAGTCCTCGTTAGTATAGTGGTAAGTATCCCCGCTTGTCACGCGGGAGACCGGGGTTCGATTCCCCGACGGGGAGGTTGTTTCATCTTGGCCAATGTTTTCTACCACAGTCCAGTCATAATCGTATGACAGTTTAAATGTAACTTCTGTGGAAATTGATGAAATGTCAAAAATAGGTGGGGCCAAAAGACAACAAGTCCTCGTTAGTATAGTGGTAAGTATCCCCGCTTGTCATGCGGGAGACCGGGGTTCGATTCCCTGACGGGGAGGTTGTTTCATCTTGGCCAATGTTTTCTACCACAGTCCAGTCATAATCGTATGACAGTTTAAATGTAACTTCTGTGGAAATTGATGAAATGTCAAAAATAGGTTTAGGCAGAGCAACAACAAGTCCTCGTTAGTATAGTGGTAAGTGTCCCCTCCTGTCACGCGGGAGACCGGGGTTCGATTCCCCAAAAGGGAGGTTGTTTCATCTTGGCCAATGTTTTCTACCACATCCAGTCATAATCGTATGACAGTTTAAATGTATCTTCTGTGGAAATTGATGAAATGTCAAAAATAGGTTTAGGCAGAGCAACAACAAGTCCTCGTTAGTATAGTGGTAAGTATCCCCGCTTGTCATGCGGGAGACCGGGGTTCGATTCCCTGACGGGGAGGTTGTTTCATCTTGGCCAATGTTTTCTACCACATCCAGTCATAATCGTAATGCAGTTTAAATGTAACTTCTGTGGAAATTGATGAAATGTCAAAAATAGGTGGGGCCAAAAAACAACAAGTCCTCGTTAGTATAGTGGTAAGTATCCCCGCTTGTCACGCGGTAGACCGGGGTTCGATTCCCTGACGGGGAGGTTGTTTCATCTTGGCCAATGTTTTCTACCACAGTCCAGTCATAATCGTATGACAGTTTAAAAGTAACTTCTGTGGAAATTGATGAAATGTCAAAAATAGGTGGGGCCAAAAAACAACAAGTCCTCGTTAGTATAGTGGTAAGTATCCCCGCTTGTCACGCGGGAGACCGGGGTTCGATTCCCCGACGGGGAGGTTGTTTCATCTTGGCCAATGTTTTCTACCACAGTCCAGTCATAATCGTATGACAGTTTAAATGTAACTTCTGTGGAAATTGATGAAATGTCAAAAATAGGTGGGGCCAAAAGACAACAAGTCCTCGTTAGTATAGTGGTAAGTATCCCCGCTTGTCATGCGGGAGACCGGGGTTCGATTCCCTGACGGGGAGGTTGTTTCATCTTGGCCAATGTTTTCTACCACATCCAGTCATAATCGTAATGCAGTTTAAATGTAGCTACTGTGGAAATTGATGAAAAGCCAAAAATAGGTGGGGCCAAAAGACAACAAGTCCTCGTTAGTATAGTGGTAAGTATCCCCGCTTGTCATGCGGGAGACCGGGGTTCGATTCCCTGACGGGGAGGTTGTTTCATCGTGGCCAATGTTTTCTACCACATCCAGTCATAATCGTAATACATTTTAAATATAGCTAATGTGGAAATTGATGAAAAGCCAAAAATAGGTGGGGCCAAAAGACAACAAGTCCTCGTTAGTATAGTGGTAAGTATCCCTGCTTGTCACGCGGGAGACCGGGGTTCGATTGCCCGACGGGGAGGTTGTTTCATCTTGGCCAATGTTTTCTACCACAGTCCAGTCATAATCGTATGACAGTTTAAATGTAACTTCTGTGGAAATTGATGAAATGTCAAAAATAGGTTTAGGCAGAGCAACAACAAGTCCTCGTTAGTATACTGGTAAGTGTCCCCTCCTGTCACGCGGGAGACCGGGGTTCGATTCCCCAAAAGGGAGGTTGTTTCATCTTGGCCAATGTTTTCTACCACATCCAGTCATAATCGTATGACAGTTTAAATGTATCTTCTGTGGAAATTGATGAAATGTCAAAAATAGGTTTAGGCAGAGCAACAACAAGTCCTCGTTAGTATAGTGGTAAGTATCCCCGCTTGTCACGCGGGAGACCGGGGTTCGATTCCCCGACGGGGAGGTTGTTTCATCTTGGCCAATGTTTTCTACCCCAGTCCAGTCATAATCGTATGACAGTTTAAATGTAACTTCTGTGGAAATTGATGAAATGTCAAAAATAGGTGGGGCCAAAAGACAACAAGTCCTCGTTAGTATAGTGGTAAGTATCCCCGCTTGTCATGCGGGAGACCGGGGTTCGATTCCCTGACGGGGAGGTTGTTTCATCTTGGCCAATGTTTTCTACCACATCCAGTCATAATCGTAATGCAGTTTAAATGTAACTTCTGTGGAAATTGATGAAATGTCAAAAATAGGTGGGGCCAAAAAACAACAAGTCCTCGTTAGTATAGTGGTAAGTATCCCCGCTTGTCACGCGGTAGACCGGGGTTCGATTCCCTGACGGGGAGGTTGTTTCATCTTGGCCAATGTTTTCTACCACAGTCCAGTCATAATCGTATGACAGTTTAAATGTAACTTCTGTGGAAATTGATGAAATGTCAAAAATAGGTGGGGCCAAAAAACAACAAGTCCTCGTTAGTATAGTGGTAAGTATCCCCGCTTGTCACGCGGGAGACCGGGGTTCGATTCCCCGACGGGGAGGTTGTTTCATCTTGGCCAATGTTTTCTACCACATCCAGTCATAATCGTAATACAGTTTAAATGTAGCTAATGTGGAAATTGATGAAAAGCCAAAAATAGGAGGGGCCAAAAGACAACAGGTCCTCGTTAGTATAGTGGTAAGGATCCCCGCTTGTCACGCGGGAGACCGGGGTTCGATTCCCCGACGGGGAGGTTGTTTCATCTTGGCCAATGTTTTCTACCACAGTCCAGTCATAATCGTATGACATTTTAATTGTAACTTCTGTGGAAATTGATGAAATGTCAAAAATAGGTGGGGCCAAAAGATAACAAGTCCTCGTTAGTATAGTGGTAAGTATCCCTGCTTGTCACGCGGGAGACCGGGGTTCGATTCCCTGACGGGGAGGTTGTTTCATCTTGGCCAATGTTTTCTACCACATCCAGTCATAATCGTAATACAGTTTAAATGTAGCTACTGTGGAAATTGATGAAAAGTCAAAAATAGGTGGGGCCAAAAGACAACAAGTCCTCGTTAGTATAGTGGTAAGTATCCCCGCTTGTCATGCGGGAGACCGGGGTTCGATTCCTTGACGGGGAGGTTGTTTCATCGTGGCCAATGTTTTCTACCACATCCAGTCATAATCGTAATACATTTTAAATATAGCTAATGTGGAAATTGATGAAAAGCCAAAAATAGGTGGGGCCAAAAGACAACAAGTCCTCGTTAGTATAGTGGTAAGTATCCCTGCTTGTCACGCGGGAGACCGGGGTTCGATTCCCCAAAAGAGAGGTTGTTTCATCTTGGCCAATGTTTTCTACCACAGTCCAGTCATAATCGTATGACAGTTTAAATGTAACTTCTGTGGAAATTGATGAAATGTCAAAAATAGGTTTAGGCAGAGCAACAACAAGTCCTCGTTAGTATAGTGGTAAGTGTCCCCTCTTGTCACGCGGGAGACCGGGGTTCGATTCCCCAAAAGAGAGGTTGTTTCATCTTGGCCAATGTTTTCTACCACATCCAGTCATAATCGTATGACAGTTTAAATGTATCTTCTGTGGAAATTGATGAAATGTCAAAAATAGATTTAGGCAGAGCAACAACAAGTCCTCGTTAGTATAGTGGTAAGTATCCCCGCTTGTCACGCGGGAGACCGGGGTTCGATTCCCTGACGGGGAGGTTGATTCATCTTGGCCAATGTTTTCTACCACAGTCCAGTCATAATCGTATGACAGTTTAAGTGTAACTTCTGTGGAAATTGATGAAATGTCAAAAATAGGTTGGGCCAAAAGACAACAGGTCCTCGTTAGTATAGTGGTAAGTATCCCCGCTTGTCACGCGGGAGACCGAGGTTCGATTCCCCGACGGGGAGGTTGTTTCATCTTGGCCAATGTTTTCTACCACAGTCCAGTCATAATCGTATGACAGTTTAAATGTAACTTCTGTGGAAATTGATGAAATGTCAAAAATAGGTTTAGGCAGAGCAACAACAAGTCCTCGTTAGTATAGTGGTAAGTATCCCCGCTTGTCACGCGGGAGACCGGGGTTCGATTCCCCGACGGGGAGGTTGTTTCATCTTGGCCAATGTTTTCTACCACAGTCCAGTCATAATTGTATGACAGTTTAAGTGTAACTTCTGTGGAAATTGATGAAATGTCAAAAATAGGTTGGGCCAAAAGACAACAGGTCCTCGTTAGTATAGTGGTAAGTATCCCCGCTTGTCACGCGGGAGACCGGGGTTCGATTCCCCGACGGGGAGGTTGTTTCATCTTGGCCAATGTTTTCTACCACAGTCCAGTCATAATCGTATGACAGTTTAAGTGTAACTTCTGTGGAAATTGATGAAATGTCAAAAATAGGTGGGGCCAAAAGACAACAAGTCCTCGTTAGTATAGTGGTAAGTATCCCCGCTTGTCATGCGGGAGACCGGGGTTCGATTCCCCGACGGGGAGGTTGTTTCATCTTGGCCAATGTTTTCTACCACAGTCCAGTCATAATCGTATGACATTTTAATTGTAACTTCTGTGGAAATTGATGAAATGTCAAAAATAGGTGGGGCCAAAAGACAACAAGTCCTCATTAGTATAGTGGTAAGTGTCCCCTCTTGTCACGCGGGAGACCGGGGTTCGATTCCCCGACGGGGAGGTTGTTTCATCTTGGCCAATGTTTTCTACCACATCCAGTCATAATCGTATGACAGTTTAAATGTAACTTCTGTGGAAATTGATGAAATGTCAAAAATAGGTTTAGGCAGAGCAACAACAAGTCCTCGTTAGTATAGTGGTAAGTGTCCCCTCTTGTCACGCGGGAGACAGGGGTTCGATTCCCCAAAAGGGAGGTTGTTTCATCTTGGCCAATGTTTTCTACCACATCCAGTCATAATCGTAATACAGTTTAAATGTAACCTCTGTGGAAATTGATGAAAAGCCAAAAATAGGAGGGGCCAAAAGACAACAGGTCCTCGTTAGTATAGTGGTAAGTATCCCCGCTTGTCACGCGGGAGACCGGGGTTCGATTCCCCGACGGGGAGGTTGTTTCATCTTGGCCAATGTTTTCTACCACAGTCCAGTCATAATCGTATGACATTTTAATTGTAACTTCTGTGGAAATTGATGAAATGTCAAAAATAGGTGGGGCCAAAAGACAACAAGTCCTTGTTAGTATAGTGGTAAGTATCCCCGCTTGTCACGCGGGAGACCGGGGTTCGATTCCCCGACGGGGAGGTTGTTTCATCTTGGCCAATGTTTTCTACCGCAGTCCAGTCATAATCGTATGCCAGTTTAAATGTAACTTCTGTGGAAATTGATGAAATGTCAAAAATAGGTGGGGCCAAAAGATAACAAGTCCTCGTTAGTATAGTGGTAAGTATCCCTGCTTGTCACGCGGGAGACCGGGGTTCGATTCCCTGACGGGGAGGTTGTTTCATCTTGGCCAATGTTTTCTACCACATCCAGTCATAATCGTAATACAGTTTAAATGTAGCTACTGTGGAAATTGATGAAAAGTCAAAAATAGGTGGGGCCAAAAGACAACAAGTCCTCGTTAGTATAGTGGTAAGTATCCCCGCTTGTCATGCGGGAGACCGGGCTTCGATTCCCTGACGGGGAGGTTGTTTCATCGTGGCCAATGTTTTCTACCACATCCAGTCATAATTGTAATACATTTTAAATATAGCTAATGTGGAAATTGATGAAAAGCCAAAAATAGGTGGGGCCAAAAGATAACAAGTCCTCGTTAGTATAGTGGTAAGTATCCCTGCTTGTCACGCGGGAGACCGGGGTTCGATTCCCTGACGGGGAGGTTGTTTAGTCTTGGCCAATGTTTTCTACCACATCCAGTCATAATCGTAATACAGTTTAAATGTAGCTACTGTGGAAATTGATGAAATGTCAAAAATAGGTTTAGGTAGAGCAACAACAAGTCCTCGTTAGTATAGTGGTAAGTGTCCCCTCTTGTCACGCGGGAGACCGGGGTTCGATTCCCCAAAAGAGAGGTTGTTTCATCTTGGCAAATGTTTTCTACCACATCCAGTCATAATCGTAATACAGTTTAAATGTAGCTACTGTGGAAATTGATGAAAAGTCAAAAAAAGGTGGGGCCAAAAGACAACAAGTCCTCGTTAGTATAGTGGTAAGTGTCCCCTCTTGTCACGCGGGAGACCGGTGTTCGATTCCCCAAAAGGGAGGTTGTTTCATCTTGGCCAATGTTTTCTACCACAGTCCAGTCATAATCGTATGACAGTTTAAGTGTAACTTCTGTGGAAATTGATGAAATGTCAAAAATAGGTTGGGCCAAAAGACAACAAGTCCTCGTTAGTATAGTGGTAAGTATCCCCGCTTGTCATGCGGGAGACCGGGCTTCGATTCCCTGACGGGGAGGTTGTTTCATCGTGGCCAATGTTTTCTACCACATCCAGTCATAATTGTAATACATTTTAAATATAGCTAATGTGGAAATTGATGAAAAGCCAAAAATAGGTGGGGCCAAAAGACAACAAGTCCTCGTTAGTATAGTGGTAAGTATCCCTGATTGTCACGCGGGAGACCGGGGTTCGATTGCCCGACGGGGAGGTTGTTTCATCTTGGCCAATGTTTTCTACCACAGTCCAGTCATAATCGTATGACAGTTTAAATGTAACTTCTGTGGAAATTGATGAAATGTCAAAAATAGGTTTAGGCAGAGCAACAACAAGTCCTCGTTAGTATAGTGGTAAGTGTCCCCTCCTGTCACGCGGGAGACCGGGGTTCGATTCCCCAAAAGGGAGGTTGTTTCATCTCGGCCAATGTTTTCTACCACATCCAGTCATAATCGTATGACAGTTTAAATGTATCTTCTGTGGAAATTGATGAAAAGTCAAAAATAGGTTTAGGCAGAGCAACAATAAGTCCTCGTTAGTATAGTGGTAAGTATCCCCGCTTGTCACGCGGGAGACCGGGGTTCGATTCCCTGACGGGGAGGTGGTTTCATCTTGGCCAATGTTTTCTACCACATCCAGTCATAATCGTAATACAGTTTAAATGTAGCTACTGTGGAAATTGATGAAAAGCCAAAAATAGGTGGGGCCAAAAGACAGCAAGTCCTCGTTAGTATAGTGGTAAGTATCCCCGCTTGTCACGCGCGAGACCGGGGTTCGATTCCCCGACGGGGAGGTTGTTTCATCTTGGCCAATGTTTTCTACCACATCCAGTCATAATCGTAATACATTTTAAATGTAGCTACTGTGGAAATTGATGAAAAGCCAAAAATAGGTGGGGCCAAAAGTCAACAAGTCCTCGTTAGTATCGTGGTAAGTATCCCCGCTTGTCACGCGGGAGACAGGGGTTCGATTCCCCGACGGGGACGTTGTTTGATCTTGGCCAATGTTTTCTACCATGGTCCAGTCATAATCGTAATACAGTTTAAATGTAACCTCTGTGGAAATTGATGAAATGTCAAAAATAGGTTTAGGCAGAGCAAAAACAAGTCCTCGTTAGTATAGTGGTAAGTATCCCCGCTTGTCACGCGGGAGACCGGGGTTCGATTCCCCGACGGGGAGGATGTTTCATCTTGGCCAATGTTTTCTACCACATCCAGTCATAATCGTAATACAGTTTAAATGTAGCTACTGTGGAAATTGATGAAAAGCCAAAAATAGGTGGGGCCAAAAGACAGCAAGTCCTCGTTAGTATAGTGGTAAGTATCCCCGCTTGTCACGCGGGAGACCGGGGTTCGATTCCCCGACGGGGAGGTTGTTTCATCTTGGCCAATGTTTTCTACCACGGTCCAGTCATAATCGTAATACAGTTTAAATGTAACCTCTGTGGAAATTGATGAAATGTCAAAAATAGGTTTAGGCAGAGCAAAAACAAGTCCTCGTTAGTATAGTGGTAAGTATCCCCGCTTGTCACGCGGGAGACCGGGGTTCGATTCCCTGACGGGGAGGATGTTTCATCTTGGCCAATGTTTTCTACCACATCCAGTCATAATCGTAATACAGTTTAAATGTAGCTAATGTGGAAATTGATGAAAAGCCAAAAATAGGTGGGGCCAAAAGACAACAAGTCCTCGTTAGTATAGTGGTAAGTATCCCTGCTTGTCACGCGGGAGACCGTGGTTCGAATCCCTGATGGGGGGCTTGCTTTGTTTCTTGGATGACGTTTTCCACTGCAGTACTGTAATAATTGTATGATGTTTTAAATGTAGCTTTTGTGATAATTGATGAAAAGTCAAAAATAGGTGGGGCCAAAAAACAACAAGTCCTCGTTAGTATCGTGGTAAGTATCCCCGCTTGTCACGCGGGAGACCGGGGTTCGATTCCCTGACGGGGAGGTGGTTTCATCTTGGCCAATGTTTTCTACCACACCCAGTCATAATCGTAATGCAGTTTAAATGTAGCTACTGTGGAATTTGATGAAGAGCCAAAAATAGGAGGGGCCAAAAGCCAACAGGTCCTCGTTAGTATAGTGGTAAGTATCCCCGCTTGTCACGCGGGAGACCGGGGTTCGATTCCCCGATGGGGAGGTTGTTTCATCTTGGCCAATGTTTTCTACCAGAGTCCAGTCATAATCGTATGACAGTTTAAAACAGAGGTGTCAAACTCCAGTCCTCAAGGGCAGCTGTCCTGCAACCTTTAGATGTGCCTCTGCTGCACCACCTGAATAGAATAATTAGGTCATTAAGGCTCTGGACAACTTATGTACACAAGGAGGAGGTAATTAAGCCATTTCATTCCAGCGTTTTGTACCTGTGGCACATCTAAAAACTGCAGGACAGCGGCCCTTGAGGACTTGAGCTTGACACACCTGGTTTAAACGTAACTTCTGTGGAAATTGATGAAATGCCAAAAATAGGTGGGGCTAGCAGTCAACAAGTCCTCTTTAGTATAGTGGTAAGTATCCCTGCTTGTCACGCGGGAGACCGGGGTTTGATTCCCAGACGGGGAGCTTGTTTAGTTGTTTTATGTTCGTTTGGATAACGTTTTCCACTGCAGTACTTTAATAATCATATGACAGTTTAAACATGACTTCTGTGGAAATTGATGAAAAGCCAAAAATAGGTGAAGCCCAAAGACAACACGTCCTCGTTAGAGTAGTGGTAAGTATCCCTGCTTGTTACGCTGGAGACTGGGGTTTGATTCCCCGACGGCGAGCTTATTTCGTTCCTTGTTTTATCTTGGCCAATGTTTTCTACCACAGTCCAGTAAAAATCGTATGGTACTGTAAACGTAACCATTTCATGCCACAGATTCAGGGATACCATCTCTGTTTTCATCCAAATCCTTTGCTGGTGAGAGCAGTTGCATTGTTTCACATCTCGGTCGTAGCTGGGGAGCAGTGGAGCAGCTGGCTGGTCGCCAAAAGCAGCTGGAGGATGTCCTGCTGAGGCTGCAGAGAATGATGAAGGTGGAGGAGGTGCGGTGGAGTGTGTGAAACTGCAGGTGATGCAGAGGAACTTGATAATGCTGCAGGGGTTCCTGAGAGGTAAATTGTACAATGTAGGTAAGCATAATTAAACAAAAATGTATCAATGATGATTATCTGTTTTAGGAGCCCTGTGAGCCCTGTGATCATGACAGGGCTCCTGCACCCTGTGATGCCTGTGCCATTGAATGAACTTTATGCTTTATTATTATAAAACAATAAACACTTGCTAGGGATATTGTGATGGACAGTCAGTAAACAGCTTCTCTATTCATCTGATGTAGAAGTGTACTTTGAAAGCAAGCCTTTTCAAACAAAATCGCTTATGATTTTAAATAAATTAACTAATAAACTAAATAGTAATAAAATACACAGGTTTCTTTAGCTATAGCTTGATAGATTTTTAAGAACTTTTAACATCTTACCTCGTTAACGATGGGATTTTAATATAAGCTAAAGTATCTAACTCGTTCCAAAACTTCGGCAGTTTAAAATAATAATAATAATAATAATAATAATAATAATAATAATAATAATAATAATAGTCGATCGGCGATTAAAGTGTTTTGGGGATTTTTCCGACGCTACTACAGTCGCTTAGTACGGAGCCCTCTAGGGGACATGGGGAATTTTTTTCTTTTGCGTTCCCTCGCAATACTGTACTGGTCAGTTATGCAGCATAATTGAACACTGTAAGCCTTTCTTATGGTGGGCGCCGTACTTTATGCTTTAATATAAGGTTATGTGAGGTTTTTCCATGAATGTTAATATCTTTTTGTGAAATATCTGAAGTTTTATATCTTTCTTTAGGATAGAAAGGCACCACAAACCTACGATATAAACAGAAACTTTCCGTAAGTAGGAAAGAAATAAAAATACATTATAATTTGGACTATTTCTGAGTTATTATCGCGGGTAATAAATCATCTGACAGTTTTGATTGTGTCTCTGTTGTGTTCGTAGTCTGAATGGTTTAAAGAGCTGCTTTCAGTGCCGCTCCATCTTAGCCTTAACAGACATAAACATGCAGTAAAAAAAAATCGATTTTTAATCAGTGTTTTGCACCAAACAGTTTTTATTATTAACAAGTTTTTATTATTAAAAACACAACAAACTAATGATGGTAAAGGGCCGCACTGGGTTAACTCGGGGAATCTCATCTGTCTGTGTATCAATCAACTCCAAACCTTTTCTTTGTTCTGTCACAATTATTGATTTATTCCATTTTGATGATCAGGCTCCAAACTTCGCAAGGTCTGACCGCCCCGCTCACCTGCTTCCTAATACACACAAAGCCAGTATCCTTCCCATTCATACCTGGTGACGTCACTCCCACGTCGACACACCTAAGTGTCAAAGCTGCCTGCTCCTGTCATATCAATAATTACTTATTTCATTCATATGGCTCTTACAGAGCCTCAGTGAAAACTTGTTTATTATTATTAACTGTTTGGTGCAAAACACTTATCGAAAATCGATTTTTTTTTTTACTGCATGTTTATGTCAGTTAAGGCGAAGATGAAGCGGCACTGAAAGCAGCTCTTTAAACCATTCAGACTATGAACACAACAGAGACACAATCAGCACTTCTCACTATTGGTGGCTAAATGAAGCGTGATAAGGCAATGAATGAGATACTCTTCATTCATGGCTCTCTAGTGACATCTGGTGCCTCACTGAAACTGACAGCCTTGTTACTCAAGGTTGTGGGTGAGGGTTGTCATTCTGAGGACGAAGGAAGCCACAAAAGGAGATGGATGCCATGGCTCAGTGCCAAGTTGTGCAGTACACCACATGCCTTAATGATTTTGCATTGCCTTCCTCAGATATGATAATACACTGCTAAACATACATGGGAGTGAGCGGTATTAAAGTGTGCCTCTTCTATACTCTGATGGTTTGGGAAGGGGGTTGGAAGTGAACAACTATGGGGGAAGGAGGGTAACCCACTTTCCCCTGCAGGTTATAGCGGAAGAGTACATCCGTACTTAGAATTTCCAAAAATAAGTTAGTCATTCACTCATAAAGAAGCCAGCCATCATATATAGCGTCTGCCTGCAGTCTGTTCCCTACACTGCTTTGCACTAGGATGAAGAAGTCATGTGTTGCCTAGCTTGCCACTATATTTATCAGATATGTTGGTGTCAGAAGCATTTCTGTTGTGGGAGGGATACATCAGCTGTGACAAGAATGACAAACGTACAACTCACAACACGCATGCAGCTTTTCTCTCCCTTCTGTGCGGCTCACTGTGACTTTGGTCTACTACTGTTCTCGTTTTCACTGCAGTTTATGGAGTATTTTATTTCTGAAAAAGATCAACTTCCACTTCCATTCAACTTCCTTACAGCAAAGACGTTTTACACAAGACTAAAGTTTAATTATCTCTATTGCAATTACTTCAACTCAAGCACTAGAACTAGAACTGCTAAACCAGACAGTTAGGCTTTTTTTTTCTACAATTGCTAAAATTTCCCACCTCACCATCTTCATCACCAGTTTCCGCTGTCTCCAAAGCGAAACTTTGGAGACAGCGGATCCTTAGTTTGTGTGAGGATCTGCACATTCTCCCCTTAAGTTTGATTTTTTAAAGAGCACAAATTTTGCACAGAAAATGACATATGGCAGTTTCAGTTCCTGTTTTGTCCTGCCACATTTTAAAATGAGACTCCTGATCTTTGAACCTACATTTTTAATCAGACAATGTCCAAACCATCAGTACTATTCATCATTGTGTGTACGCCAAGTTTTCAGCTAAAAGCTCTTTGGAGCTAACATATTATACTCTGTCAAACGTTTGTTCTTGGTATTTTTAAAAGAAATAGGTTATGGATTGCCATTTTTTATTTGCGTTTTGGGATTTTTTCTCTTCCTCATTAACTCATAGGGCAGATTTCAGCTCAAGAGACACATTAAAATTATTTATCTGGAGTAGCCAAGCAATGGACTGATGAAGAGTAGGGAAAAGAACAATTCAATGAGAAACTGCCAGACTGTACAGTAAAAATAATGTAGTATTATAGTTTGGCATGTCTATATCACAGTTAAAAGAACAACAAAATAATCTAAAACATATATAACAGTAAGGAATATTACAAGTCAACCCTGCTTATCAGATTTTGTAGTTCACAAGCACTATGAATTTCTTGTTAAATATTTTAGTTGTAACAAGCTGACATTCCTAATTTATTATTATTAATGTGTTTAAGATGTGTGCAATCAGCAATTATATACGTGTATACAAATCATCTGCCTAATTCATCATTGCTGTTTATAGTAGCATTTCTAAACAGTGGGTTCCCAGGGAGAAAATATAAATACAACCCAGAGCTTCATGCCCCCTTTTAGTGTTCGTTAATTTTTTTTTACGTATTTTTATTAGCTTTTAGGGTTGAAATGGGATGTATTTTCCCATTTGTAATTGAGGAAAATGCTTATATCTTGCGGAAATGTGACCAAATTGTAAATTTGATTAAGTTATTTAGGGAAATAAATGCTGAAACAATGGTTTATAATAAAAAAAACTCGATCCAATTTTGGGACCTGAACGCTCCACGCGCATGCGCATGGGCAATGTTTGCGGTCCTACAGTTACTGCTGCTTCTGGAGCTCACCGGCAATGATACAGCAAACACGGACGGACGCTGAAAGCGGCGCTAACATGGACTCACCCAGCAATTTCTACCACTACAAAGACGGATATTGCCCAGACTCCATGTTCTGCTAACTGGAAACGGCTTGTGTGACCGACTCGGGATTATTTTTCTTTCCATTTTGACGAGACTAGTCGGCTCCGGGAGGAAGGGAATAGATGCGAAGGTTTTCCTGCGACACACGGCAGGCTAACAGACTCCGCTCTCAAAGGACAACTAAAAATATGAAATATTATTATTTTGAATTTGCTTAGTTGTCTCATGTATATCAGTTAAATGTTTGAATATACGAGCTAAACGGAGATACAAAGTTCAGGAGGCGCTAATGGCTGCTAGCTAGCTGCAGCTAGCTACAAGTCGTGCTTTTTTATTTTAGTTGCAGCATTTAAAGAGTGGTTTTAATTTAAAATGATGGATCGATGCGTGTTTTGACAGGAGGAAGTGCATATTCACCGCAGAGCTTATTTTTGAACGTCTTCCTAAATTTGTATTTTATTGTAAAGGACGCAAATCATATGACTGGTCACATAAGGCTGTTTAGTATCGCCTGACAACCCCCTCTACTTCATTGGCCTCACTGCAAACATGCACCACCAGGACTACACCGGGGACCCCCCGGGGACTGCTACCCGCAAAGCCGCTTTCCACTACCGGAGAGGCAGCAGCAGCGCGTCCGGCGGATCTCCCTCCTCTTCTGTCGGAGGTAACCTCGCCGAGGAGAGCCCGAGCCCGGCGCAGGCTGGATCCTCCTCCCCGGCTCTCCAAGCGCTGGGAGCTCAGGTGAAGAAGAAGAGCGGCTTCCAGATAACCAGCGTCACCTCGGCCCAGATCAACGTCAGTGGGAACAACAGTCTGGCGGATGACACGGAGAGCTATGATGACATGGACGAGTCCCACACGGAGGACCTGTCCTCCTCTGAGATGCTGGATGTGTCCGCATCCAGGCCTGCAGACACGGGAGTCCCAGAGAGGAGCTCCTCAGATGAGACCTTGAACAGTCTCCATGGGGTGGACACTCCCGGACTGGTGTCCCCTAATGAACCTCTGCAGCTGCACCAGGTAGCTCAGGGGTCCTCCTTGGTGAATGGGTCTGTTCATCATCAGTACTACGCCCAGCAGGCCCACCATCACCAGTCTGACCCAGCGTTAACAACTCTTCCCGTTGCACCAGTAGCCAGCTCCAGTCCAGCTATGGTCCAGAGGCCGCTGGTGCAGGAAAACCCCAAACCTGCTGGACCTGCAGCTCCTGCTACGAATGTCCAAAACATTGTGAAACCTTCTAACGTTTCTGCTGCTGGTTCTGACAACACCACTGCAAGCGGGCAGGTGGCCCAGCCCAGCCACAGCCAGGCAGCCCCTGGCTCTCGTTTCAGGGTCGTCAAACTGGACACGAACTCGGAACCCTTCCGCAAAGGAAGATGGACGTGCACAGAGTATTACGAAAAGGAGGTCGCTCACCCAGCGCCTCCTGAGGCAGCCAGAGCCATAGACGTGGCCGTAGAGGCCGAGGCGGGAAACGCCGGGGCGAGTCCGGCTGTTCCCGCCCCGCTGCAGCCGTACCACGCTCCCACCCAGGACTTCACCAGTCCACAGGTGGTGACGCAGCCCACTGCCCAGAGCTACATTTCCCCCAAAGAGGTTGCCGGGACGACGTACATGCAGAAACCTGCAGCTGCGTCTCTGCCTCCTCCTGTAACACCCCAGCCGTTACCCTACGCCGTGGATCCACAACCCCAGGGAGGTTACCCCACATCCCAGCTCCACACAGGAGTGGTTGCACACCCAGGAGGGGTCAGACAGCCTGACTTCATCCAGCCAACCGCTCCCTTTCAGACGCAAGTTCAGCCACCGCTTCCACATGTGAATACTGGGATCTCTGCTCCAGTTCCAGGGATCCCACTGCAGCATCCCGTCAGCATCACTCCAATTCTGGGCCAGGTTTCCGCGCCAACCCCCGCAGCTTTTGCTTCTCTTCAACCTCAACCCCACCCTCTGCCAAAAACACAACTCCAGCACCCGGTGGCCCTCCAAGGCAACCCCTACAAGCCACTGACCGCCCTGCAAGCCGACCTGCAGCCGCTGCTCACCCTCGGGGCGAACCTCGCCCATGTTCCTGGAGGAGGAAGCTTGGCCAAAAACACAGACCTGGAGTACGCCCAGAAGCTCTTGATCCAGCACCAGGGTCTATTGGGTCTGCCCAGGCTGGGGGTCGCTGAGGGAGCCGCCGAGGGCCAGATGGGCATGTCGGTGGAAGCCAGAGCTTTCCTGGCTGCTGCAGGCTTCAGGAGCCAGCATGCAGAGGGAGAGGACGACAGGTGAGAGAACAGTTTTGTTTTTAATCACACATTGGGCTTATTTTGCATTTAATCCAGTGTCATTTGCCTGCAGTTTTCTGTTCAGGGTCAGAGCGCTGGCCTGGTCAGACTCCCCCATCTGTCGCAGCTTTCTCTCAGAGCCACTGTTTGCGTCTCTTTCAGGTTCAAGCTGTTCCACCGCAGGGAAATAGTGGGTCTTTGTGTTTATTTCCATATATTCCTGCCGGCTCTTAAAGAGTTATGTAAGGTGAGGGAAATCTGTGAGAACGCAGGACCGCTCTAACCGGATTGGTTCCCTGGAGAAAAGCTGTCAGAGACGCCACAAGTTGTTTCTCTGCTTGTAAACCTCCTGCGTCCGGTCGAACAGGAGATTCATGTCTGATCTTTGCACTCTTTAGCTTTGCAAAGATAAAGCGTGCAACTGAAGGCTTAAAGTTGATTGAATGTGCTGCAGAGAGACCATGTTTGCATATGGACAGGCGTTTGTCATCAGTTTGTGGACATGAATCAGCCACTGTCCTGCAGCAGACGGTCTCAGTCTGACTGTTTGCTTTGTTTATGGTCATATTGTCTTACTGTTGTTCAGTTCTTCATTTCATCCTCTTCTTACAGAAACAATTCCACCCGTGCATGAACACAGCCCTGTATTTTCTCGTGTTGCGTCCACAAGCGTTAATATATTTTATTTGGATTTTTATATGAAAGAAATGAGTACAAATTTGCTATGTATTTATGTTCTGCTTCTGGAAAACAAGCTCAGAACCAGTTTTTACTCAAATTGCAGCTGCAAGTCTTTTGGGATGTGTTTTATTGCAGCATTAAATGCAAAAAGAAGGTTGTCAAGTTACAAGGAAACAATATATTAAAGTTGTTTTATTGCTGTTAAACAAAACCTTGTTCAGATGGAAAGATTTTATTTGCAGTTGCTGCTTTGCTTTCTTATTCTCTGACTTGCTCAGTCATATAGCTGTAGCAATGTCTACCAATATTCTTGCATCACATCTCCTTAAAATCATAAAAGGCCATTTTAGAGACATTATTTCAACTTCTTTGCTGTGAAAAGTTGTTCCAACTCTGCAAACAAACATGCCTGTTGGCTTTAAGTCTACAAGGTGTGCACTGATTGCAGTTTTCCAGCCTATCACCAGTCTTTAAAAAAGCCTGACCTACTGATTCCAATTTCAGCAGATACAATTTTCTCTGTCTGAAAAGTGGATAACTGCAGTGACGAAGTCCCGTTTTTGCTTCCACAGCGAAACAAAATGACATTTGCAAATCTGTTTTTCATGTATCGTCTCCAAAAATGAAGGAAATTGGAACTCATTCATCGGTTCACGCATGAATATCTTTTGTGACTTGTTTGTTGTCATGCAGGAAGGTGCGCCTCTGGCTCAGTCTAGTGCAGACTTTAGCGGCTTTTTCCCCTTTGTTTTTATCTGTGTTTCTCTTGCCATCAGCTTCCCTGTCTCTGCTGATAGAAAAGCGATACGCGGCCAGCACCGTGTGTCACAGGCTGGAGTATTCGGGGGGATGTGTCAGTTTTCTTCCACAAGTGGCATTTTGCATGAGATCAACAAGTTTAGCTCTGGTCTCAATTCATCGTAAACTGATCCTTAAATATACAAAGACTTTTTAAATAGACGAGCACACTTAAAATGAGCAAAACTCCCAAAATAAAGCTATAAAATAACACAGCTTTACTAATAAACAATCTTGTTCCCCTGAGATTTGATCCATTTGTAAAATATCAATTAGTGATTTAATGATCAATGCGAGTGAGAGAAAATTATTAAATGGTGTTACTTGTGCTACATTTCAATAAAAAAAAATATGTTGCTACTTGTTTTAATTGAAATAACCTTTAGTGGGCTCACTTCTGCTACTGCGCTAATAACGAAGCACATTTTTTTATTTAGCGCTTTTACTGAAAATGTGTAGCTTTATGCTCTGCTTCAGTATTTCATGGTACAGATTGGAGTTGATGAAATGTAACTCCCCAACACCTGCTGCACTCATACAGCCCCAGGCCATGGGATTTTCCCACCACGATGCTTGACTGTAGGCATCACACACTTATCTTTGTACTCCTCACCTGATAGCTGCCACACATGCTTGAGACCATCTGAACCAAAAACACTCATCTTGGTCTCGTCAGACCATAGGACCTGGATCCAGTAATCCATGTCCTTTGTTGTCATGTCTTCAGCAAACTGTTTGCAGGCTTTCTTGTGTGCAGACTTCAGAAGAGGCTGAAGTCTGGAGTGACAGCCATGCAGGCCGATCTGATGTAGTGTGCGGCGTATGGTCCGAGCACCGACAGGCTGACCCTCCACCTCTTTAATCTCTGCAGCAATGCTGACAGCACTCCTGCAGCTATCTTTCAAAGACAGCATTTGGATGTTTTCTCATCCAAAGAAGCACGTGCACTGAGCTTCTTTAGATGACCAACGCAAGATCTGTTCTGAGTGGACCCCCCTCTTTTAGAAAGCTGAATGATCTTGGCCACTGTGCTGCAGCTCAGTTTCAGGGTGTTAGCAATCCTCTGGTAGCCTTGGCCTTCTTCATGTAGCACAACAATTCGACTTTTAAGATCCTCAGAGAGTTCTTTGCCATGAGGTGCCATGTTGGAACTTTCAGTGACAAGTGTGAGAGCTGTACTAAAAATTTAACACACCTACTCCCTATGCACACCTTAGACCTAGTAACACTAATTAGTCACATGACATTTTGGAGGGAATTGAGCAAATTGACAAGCAGTGCTCAATTTGGACATTTAGGGGTGTAGTCTCTTAGGGGTGTACTCACTTTTGTTTCCGGTGGTTTAGACATTAATGGCTGTATATAGTTATTTTGAGGGAAGAATAAATTTACACTGTTATGTAAGCTGCACACAGACAACTTTTTATTGTGTTAAAGTGTCATTTTGTCAGTATTGTCCCATGAAAAGATATACTTGCATATCTTCAGAAATGTGAAGGGGTGCACTCACTTTTGTGATACACTGTAATTATGATTTTCAACACGGTTTTAGATTTAAGTTGAGTATTTCAACCATTTTACATTTGTGTATTTTTATATTTTTTTATTTTTATTGATGTAATAAATATGTAATTGATTTATTTGAATTAAATTTCAACTATCACATATAGATATTGATATAATTAAATTGCATGATGGATTCAAAGTTTTAAAATTGATTTCTGACATAGAAAGAGCGGTCCAGAAAAATGTCAGCACACAGAAATGTGCTTTAATTATTGATTAGTTTTAATTACTCCATTTCCATCCACAAGAAATTGCAATGCAATTTCTGTCTTTCAAATTCAAATTACCTGTACTTGGGATGAGAATCAGAAATGCTTCTTAAAATAATAGTTAAAAAAAAGACTGTAATCGGTTGAAGAATTATTTTTCAAGTATTGAACCAGCAGTGTCCTTCCTGCAGGATCTGGCCCGTACAATTCAACCTGCTTTCAGTAAGCTATTAAAAAGACAGTGGTATTAATTAGTGCTTTCAGTTGGCAGTTGTGCTTCCCTGGGCAGAAAAGCAGCGGTATCTTTTCATGTTTGGGTGTGTTACTCCGCGGTAGATTTTTGGTGCACAGGAACAGTTTGGGTCACATCAAAAGTGCTTCTTGCAAAGAAGAAATCTCATCGGTTCTTTGGACAGCGTGCTTTGTAGAAACTAGTTGGAAACCTAAATCAAAAGGCAGCATTGTGCAGATCTTCAGCTAACGCCTTTAATTGGCAGTTGCTAGCATAAACTTCCATCTTGGCTTGCAGTGTTTCCAGGATTATTTTAACAAAGGGGTGGTTTGTTAGAAAAGCAGCAGTACCACAACTTCATTGTTGGGTGTATTGCGATTTATGGGTCTTATTTACACATATGACTTCACCCTTTTGGATCTGTAAAAGCTGCAGCTTCAGTTTATTGTTATTTTATGCCAAAAGGCTCTTGTTAAAGCAGCATTTCTTCCAAAGTTTGCCCTTTTTTGCTTTTTCTTTAATGAGGAATGTTGAAGTCGTTATGAATCTGAACCCGAAGATGTTAGACTCTCCACATTGTGCCTTCTGATTGTTCACTGCTAGTCGGATTTGGCTATTGTTAAATAACATTAAATAATCTCTTTCTGGGTTTGCAGAGACCCTGATCCTGCAAGTACACACGGCTCATTCTTAAGATGATGATTTATCATAAACAGACAATGGCCCTGAGGTTGTGTGGTTACTGACTCATGATTTACGCGTTGCTAACACAGACACGCCTGAATTTTTTATTTTATTTTTTTTCTGGCTTGATTTCCAGATCTGACAGCTGATTTAAAAAAAAAAACAAAAAACGTGGCTCTCTTCATAAGCCAGGAGTTTAGCGTCTTAAGTTGATAATACCAACACTAAAGAGGCGAACACTTAGTGAATCCTTTTTTTTTATTGCCTCTCATGTTCTTGCTGTCTCACAGCAATGAGTCAAATTGTTGAGTAATCTCTTAAACAGATTTGACACGTTTATTCTGCCTGACACAAACTCTCCGACCTCTCCAGCTGTCATAGTTGTGTTTCCCCCACTAGATGGCAGCAGGCACTCATAAATCTTCCCCCTGGGTGACGGCTGTTTAATGTGCTTTGAAATCACTGACCTTAAACAAGCCATGTGGCAAAGTAGAAATGTCCTCTTTGCACGCAATCTGTGAATGACAAAGCAGTGAGGGAATGGAACGTTCTCCATGAGGAAGACGAAGCCGCTGCTTACAGTGGACTGTGGGACGTTGATTCTCCCACCTAGTTAAAGATTTGACAAAGTTGTTGCATGGTGTTCTGATCTTTCATTACTGCAGGTTAACATCCTCCAATTAAAACTGTGCGCTTTGCTCTTCCAGCCACAGCCCAGCTTCAGCAGCTTCTGGCAGCAGAGGACGCTTTGAGCGAAGCCGATAGCCAAGTAGCCATGCGTCACGTTCGCTTGCCTTGTGCTCTCCTGCAGCGATGCGTATTTTTGCAGTTTCACCGTCGCGTCTCTGGAGTTTCATCTCCAAACAAACCAAAAGACTGGACACTGTGTTTGTCTGTGTGGACCAGATTTGCTGCATTAGCAAGTCCATTACATCTTAAAATATATATATATTTTCATTTAATTGTCTTTTCTTAATATATTTTGAGAAATGCATTTCCCTCTTTATTCGTTTTGGAGCATATATGTGGAATTCTAATGTTTATTTTATGCGGCAAAAAAAAAACACCACAGCATTTTGTTAACCCTCTCCTGTATAACATCCAAATGATTCTCACTTTGAAACTGCTTCTTGAGAATTGAAATATTCTTGTTGTATAATGAAAGTAAGTTACGTTAGTGTCACAAAGTATATAGATAAATTGAAATCAAAAGGGGTTTTCAAAACCCGCCCCCCCAAAAAAACTGTGAAAGTTTTTATTGTTTTGTCGTCGTAATTTCCAGACTGGTAAAACACTCAGTTGTTTTACTGGGGAGACTCTATGACTTTAACGAGGAATGTTGTAGAGTCTTTAATACTTTACTCCTATGACCCACAGTGTGAATCACGTGTGTGACTTTCGGACTTGCACCTTCAACAGGCCAAATTAAGCAAAACTGTGCCTTTATTTCTCAAATACTGCAATGATCAGGGACCCCACGCTCCTGTGAACACCTAATATCCTCAACTATTTGAGATTAGAGATAAAAATCTTTCAATGATTAGATTTAGATTTTTAAAGTTACAATTTGAATCAGAATCCATTTTTTCTATTGAAACAGTCTAAAGGTGCAACTTAAACGCATTTTAAAATAATTATTTTTAGCATTTTGAATCGATTCAGAATTCCCAGGATTAAAAATATTGATTCACTAAAAAAATCTGTTTTTTTTCCCACCACCTCTACTTGAAATCCCCTGTAAAAAAAATCTTCTAGTTGCCCAAGTTAATGCAGTAGACCCCTCCTTTTCACGGTTCAGTATTTGCAGAGTTTCTGCAGAATATGACTCCCAAGTTATTTACAGAATATTTGCCAATCGCATATTTTTGCACTGGTGAGTATATCCAAAATATTTGAAAGAAGCCACAGCTTGAGAAGCAGCCAAATAAATGGCATCAGCGCCATTTATTTTTGATTTGTTGTAACCTCTAAGGGCAGAGATAAGGAAACTGTAGATGTTAGCTTTTGTGGTAGTGCTACGACAGTTTCCACTGATGTATGTTTTGTGTTTGAACTATTAAAATAGGCAGTTATGGGTTTTTAGAGGGGGTCTAAAGTATTAGAGTAACAGAATTTAGCTTTTCTTGGGCGTGTGTGGTTTCGAATAAGGTCCTCTGTGGTTCAAACATCAAATATGCCTTAAAATGCACAGTCTTAGTTAGCACTACCTACCGGGATACAACCAATCAGTGCCAAGGAAAAGAAAAGCCAGCCAATTGCACATCAAGTTGCATTGCATCAAGGTATTTCAGATTCCCAAGCTGCACTTTTTTTTTTTTTTGCTTGTTTTTGCATTTCGAATATTTTAAATATTCAAAATTTTAATTTCCAGCCCATAACTTTCCAAGAAAAAGCTGCATGTCTGTTTTGCAAACAAACTAAATCAACATGACCGGATGGATGGGGCCACTGCCTCATTTTTTGAACTTTTATTAGAGTCTTTGAACTCGCAGAAGCCACATAATGGGAAAAATTTTCCAGTTGTGAAACCACAGCTTCTTAACGCTGTTGTTTAAAAAGGCTGTTGTACAGTTTGCCCTGCCAGGAATAATGTGGATATCTGGAAAAGTAACTGAAGCTGGTTGTGAGAGTCAGATCACCACATGAAGCGGCACGCTGCAGAGAGCCTCAAGCAAAGTTCCTCCACCTCCGCTGTGAACATGCTCACTGTTTAGACTGGCAGCTTTTCTGGCTCTGCTTTCATTGAAACCCCCCGAAAGCTTCATGTGACTGCGAGTGACGTCTCGTGTTATCAGGCCGTTGTGTAATACTTGCTTGTAAAATATTCATTTAAAAGCAGGAGCAAATTTAGGCTCCTTTTAATGTTTTTAAATGTCAAGTATAGATTGGATTTGGAGGTTAGCTGGGTATTCTGCGGGGTTTAGTTCCATCTGTTTCTCCATGGTGTATGAGATTCTTTAATATTTGGAGCCGCGTCGTTCTGTGCCTTCTCCTTTCACGGTTCATATGCTCCAGAAGCTGGTTATGTAAGGCATTGCGTGCATGGCGGAGCGTTTTACTCGCGCTCCAAAGAGCTTCGGCCCTCAAGGCCTGTGATGATGTGAGACTTGGCCGGGTTTTAGGGCGTTCCTTCCTCTTTGTTTTGTCTGTGTCTGAGCAAAAATCAAGGGGAATTATCCTCCACCACAAGCAGGCATGAAGCTGTCTAACCCAACGTCGGCTCTCTGCCGCACTCTGGAACCAGAGCCAGAAAATGATCAAATAATTACACCTCCGCAAACATGGAATTTTGAACCTTCTAACTCCCCAAATTCAGACAGTAAAAAAAAAAAAAAATCCTGCGTGTGTAATCGCCGTTGATTCCCTGCCACAGTTCGAGGCCTAAACCGGATTATTCCGGCCTACACACATCCGCACACATTAAGTGATGCAAAAAGCACACAAACTGGATGCACAGGCCCGTGCAGACATGCACAAGCCCGTGCCTCCTGACTGCTAAAGAAGAAGTGATGTGGAGGGAAACCGGCGAATCACATCACAGCGTGCAAACTGATGGAAAGAAAAAAAGGATGTGAGTAAAACGAAACAGAATATACATTTAGGGGGGAAAAAAAGCAGTCTTGGAGGTTTTCTGTAAACATTGGCGTCTACTTCTCAATTTTCCCTCCTAGTTTTAAAAGGAAACATATTTTTAACTCCGTTTTGTTTCCCTTTGTTTCTTCACTCCACATTATCTCGATCCTAAATGCTGCTTCACTTCCATCCTTATGTAAGCCCTGCTGGGTGTAGCAGAAAGGTTCTCCACCACAATGTTTCCCTACACAATTTTTGTAGGTTTTCCTGAGTGTTTAAAAGCAAAACACTGAACAGAGATTCTTTAAAAACTACTGATGCCAATTTTAAATGATTGCAGTGTTTAATTTTAGAACTATAACTAACAGCTTTCATCATATTTCTTCAGGCTTTTTAGTTCTGAGCAAGTATTAGCAGTCTGTGTGTGTTCTGTAAGTTTCCAGAAGACTGCCAACATATCCTTTATTTGAAAACCACGAGTACTTGACATAGCCTCTAAAACTCATAACAAGCTACTTTAAAAGTTCAAACAATAAATATACATTAATAAACACACTCAAAACCGCCTTAGCTCTGCTACAGAAGCTAACATCCACCGTCTTCCATATCTCTGCTTTTGGGGCCACAGCCAATCAGTGCCCAGGACAATGAGCAGTCTTCTTGGATTGGCTACTTTGGAAGCGCCAAACATCAAGTAGAATTGCGCAAAGGTGTTTCAGCTTCCCAAATATGTTAGATACGCTCGGCAAAAAAAAAATTGGTGAACAGGCAAATTTTCCCCAAATATTTTAGATGCGCTCCATTGAAAAATCAGAGAAAAATAGATTTTGGTCGGTAGTCGTAAATTGGCTTTAAATTGTTTTTAAATTTAAAGTTAATTTTAAATGATTGGCTCTGTTTTTTCTTTCTCTTATTTTAAGCAAATGCAAGAAATGTCCAGGAATAATGTTGCTATTAAAGTTTATGCTAGGAAACCAAGGTTTTTGTCTTTTAAAATGTAAAAATGTTAACTTTATGATTTTGTTTACCCCAAACCCCCAAAATAACTCCTAAAAGGGTGCAAAATCATCTGTTTGCCACCACTTGTTATCTTACAGAGTCCAGTGTTTTTATGCAATATGCTGTAATAATTTGCTCATGTAATATATGGGTCACTCTCGGAACAAAACCAAGTGTGCCGCATGTGAAGTTATGACGCATAGCGTTCCGTCATCATTGACCAAACCGTCTCTGTTCAGCGATTGGCTGAAGGCAAACAGAGCGAAGGCTTCCCCTCCTTTTTTACTTTAGTGAGCTTGTGCAAACTGACCCCAGACCTGCGAGTACAATGTGTACAGACATGTTGGTTTCAGCCAGGTTGACTAAATGCGACCTGACAGTAACATTCAATATGAACACTTGGAGCCCTTGTTGTGGGCGTTTACAGTGAAGAAAAGAATACGTAAACTTCACTTAATGAGGTTAATTGTCAACACTGGCCCCTTTTAGTAGTTGGGCGCCTCTCTCTTGCCACCATTTTGTTGCACCCTGAGCTAGGTCGCCATCTTTGGATGCTGCTCAGCTCACCGACAACAGGAGGACCTACAGAACTCCTGCTGGGGAATCTATGAATCTGTTGGAGGTCTTTTAGTGTGTGGAGGATGCTGGGGACATTAAAGTTTGTTTCTTTCTGCTAATCAGCGGGTGGAGGCATTCTTCTGAGGCAGCCAGCGGGCTTATGGGCGACGTAGTCAACAGTGGAACATCCTATTGGGCGGATCTGTCTAATCTCTGCTGACAGTTTATGTAACAGCAGGGAGAAAGCTGACATCACTGCCTAGGTCTCCTCTCTGCTCACCCAATCATCTTACAGTCTACATATGTCCAGACTCACACAAACATGAGCTCCCCCTGCACACACACACCCACCCACACACACACACACTTACTCCTCTTTCTCCCTTCCTCATCCATCCTGGGTTCTATTGTTGCTCAGGCTCCCCAATGTGAAGCTCCTTCAGCTTTCAGGGGGAGCCAGGGGTGAGGGGCCGAAGGGCGTAGCGGTGGTACTGCGGTCGGTTCTGGTGGTGAGTTGGTGGTGGTGGGGGGGTGCTTAGGTCCTGTGTTGGGATTTCGTGAGCATCAATGAGAGAGAAGGGGCCGGCGGTGGCAGCAGGAACAGCAGCGCAGGGCCAGGACGCCCGGGCCCTTAAGCTGCTCTTCTGGGAGCTTGAGAAGCATCTGAAGAGGTAACCATGGCGGTTTTTATTACGCTGCTGGAATCTAAGCAGAAACGTTTGTATTAAAGTTCCCTGCAGCCCTTTGATGCAACGCCCGCCTGTGTCTGCAACAAGAGATGCACATCCATCCGCTCTGCATGATCCAGCCCTGGAGGGCTGCCTTCCAGCACACTCGGTTCTTGTTTCTGCACATGTTCCACATGTTTTATTTGAGTGTGTGAAATTTGCGATTGAAATTATTTTTCTGTAAGTTCAGTTGCACCAATTAATCACAGCTGTCATAGATAAGAATTGAGTTCTGCAAACGATTCATTTATCTCTAGGCACACTCTAAAAAGTCCCAAACTTCATGTGCATGTTAACATGAACCCCATATTCCTACACATTCTTTTTATTCCGTATTTTATCTCCACAGTAGACTAAAATATAACTGCTTCTTTTAGAGGAATGCAGCGGACGTTTTTAGTTCCTTTGGACATCGCAAACCCTCTTTGAGGTTAGCTAAATAAATCTTATATCTCATCTCAACAGGGAACATCAAATCATTCCTTTTTATTTTCAAACCATCTCTATGGAAGTGCAGTGGCTTCAAAAAGTATTCACTTCTTTAGATTGTGTCATATTAAAACCACAAACTTCAGTTGACTTTTATTGGAATTTTAAGAAAACCTCATGGTTATCCCACCAAATGTTGATTTCTGAAGTCTTCCAGAGTTAAAACAACAGTATTGCTGCTTTTAAATGAACGTGAACTTGTTTTCTTTGCATTATTTGAGGTCTGAAAGCGCTGCATCTTTTTCGTTATTTTGACCATTCCTCATTTTCTACAAGTAACAAATTTTTGCTTGGAATATCAGAGACATGTTGTCAGTAGTTAATAGAATAAAAGAATAATGTTCATTTTACTCAGACACATTCTTATAAAGAGTAAAATCAGAGAACTGATGATTTTGCAGTGGTATCTCAATTTTTTCCAGAGTTGTATGGTGACTATTGTTAACTGTGAAGTGACTCGTCAGTCAGTCCTCTCTTACCGCAGAGCAAAAGGAGACAGTGGCAGATAAGATCGGCTTCTTGTGTAAGAATTGGCAGATCGCCCATAATTAAGGAAATCGAGCTGATTTATTGGTTTCCGTATGCTGTTTTCTATGTTCTGCAACTGATTGTAAAACAAGAAGGGTTTTGATATGTCACTTTTTTCACGATCGTGACTTCTAAGTTGTGTTCTAGAATATAAAGTCCTCCTAAAAACACCTTCAGGCTTATGAAAAGTGTTGTCCTGTAGCTTTAGACTGATTTCATGAGACTCAACCCTCATCACTCAATCACGTGGCTTAGATTTTTCTTGCAGTATAAATGTGCACAGCATGCAAAGACCGAGGAGTATGAATGTATGCTTGGGAAGTAGCCCGTCTATATCTGGCTGGGTTTTGTAGCGGTGTTGTGGTAAAGTCATAAAGCAGACAGTCTTCGAAGGTTTGGCCTCTACCTGAATGGTTACGGACAGATTAAACTCAATAAGGTGCTTCAATCAGGAGCAGGTGGTTGAAGTGAGCTCGGACGTGAATCAAAGTTTACGAAATGCATGAATGACCAGTTGCTAAGATGCCCACTCTGGCTGAATGTTGACGTGTGTTTGTGGTGAGGGGTGAAAAAAAGGGGCGGGACAGTTTCAGTTTGACTCTTCGTTTCAACTCCAGCTGCGCACACAAAACGCGCTTCCTCTTTGTGTGCTGTTTGGCTCGTTTCCATAGGAACGCCAACAATCCACGCCTTAACGTGGTCAAGCTGTCGACTCTCAACTCGGAGACATTCGTCTGACATGTCTACTGTTTTAAATCTCTTCAAGTGATAAACATTTTTGAGACTTTGGACCACTAAGCAGCAGTCCAGTTCTGGTTTTCAGTCCATGTGTGGGACTCCATCCACTCTTTGAGAAACTCCCCCACCTCCTTAAACCGATTTAGCCTGACAAGCCTCCGTAAGCTGCAGTTATAAGATCGTTTTATGCAAATAATTTGGAGTTACCTTCTACAGAAAAAATCTGAATACTGAACCACAAATAGGTAATATGCAAATTTTTCAGTATTTTTCCTGCTAGTTTCATGTTGAAGGCCTGAGCACTATACAGAAATCTGCCTTGATATTATGACATTTGATTTATTCTTTTAAAAGAGAATTTAGAGTCTGTTTAACGGAGTCCAGAAGCCAAAAATGTGTAGAAACTCTGTTAAATAAGATGAAAGTCTGTGTAATCCCAGCTCTTTGTTGTTAAAACTTACTGCCAGCAGGGGGAGACATCGCTACCTGCGGACGTTGTGGTGCTGAACAAATTTTCTTTTGTATTTGGGGATAAAACCAGTAGATAAGACTGAGAGAAGAACAAAGCCAATATGAAGGAGACATAATGTGTCCAGTTTTTGTTTTAGTGATTCAGCAGCTTGTTTTTCTCTGTAAAGCAGGTGGAGAAATGGCACATATATTATTACAATGAGCAACTTCTTCCCCAGTCCGACACGTGGGAGTGTCTGGTGTTGCACATATATTATGTTAATTAGCTCCCCCCTCTCATCCAATCACGAAGCTGCATGCGTTGTTTTGCCGCATGAATTACCCGGAGAGGGAGCCGAGCTGAGAGCGGCAGCAACCCGTCGCTTCAGTCTTTTGTGTGCTCTGTCCCGGCTGCAGCTGAGCCAGCCGCCCCGGAGGTGTGACGCTGGGGGGGCTGAAATAAGAAATAATGCGCCTTTTTTCTACTTTTCTACCGCTGGACTCCCGGTTCTTCCTGCCGCCCTGCCACCTCCGGGGTTTTTAAATGGGTGGGATAGCATGAATTCCCAATGCTACACGGTGGCGATGGACCTTGGTGTTTGTCAGCTGAGGAATTTCTCTATCTCGTTTCTGTCCTCTGTGCTTGGAAAGGAAAGTGCTACAGTCACAGTTGATAATAGGTAATGTCTGTCGTACTGACTCTGCTGCATTCATATACTTGTTATGGATCAGATTTCTGAAATGAATGACTTCTTTTTACCCAACCCCATTGAAATAAACAGGCTTCAATATTCACTCATAGAAACAGAGATTTTATTTTTAAAAAGTAGCAGCCAATCAGGACTCTGCTTGCTAAGATCAGACTCAGTTCTTCCCGCAGTGCTCAGCCGCCGTTGCATCATTCTCTTTTGCTCTCTGTTTCTCTCGCAGCTCCTCAGGGGCGAGTGTGGTGGCCATCGACAACAAGATCGAGCAGGCGATGGTAAGCTGGCCGTTCTGTCTGCATGAGTGTTATATAACCCCTCCAGTGATGCAGGGAGATGCTGCCACTGGATTCTGGCCTGTTTACGGTTCAGTGGGCTGGTTTTCTTTTGGGGGGCTTCTGTGCTTTTAATATCTTCAGCTTGTTTCTGCACCTGCCTGGACTTTTCCTGGTTTGGAGCTCAGTGTGGGCCAGGCTGGAGGCTCCCTCCTGTTTCTCACGCACGGCCCTGCTCTCCTCCAGTGTTGCCAGGCAAGCCGCAGCCTCCCCTCCATGCTGTATAAATAACTCGGCAGCCAGTTGGCTCCTCCCAACCCGATGCAGGAACATTTTGTTCCGTGGCTGAGGAGGAGGCAGGAGGGGAGGATGCTGAGATTATTCAACAAATCCCGCTGCTACTTAGGTCATCATGACAATAATCTGGAACGCTGTTTTGTTTTGTTTTAATCTTCATAAAACACACTGATAATATCATAGTTCTGTGATCTGCAGGAACTAAATAAGGTCAATTATGATGATCAAATGATGTAATCAGCCAGTAAATCTCCTTTATTTTGATTTTATAACTTAACAACTTAACTTAGCAACATAACTTAGCAATAATATGAACATATTATTCATACCGCTAATACTTCTTCACATGTTTATCCCATTTTAACTACAAGGGGCAGAATTGTCAAGTAGAAGAAAAAACTCGTCCTGATTTTCAAACTTTTTAACCAAATAGAATTCTGAAAAGTGCGGTGTGCATGTGTACTGAAGTTGCAGTTTGAGAAATAAAATGAGATTCTTAAAGAATCAGGACTTTAACCCCTTAGATGTCATCTCCAAAATATGTACATGTTATCTAATGGGTCACTGCTGTCCTCATGACAGTTAAGGGGTTTTGACCGGATCGCTCTAGCCTATGAATATGCTTCAGGATCTAAGCCAGAAATGTTCTACACGAGGATGGTGAGATTTCTGATTAATAATGAAAAATTTAAGCGTGCACTGATAAATCAAACTCAATGTTCTTCATGACCAGGGATCAGCCGGTACTTGCATATGAATCCATCGAATCCATCCGTTGTCTACCTCTGCAAATGTCTAGAAATTAAATTGTCCTCCACTTTTCTGCTGTGAGAGGTGTGACCAACAGAACGGCGCACCATGTCATGCGTGCGTATTTGTAGTTAGCAATAGTCAACATCTCGCACAAAAGAAAAATCAGTTTAGGCCAAAATCAGAATTGGCAGGTCAGGATTTTTAAAGACTGGCCAGAAAGCTGCAATCGGTGCACCCTGAGAAATCCTTTTTTATAAAATTCAATGTTACGTTTTTAAATACACATTAACCTTAATCCAACTTATAACAAATGGCTAAAATCAGGCATAAAATAATTTATTTCAGTCAGAAATACCACATGAGAGATTCTGTTGTGTTAAAAGTTCTGCATTTTATGCAGAACAATACAAATTGTTCATGGCAGGGGCTTTAATGTAAAATAATGAGGATGTGTAATTTGTATAAAGGGCTGAGTAATAAAGCATGGTTTATGTAAAAGGGGCTGATTTCTGAGGCACACCTGGACGCCGCTTTGTGTTTGTTTCCTAAACACCTGTCAAAAGTGTCTGACTGAAGCGTGTTTGCATCTCCGTCAGGACTTGGTGAAGAGCCACTTGATGTACGCCGTCCGCGAGGAGGTGGAGGTGCTGAAGGAGCAGATCAAAGAGCTGATGGAGCGCAACACGCAGCTGGAGCAGGAGAACAACCTGCTGAAGACGCTGGCCAGCCCCGAGCAGATGGCTCAGTTCCAGGCCCAGGTCCAGACGGGCGGATCCCCAACCGGTGCTGCCCAGGCTCTGCCCCCATCCGGACCCACGCAGGTCCTCCCCTCCGCACAGAACTCCGGCGCATCAGGATAACACAGAAGGCCCACACTGGAAAGAACCCGCCCCACCTCTCCCAGGATGAAGGACAGGGGTGATGGAAGACAGAAGCTGAGGAGGAGGAGGAGGAGGAAGGCTGACTTACTGTGAACGGACATTAGCATTACAGGACTGACCCTGAGGTCATTTGGAGGCTTCACCTGAAAACTCTTTTGTTGCACATTTAATTTAACTAAAAAACTCTAGAGTTGTGCCACAGTGGGTGAGTATGTCTGTGTGTGTGTGTGTGTGCGCGCGCGTCCCCGCTTCGTCTTTTACGGCCTGCTTCAGACAATCGTCTTTGTCGTCCCGGTGATAAACGAGGGGAGAACACAGCGTGAACATTAGCCACCCAACCTGAGCCATCCGTGCTTCACTCAGACAACCTGGCGGACTGCGAACGGAGGAACATGGAATCAGGCCGCTTTTATTTCAACATGGACAGATTATACAGATGTGCTTTTTCTTTGTTTTTGTTTTTTTTTTTGCTCTTGCTGATGTAATTAATGTTAAAATAAATAACAGAGAAGGTGAATAAATAGGACAAGACTGTTCGTAGGTAACTTTGTACAGACTAAATATTTCCAGTTCAACTCTGCCAAGTGCCTGGTTTCTAACCATAGATACATATATAGAGGCTTTTCTATGTTTCATGTTTGTGTATATATATCTATCTATGGTTTCACCAGGTTTTAAACTATCTGTGATGTCTGAACTCAGGGTGGGAATAGAAGAGGATTTTTTTTTTTTTTTTACCTCCACACTAAGATGCTGTCTCTTCTGCAGTGACACGTGAACCTCTCCTCTCTGCTGTTGCATCAAACTCACTCGCTCAAATGATCTGGACTCTCTCACCATTCGATTTTGGGGACATGTGCAGTTGTTGGGGTTTTTTTTTTGTTTGTTTGTTTTTCTTTTAAATAATTGTTTTCCCTTCTTTTTGTACAGCCAAGTGTGTAAGTTGCTCGTCGTGCGACTGGAGCGCTGAACACAATAATGTGACACTTGTCGCGAGGAAAGGAAAAAAAAAATGCGCCGGCAGAATTATGTCCGTGAGTTGTGCATGTTCCTTCAAGTCCATCACAAATGTGACATTTCGATTGCACTAGACAGTTGCACCTCAAATAAAAAAGTATGAAAAAATGGACTGTTTGTTCTCTTTAAACTAAAAAGGTTTTACAACTATATTTTTTACCAAGGTATTTTATGCGATTGCCTTCAATCTTCTTCAGAACCGCTGTAATACAGACTGCTAGAGGAGATTCTTGCCGCCCATAACCATCAGCATCTTCAACAACTCTGAAAAAAATTGAATTATGCCTGCAAAAAATGTAACTATGTAGCTTTAAAGCTGGAATTTAGGGGCCACTAGAGTGATTACTGCTGCTATAAGGTGCCAAAAATGACTTTGCATTGCTGTACCTGAATCTTACAATTAAACAACACGTTTGATCATTGAACGCATGATTTATTAAGTCACATTCTACGTGTTTTTTCCAGGACAGATTAGAAAACGGAGTTCTTCACTGAATTCAAGAACATGTCCGATGCTGTGACGACACCACAGCAGCAGATATTCTATTTCAAGGCCGAATTGTAACCTGAAGGTACAGCAGCTGGGATAATTTTAGAAACTCTTCTAGGTTAGACGTCTCTAACTGCTTGGCTATGTTGAGGTCATTGCAACTCACTTTAAGGAGTCCAAATGCTCTAACCATTGGGATGTCATTTACTTCCTGTGATTTCTTTGCCCTACTGCCAGTCTGAACTCCTCCCACGGGCCAGCCCTGATCCTGGATCCTGACCCCACGGCGGCCGGCTGGGTGGCCCGAGGGAGGATCAGACGCCGCTCCTGCTCCCGTGTCCAGATGGCACTTTCACAAATCTCATTTCATTGACAAAAGGTGTTTTCCTCAAGCGGCCTGGTTTGGGGACAGGATGTTCCGAGAAGCAGGGGGATCATGCATGGATTAACTGGATCTATTTGTGTCGTTGGCGACGTTCGGAGGCAGCGCCGCGCTATCTACATTGAGCAGAGATATCAATCTGTGCTATTCTGCTCCTTTGTGTATTTTCATACCAATTTTTCCAGACATGTAAAGACCCCAGTGCCCCAAAACTGACCCTAAAAATCCTCTTTACGGCCGCATGAGGGGACCTCCCATCGTGTTGCTGATGTATTCCTTATTGTTGAGAAAGCAGGCAACCTGCTGGTTAAATCCTGAATTTCCAGACTGTCAATAAGCAGGCGTCCAACTGTGGGAGGCTCCACATGGGGATTAGCTCATCCAGAGCCTAAGCCTGGAGGAGTCACTTTGTGTTTACACCCGGGAGTCTCCAGGAGGCAAAAATCCCAAATTTACAAACATTTAAAAACAGATTTCGTGACGGGAATCAAGGAAGCAGACAAAGATCTTAAAGCACCACATAATACTCATTTCCAGAGCTTGTAAATCTGAGCTTCGGCCTTTTTGGGTTTACAGTTTAATTTAATGTCCCAATTCCAATAAAAGAACCGCTTTAATACCTTCTGCACCAATCTGATCAAATTATTCACCACAGGAGTCTCTTTTCCTGCTCCACATGCAGTTAATAAGGGTTCCCTCCCCTGAGTCCTAAGTCAGTCACCACCGCCGCTGCAGAGTGAGTCATCTGACACTGCACCAGGGAACCCTAACCCTACTCTGTGTGAGAGTGTGGACATTCCTGAAGTAGGTTCTGCTGCCACGGTTACAGTCGCTGTCGCTCTGTGTGGGTCATGTGGGGGTTTGTTTGGGGAAAACAGCAGTGGGGCGGTCCGACGGGTTGGTCTGAAACTAAAACTAATTCCACAATATTCTCAAGCTTTCAGACGCCATGAACAGTGGTTATACAATTAATATTACATTATTTAACATGGTAGTGTTTTGCACGTCCAAAAGGTATAAGAGAAATCAATTAGTGGAGTTCTGAAAATGTATTTCATAGGCAGCCGTTCGCACCTCCCTCCAACTCATCCACTTCTTTTGCGCAATGAGGCGACAGTCCCTTGACCTCCTCCGACCAAACAACCAGCAAAGTTCACGCATATGAAATTTCAAGCTTGTACATGTAGACATGCGACATAAGAAAGTCAAAAACCTTTCGACTTTAGTCGATTGTGCTGCCGTCACGTCTCGTTTTGGGTTCACCCAGGACGGCAGAAAACGTTTTTGCCTTGTGCAGTCGTTTTGTCGGTGTCGGCGTGTCGAGCCCTTCACCCTGAAACGAAACTCCTCATGCACCAACCACTCCTCCCTCCACAGACCCCGACCTTCCACTTTAGATCTCTGAAGGATTCGGCTGATGTCAAGGAGTCCATGAACTCCCTACATCTCACTTTATTTTCCATATTACCTGAAGCCAAAAAAAAAAAAAAAAAAAGATGGTGGGACTATTCATTTACCAACATTCATTTGTGTCCACAAAATTTACCATTCGACTGCATCTATTGTATTTTGTGGTTTTAATGTGACAAAATGTTACTTTTGTTCAAATGTAACATTGATGCCAATCACATTGAAGCCTCTCTAAGTGACTAATGCCACACAGTTTTAGGAGGTTGGTTTTCTGGGTCTTCAGTCTGTCCCTGTTCCACTTGATCAAAGTCACATTTCTCAGAGTCACGTGTCCCTCCGCCGGGCCAGAGAACTTCTGAAGTTTCAAAACAAACCGCAGACAGAAGCACATCTAGAGCAGCACGTAGCTCACACCCCTTTGGGGTGAGAGGTCAAGGGGGCTGGTGGGATTGTGGCGCATTAAATCCTCCACTTTTTCCTTTTCCTCCCCTCAGCACCTTCCTCGCTTCTTGAAACTGTTCTTGACATCCTGAAAACACTCCTCACCACTTCAGCAAAGTAGCTGCTGTAATGGTTTTCACTCGGTGCAGCTTAAACGTCGGTATGGTGGAACTGGTTCTGCATTTTTCCATCCGTGCCACTGTGAGGAAGGCGGCTGCATTCCTTTGCCCAGAGTGAAACTCGGTGTCACCTTCGCAGCACTTCATTCCTTCTCGCCGAAAATGATTTGTTTGTGTTGACTGGCAGACTGCAACCTGCAACCAGACATGGGAATACCACTGAACTGAGATGACAAAGGCACATAGCAACAAGGTTCTGCTTGCCTAAACTTGCCTACCCTAATTAAGAGCATTGTTTACAGTCAACCTGCTGTGATCTATGAACATTTTCATTTGGAGAAAATGTGGAATAGTAGCTGTAGAGGACCAGAGTCACTCATCCATCCATTGTCTTTAGCCGCTTGGTCGTGTCTCTATCAGCCGTTGGATGACAGACAGAGATACTCTTAGAGTACTCAGCTGATCTCACAGTCATGTTTGTAGGAGAACCCAGACAGAAACTACGAATGCACAGAGAGAACATGTGAACTCCTTGCAGAAAGACTTCAAACCAACACGACAGAACAATTACAACTTGCCTGCTAGCAACACATTGCTGAAAATCCATTTTTCTGAGATGTGTGGTCCATGCTAGGTTTGCAGCCTCTATTTCCTGTTTATTACAGCCAAACGTGGCATCAATACGAGACGAATTGATGCTTCACGCAGCCTGGTTGATTCGCTTCAAACTAGTAGATCACCGCAGAACCACAAAATTGACAATTGGGGCGAGTTAAAAATGTCTTCTCTCTATTTCACCAGCAGGAAGAACCTTCCAGACTGTTGAAGCCTGATTTCCACTGTTTGAAAACAAAATGAGCGGCGGCGGCCTGTTCCGCCCGAGTGCTGAAAAGCAGCAAGCATAGGAACCGGCATGGCCGTCGCCACGCCAGGCTCTGCGCGGACACATTCAGTCGCCACTCAACAAGGAGAAGTGTCGACCCTGTGCTGTTGTGACCTCACACCATAACAGACTCACTGTCACCCAGTCAGTGTGTCTGCTGAACATAGAGGGGGAAAAAAATGGAACCACTGCATTGTTTGTGTCTGAAAATTATTCAGATTTTTCAGGTGGACTATTTCCCCTTCATGCAAATTGAGTGTGACAGGCACGCCGGAGCAGGTGTTCACCAAACGCTGAGGCTTTTTCCATGCTAAGCTGAGGAGCTGAATGCTGTCTGGTTTGACGTCTGACAATCTGGGTAGAGATTTTGGCAGGAATGCACAAAACTCCTCACAGGAACCCGTAAGTCCAACTCTCTGCTTGCAGACACAGTTGCAAGCACCTGAGGTCAGGTTTTATCGCTGCGCTGCTTCCTGTTTGCTTCCTGTTTTTTTAGACAGGAAAAGAAGCTTTGTCTTTCTTTCTTCCTCTTGTCGTCCTTCCAGTCTTTCAGGATTTTTTAAAACTCGAGCAAAAGCAACTTCTCCCAGGTCTTTGTTGCCTCCTTCAGCCTGCGTCACACAATCGAAGGCAAATCAGGAGGGTTTTTTTTTTTAGCTCATACACCTCAAGCCAAAAAAAATTGTTGCAAAAGCATCAATTGTCCATTATTATTTCTTAAAACCAGGCGTTCATGTTAAAAGTTATCTGTCAAAGGATATTAATGCAAATATTTCACACACAGTAACAATAATAATATATTTTCAGACAAATATTTGTCAGCAGACACAGTATCTTTCACTGGTGTGCATGTGAGTCATGCTGCATGTATTCACCATGATAGCAATGCATATTGTGTGTAACACTGTGTATTTACTGTATGTGTGTGTTGTGGAGCTACACCTCCAGCACAAGGAACGGACCGCCATCAAAAATCTCCAAATTTTATTTTTTTTGAGAGCTTAGATCCAGGATTAAACTGGGGGTAAACTGTTTACCCCCAGTTTAAACCAGTTTAAACTTAAAGTCTTAAACTTTAAGATAGATAGATAGATAGATAGATAGATAGATAGATAGATAGATAGATAGATAGATAGATAGATAGATAGATAGATAGATAGATGATTATTTAATACTCCATATCAGTGAGTTTTCTAAGATGCTTAATATTTATAAAGACTATTATTCTTTTTTGCAAGTTTTTTTTTTTTTAGATCATTTTGTGAAAGTTATTGACATAAACACTTCTACTCCAATTACAACTCAGAATGCCCCATAACAGGTAAAACAACAAGAGGGCAGAGAATACTTTTTTTTTTGCAAGCGGTAGCTCAAATAGTTTCTCATCATTAGCTTAGTCTGCAGTGATCTTTCATACCGTCTCAATGATGTGCATTGTTTGTCTGCGTTTGCGACCTGCAGCACAATCTGAAACCGCCTCCAGTCTGAGTCATGCCAGTTGCGTCCTCAGCATGATCCTAGCAAAGGTCTTCTTTAACTGGACGCTTGGAAATGAGGCAGATAAGTGTTTAAAACACGGGTGCATGTCAGAGGTGAAATGCACGCGGCCGGACAAAAACGAAGTGCCCACACGAGACCCACACAACAAACTAAAGGTGGCAAATACAAAAAAAAAAAAGCAGAGGAAGGGTCAGGAAGTCACGAAAACAGCAGCGTGTGGGCAGGGCGCATGAAAAACAGCAGGGATTCGTGTTTCGAACAACAATCCCGAGCAAGTCTGTCATTTTTACAGCCTGACACATCGAAGCGAACCTGCCATTCGCTGGCTCAGCAAACAGAAAAGAAAAGGTGACAGTAAAGCTCGTGATGTGACATTGTGGGCTGAGTTGGTGTGAGAGAGTGAAGATGGAGTCCTGACACAACGCAGTAACCGTGTATGTAACCAAGCAAATACTTCAAGTCCCTTTCTTTCAGTACTATATTAACACCCCTTGAGCCCTCAAGGGGAAATGGATATAATAAAGGGACATTTGCATAAATATTCTCCTTCTTAATAATAAAGCAGAATTTGAAGACGAGACACTGAACACAAGATGAGGCACATTAAGATCAACTCTGTCTTTTTTCATTTGGCGCTCCGTTGAAAACGTTTCCAGTCGTTCCTCTTGTTCTCCTGACAGCCATCGGTCTGAACTGCAGTCGTCATTTGTTGCTTTTGTTGCGCTTCCAGTAAAACAGTTTCATTGGGTTTGACCAATACTTCCCAAATAGTGAGAACCAGGACTTAAAGGGATACTGTTAGTTATAAAAGTAGACCTCATTTGGGAAATATTTATCTTACATGTAAGAACAACGCAGTAACAACACTGTAGGTTATTTAGTATTTTACCGTTTTTAATCAAATATTTTCACAGGAACGTCGCCGTGTTGTTCACGCTGCAATGTATTGTAAAGGAGGATTGATATAGCTGATCATGGCCCAGATTCCCTTCCAGATGTTGAACTAGAATTTTGTGAAGGTTAATACGTTTTTGCACACAGATAAAAACGGATCTGATCTGATTTCATTAGCAGTTTCATTTCTGTATTTTTGTCAACTTCTCTTCCTATTTTCTTTGGTAGAGTCGGTGAAGAGCCTGTTGTGACTAGTAGATTTGGTAGGATTGGTTTTACGTTATTCTGACGCCACAGGCATGTTTCACCTTGCAGACATTTTCCACTTACACACATCATCCTGGACGTAGGTCAAAACTAGAACTTTAGTCTCATCTTTTTTCTTCTACTGTTGGTTTAAGTCATAAAACCCTTATTGCAACGTGTCAAAGTGTGTTGTTGTGAGGATTGTAATGTGACAAAATATGGTAAAAATAAAAAAAAGATGCCAATGGTTGGTTGTGTCTGCTGCCGCTCATCAGACACACATGACTGAGGGATTTGTGACTCGCTTCTCCACATGCAGGAGTGGGAAAGCCTACAGGGTTTGTTTGTGCTCTTTTTCATCAGGGAGGAAAAATGGACTAAAAGATTATTTTTTTGCTTTTTGCACTGTGCAAAAGTTTTACGGGTTTTTTTTATGTTTTCCGTCCGAGCAGCCAGAGCTTGTTTATATCTTCCAGAGCCATCTCCATCAGGCGGTTCTCCGGACTTTCTGAAGCTCTTTGTTTTGTTTTCGTGCCCTGTGGGCAGGCATTACCGCACAGTGATAAAATTTGCAGCTGTTGGGGGAATAAATAGGAAACAGTTTGTGCAGCTTTCCCATCTGGTCTTACTAAAAAGAGGAGGAGACACTCAAGCTCCAGTCTGTTCCAACTAGTTCTTCCCTCTCGATTCCATTCATAATTTACTGCCCCGGTGTTTCAGTAAGTTTACAGAGAGAAGGCAAGCAAAGACGAGCCTCCTTCTCTCCTGCTTGTTTTCATCATCCAGCACAGAGCCCTGCCACCCCATCCGCCCCCCCCTGGTTGTCTGGTTGCCCTACTTTCTCGCTGTGGAGAGGCAATAATCAGCCTCCTCATCTCTGTTGCTGCAGATTTTTTATGGCCATGCCTGCGACGCCTGCAGTCTAAACCATCTGCACCTCACAGCGTGCCGTTTATTTAAGAGGCTGTTTATTTACGAGAGGTGCGCCGGTATCTTTTGGCCCATATTTTGAATTCAATAACCTGGTATCGAAATGCGGAACAGCGGGCCTTCAAACACTTTGTGATATTTTGGACAGGACACGTTGTTAAGCATCCGCATCGGGCCTGTGAAATCAACAAGAAAATCTAGGTCAACATGCTCCTTTTTATGAAATACTGAAACTAAAATACAAGACCATGCACATGCTGTGAGCCCTACAGACGTAACTAGTCCTTTTTTTCCCCAATAACATTGTTACAACCTAATAATTACTAAACTACAGCACCACAACTCCTCCATTGTACTTAACATTGGGCAGAAGGTGCTTTTTGTAGTCTTCATTCCCCCCAAACCCGCCTCCGTTGTTTGTTGCTCAGTCTTAATGATGACCTTCCTTTTTCAAGATTTTTTTTTCCACAGCTCCACTTGTTTTTAACTTTTAGGCCCCTTGCTCTGATTGCAGATACGTTCAGGTTTACAGGAGTCGCCTTTCTGACAGCAGTATCTCGTCTTTTCTGTTTAAAGGGAGACTAAAGGTTCGTTTCCAGCCATGTCTATTCCTCTTCAATCAAAATCCAGCTTGTTTGCCTAGAGAGAGTCTGGTGCGGTTGGGGAGGTGTGAATGTGCAATCGAACCTAAAGAGCAAACTCCGGTTCGCCTGCGAACCTCGGTCTGGGTTTTGGTCGAAGTGAACTCTGCTTTGGTTTGAACGGATATGTGAACGCCAAGCGGAGCGAAGACAGCTGCAAGCGCATTAACCGTACTGATCCCTGACACAACATGAGCTCATCTTTGATCTGAATATGCAGCCCAACATTTGATTTTACGAAGCAAGACGGAAGCGATCAGCTCTTGCCGGTAAAGGAGATTGTGTTTGCGCAACTCAGGTGGAGCAGGGTGCAGCTCCGTCACGTGCTGAACGTCAAAGGCTTCCTTGATTACACCTGGAAAACTGTATAACCACGTCACAGCTTCAACACTTTCATCCCACATTCCTGAAACTCAGCCATAGTCAGCATGTCTTGTCCGTGCAAATACAAACACTGCTCAGACGGCAGCGCCTGAGCCACGCCCCGGAGTACGCCTCAATCCGGTTTCTCTGTAATTCCGATCCGGAGAACACAGCTCAGCTCCTATACAGACAATCTACACCCGCTGGGCTCGTTTAAATGTTTAGCCACCTGCTAATTGTTCGTTCTTAACATCTGACCCCAGAGCACCAACGTGTGCATAGAGAATGTTTAAAGTTGACCCAAACCAGTGTTCTAATGCTGTTTAGTCCAACAAGGTCCAGTGGGAGCAATTAGACGCCTGCAGAGGTCCCAGAGGTTTCTCTTTTTCATTTCTCCACCCTGGTAAACATCGTGTCACCCCACACTTCCCAGCACTCGCCAGTCAGGATTACTGCTTTCTGAACCAGGACCTTCCTTTTCCAAACAAAGTATGGCGAATAAACTCTTCGCTCCCTGGTGGTAAAGCCACACCGACACTGACTGTCCGGTGGTTTCCCTGGACGTTTTTCAAAGCTTTAAAGCCACAATCGAGCAGTTCAGATCAGAGGGGAAACGCAGGTTTATGTGGAAATTGAGATATTCAGCTGAAACAATCCATTTTTTTTTCCTAGAAGAGAAAACAAAGCGGCAATCAGACGCCGTGTTACATTCATCTGGTGCTTGTTCACAACAGCTCAGGAGAGCATAAGGCCACCAGTTACCAGGTGGCTGTCTGGACAAACCATTCAGGAAAACATGTCGTCCTTCAAACTAAATACTATGGACCAAAGTTACTGCCTGAATAAAGTATTTTCATTTTTCTGTTAGCTATACGTTTTTTGCAGTGGGAAACGCTCCCGGTGTGAACGATCGTAACGAAAGCATGACCACGCCATTTGACTCTCTTGTTCCTAAACATAGTGTTAGGCCTTTTCATTTAGATGACACACTGCCGTGAATATGTGACTTTGAGGAGTGAACTGTCCACTTTTAGTTTTTGTAAATTCACTAGCAGCGCTAGCTATCCTGCATGTGTTAACATGTGAGCAGCAGAGCAACTGAAAAATTCCCTCTACCTGTAAAAGTTTAGATTACAGAAGCTGTTTTGAAGGACAGATGGAACAGGCTGAACATGGAATCACTTCTCATGTATATTGCTTTTGCGTTTATCATTTTTTCTTGTTTTCATTTCTTCTGTAACAATTGTTTCAATAACTTCATTTAAAATGATCCTTCACTACATTTTTTGTTTGTCTACAACAGTAAAATAATTTCAAAGCGCCTTCCAGGTCAGAAGCTTGTCATTTTTTTTTGTAGACTGCATGGTTGTTTATGTGTTTATTAAAATTCTCCAACTGAACTCAATGATTTCTCGGGGTTGGAGGCACCAAGGGTAAACCCACCCCACCACCTTATAGCTTTAAAGTTATGCCAAAAATTATTTTTCTAAAACTTCTGTTACAGCAATATTACAACACCTGTTCATGGAAGTGGAAGATGATATGAAGCAAAACTCTAGGAAAGCACAGTTCCTGATAGTGCCTGTCCTTTTCCAGGAGGGAGGTCGCAGGGTTTTGTGGGTTTCTGTTTGAAATAAAACCTGGTTTAAAAAAAAACCCCTAAAAAACTGAATTCCGAGAAGAACCATCGACATACCATAAGGAGTAAAAACCAGTCTGAACAAGCAATGCGTTGTTTGCTTGCAGTGACAAAAATGGATAAATATCTGTGATGTCAAAAAGACTGAAAACTCTTGTGACGCTTATCTGTGGTCGTGTTTTAAGTTTTCACTTCCAGGTAATGTTTCTGTTTACCAACACGCCAGAAGACTGAAGTCAAAGATTACATTTACCCTGAAGACAAACTCAAAAACCAAACTGGAATCCTTCAATGGGAAAAGCTAATTAAAAACAGCCTCCTACTGTTTTCCTGAACTGTTATCAGCAGGAAAGTGCTTCACCTCACAGATTCAAAGAATTTATTACTAGAAGAACAGACCTGGAGGCATGTGCTTTGCTTTTACTCAGCTTCACTTTAACAAGCACAGGGCAGCTAGCCAGAGTGTTTCCACACAGCTAGAAAAGTACCACACACACACACACACACACCCCTAATCATACACATTCCCACACAGGATGTTTTGTTTGTTTTAAACGGGATTATTTTTAACGGTCGGTGCCCCGGCCAACTCAACACTAAAATGGTGTTTCAGGGAACCCCAAATGTTTTGTGTTTTGTATTGCTGCGGACAATGAGCGCGCCTCTGCTGTGAAAATTCTGACCCCACGATTTCAGGTGTGTCCGACGCAAACGTTTTTTTCAGCGGCTCAGGCCCGGGCCTCCGCTCGGATCCGGCGTTTCGGGAGACCAGAAAGGACCATTTTTTGAAACCGGATCCCAGAGCGGGATCAATTTCCAAAACGCTGGTTTCGTGATTCATCGTGGACATGTGAGCCATGTCTTTTTTTAAAATGATGATACTGGTCCTCGTGCCGTCTCTCTATCCTGTATGTGCCAAATATGGCGCATTGGTTGTTTTTTTTTTGTTGTTGTTTTGTTGCAGTGTTTCAGCACCTCTGAGTGTCCTGGCCTGCCTAAAACATTTAGGCTTTGCTGGCCCCAAACAAAGATCACACAAATCAAAATGTCTTATGACAAATGTGTCATGGGAGTGGGATTATGTAAATGGGAGTCAAGGAACTCCCCGCTCCTCATTGCATGGGAACATTTACCATCTCCCTTATTTTTCGTCACCACGTTCATTTAATTTGTGTCAACGAGGAAGTAAAAATAGTCCTTCGCGGTTCGCGCGTGGACAAACGAGACTGTGGGTGGAAGCGTGCAGGCATGTGGTTGGACTATTTAGAGAGAACAAACTGAATTCACTTGCAGCTTGTTTCTATTCATGCTAGAAGGTTGTAGGTAGTCTAAGAGGAGGCCCATGGCAGAGCGGTGTCCGGGGACTGTCAGGCCGGCCGTTGATAGGAGCTCAGCCAGGCTCTGGTACTGCAAACACAACCGAATACCAGCTGGCAGAACACCACTTCAATGTAAAGGATTTAAACTATCGTCCATTTTTAAGACCTCCTTGTGCTTTTACCTTCCTGGTTGTCATTAGACGTTGCTTCAATATGTCAGCGTAATGTCCTTTCCTCGTGATGACACTTATTTTGCAAAGTGCAAGACATATCACTGACACGTGATGCTGTTATGTTGCTTTTTGTAGAAATGACTTCTTCACCTCTGAGTGGCCTTTCGGCTCGTGTTCGGCTCCCCTTCCTGTTTCATCCGCTGTTTTCACAAGCTCTTCTCGTCTTTGCTCCGGGGTTATAGGTGCTCACAAATAAGTTTGAAATATTTTTGTTAGAGTACGCTGCTAGATTGTCTTTAAATAGCTAGCTTAAAGGTGAAATCATAAAAAAAAGGAAAACAAAAAAGACAACAACTCAAAATGCTAAAGGAACAATAGAATAACAAGTTGATTTATTAATAAGTTCATTTATTTTTAAAGACGACCTTAATGAATCGATTTTTAAATACTTTTAAATGCTATATACTTAATCATTTGATTTTTTAAAAACTTAAACAGAAACGCTAACTTGCATTTTTAAATGTTTACTTAAATACTATTTTTAAAATGCCAACCCAAATGCCAAATTGTACTAGCTCATTTTGTTTTTAATGCATCCTAAGTCACTTGCATTTAAATGCAAACCTAAATTTCAAATGCTTAACTTGTTTTGAAGTCTAATTTAAATACCAACTTCTTTTTAAAGAACTTATTTTTTAAACCTCACTGAAATACAAAATGCTAAGTTGTACCAAATGCTAGCTCACTGTTTTTAGGTCCAACAGTTTAGCTAAACAAGTTGTTTCTGAAAGTTAACTAAAGTGCTGTGGCTGTGCCAAACTTAGCTAGCTAAATGCAAACTTGGTTATTAGATTTCAACCTAAATGCTACCTTCCAGCAATTTTGCTAACTTTGTTTTTATTTCCAATTGAAACTCAAATGCCAAACACTTTAAAAAAATACTATCTAAATGGTAACTCAACTCCTGACTTGTTTTAAAATGTTTGTTTCCTCCACTTTTAAAAAAAATAGGAGAGCAGCCGTCCCACTTCACACATTTTAGCACTTGTAAAAGCTTTTCAACATGACATCTCTGTCCATTTTTGACGAAACATTTAATTTTCTTGCTTCAGTCTGCATGGTGTGGACTCGGTTCTTAAAAATGCTGAGCAATCGTTGCATTGCTGTGCCAAAGAAGTCATACCCTGGACCGTGGGACGGAGGAACTGCCACTTCGCAGCCGTCAAGCCACTTAGTGGAGCAGAAGCTGGAAGAGGAGCTGGAACGGTGCGTTCCAAAACAAACTTCATTGCCTCGTCAGCTACAGTGGACACGTGGCTTTTGTTGTGCCTCAAACTCTGTTCTGCAGGGACTGATTTTCTGCCATCGCTCGAGCCGAAATCCCATCTCACGCTCTGCTCGCGTCGACACCAATTCACACACAGAAGATGAACGTGTCTTTATTTAACAAACTCTCAGTGGATTAGCGGTTGGATTCGGCAAAGCTCAAATTGAGGCCATTAGCGGTTTGCATAAACACAGAACATGACAAACGCATCAGAAGCCGCAGCTAGAGATTTACTGCAGGGTGCTGCCCCCACCTGTTCAACACGAGGAACAAAAATCTAACCGTTCTATAAGTAGCAAGTATCTTAAATGCCTAAATGTGTCCTCCAGCAGAACAAATAACCCAGATTAGACAAACATAATGTTGTACTTTAAACATCTTCAACCTTGTGAAGAATGCTGCTGCCCCTTGAACTCAGTCAGCTGCTTCTGCAGGTGGAAAATTTCATCCAAAGTCTGCCTGAAAAAACGAGACGGTTTGATTATCTTTAACGTTTTGTTTCACGTAAAGAGGAAATAGATGACTTTGGGGCGATGGCTTTACCTGTGTACGGCCTGAACCCTGCTGAGCTGGCAGCGCAGCCGCTTGGCGATGGCTTCATAGCGCCTGGTTTGGATCTGAAGGAGAGAAAATCATCAGTGAAACGTTTTGATTTTGGGGGATAATTCAATCCTCTGCTCTACCTCGACATCTCTCTTTAGCTTTGCATGAATCTCAAACTCTTTCTTCAGTTGTTCCCTTCCTTCAGCGATGGCTGTCTTCCGCTCAGAGATCTCTCTCTTCAGGGCATCGATTTCCTCCTGGACAGAAGAACATTTACAAAAACCAAATACTTTTAAAATCGTTTTGTGTATGTTTTGCACCTTAGCCGTTTGCAGCGTTATCCCGTTTGGGTTTTGAAGATCCTCCTGGAGATGTTCCTTCTCCTGCCTCAGCTTCAAGACCAGCATCCGGTTCTCCGTCAGCTCCCTGTGGGCCTCCGTCTGGCTCACAGCCTGCAGGACGGCGTCTTTGTGGCCTTTCATCTTGTTCCTGTACGCGCTGAATTTTTCCAGAGCGGACCGGGCGGACTCCTCCTCGTCCTGTAAGAGCACGTTCAGCTTTACGTTCTCCTTGTTGATGCCGGCACAGCGGTCCTGCAGCAGCGCTCTTTGCTTCTCCAGATGCTCCATCTCTCCGTCCAGCAGGCGGACTTCTCTCCACTTGGACCTCAGCCGGTGCTCCACATGTGGAATTTCCTTTTCAATGTCATCCAGAGCTGCCTTCAATAGAAATGCACTGAATCGTAACGGCACGATATGACAGACACTACAGAAATGCAGTGGCTCGCAAAATTATTCATACCCGTCCAAAAGTCGCCTGTGAGCGAAGTTTCATCAGACAAATGATGACGTTGTACCTGCAGGGTTTTCAGAGTTTTCTGTTTCTCTCTCAGGGTCTCGGTCTGGGTGTGGCTGCGCTGACTGACATCCTCCACTGCCTTGGTTAGTGAAAACCCACAGGATTCCCGGGAGCCTGAACACGTCACAATAAATAAAACACCTCAAATCGCGTGTTAAACCAACTTTCTTTTTTTCTGTTCCAGCTGGAATAGAAATGAAGACACTTCATGCATGAATGTGTTTCATATATATCTTCCAGTCGAGGTGAAATATTATGTGTGCAATATAGCCAGAGTTTGAGTTTGTACCACAAATTTGAACTGAAATGTACTTGAAATGTACTTCCGTATTGCCTGTTAGCCTGTTAGTCGTGAAGCTAATATGCTAGTCGGCTAAGAAATATTAGGCTAATATTTAAACCTACTTGGTAAAAAAAAAAATATTTGTTAACATTCCAATATTTACTCCAGCATTTTGCAATATTATTTCCTAACCTTTGTTATCCGGGAATTCCGACATTTTGTTGCGAACACGGAACCCTACAACGCTTTCTGACTTATTTATCACAACTTTATGTAACCGATGAAAACAAAGAGACTGATTAGGAGGACACAGAGAAGCGCCTAATATAACCCAAAGACAAAACTACATTTCCCAGAAGTCTTTATTGCTAGAATTCCGGCTACTTCCGGTGTGTGCTTGCGTCATCAGCGCGCGCCGGAAGCAACATTTTCTTCCTCACCGGCTCCTAAAAATGAGCTGAAATGTTTCCCCCTCGCTGGTTCGGTCTGTGCGGTCGCTGCAGCCGTGTAGTTTCACGCCGTGGGCTTCCGTGGGGGGCCCCGAAGGGCCACAGCAGGCCAAGATATGCGAACTTTACAGAGGTGCAGCTCCGAGGCACCGATGCGGTCCCGAAACGCCTTTCGCATTGCGATGCAGGGGATTTGTACAGCAACAGCTCAGTTCAGAGGTACCTGCAGAAACTGATGGAGCAACACAGAGACGTCAGCCGGAAGCTACAACACGATCACCTCTGTGATTCAGACAGGAAAGCGCTGCTGAAGACGCACACAGAGCTGCTGCCTGTTGCTGGTCTGTTTGGGAGCATCGAGCAAGCCCAGAAAGACTTGGAGGAAGTCCTTTCGCTTCTGCGCAGTGAGTAGTGACTGAAACCTTTCGTATTCCTAAACTTAGGGGTGGGATATTCGTGTCTTTGGCTCATTTTGAACCTGTGAATACTCAGCCGGTACTGAGGATGGAGATCCAAACCTGATCCAGCTGCTCAGAGAGGAGGAGGCGCAGATCTGCAGCAGCATCCTGACCTTGAGAAAACACGTGAGTCCTGTGCAAACATCTACAGAGCTTTAATGTCAAGGTCAGTGTTTATTTTTTATTTTTGCATTCAACACATTAATATCAGTAGGAGCTGTCAAAAAAAAACAGGAAACAAACCTGTGGTTCCAAGCTAAAACACTGTTACTAGCATAATACCTGATGCTGGCTGGTTTCAGGTATATCTGTCCATCATTAGCCAACCAGTGGAAGGTATATTGTGCTTTCTAAAGATGGAACCCAAAGCCAACATTTAATGATTAGATAGTAGCTCAGAATGGATCCTTGCGGTACGCCAGTAAGGGGCACAGAGGCATCGAGCAGAAGAAACATCAGTTGAAACTCAGATATGATGTAAAACTGTACGATTTGACCCCAACCAGCTCTTCCTGTTGTCATACTTAAAACTGTATTTCCGCTCCAGTTAATCAAAGCTCTTGTGCCCGTTGACCCTCTCGACCCAAGCGACGTTGTGCTGGAGATTGTCTCGGGACGAACAACAGGAGGTAGGAAAGAAAACAGGATTGTTTTCCTTGGCTTTCGAGCATCAAGTTCTGGTTCCTTCGTTTAATTTTCCACGTTTTCTTTGGCAGCGACAAGATCCGTCACTGCTATAATATTGAAAAATCCACGAATGAAAATGAAAATCGGTTAACCTTTGGGGGGGGGGTTCTCAAAAGATGATTCTTGACTCTGTTTCAGGTGACGTCTGCCAGCAGTTCACCAGGGAAATGTTTGACATGTACCGAGGCTTTGCTTGTTACAAGAACTGGGACTTTGAGGTTCTGAACTACTCGCCTGCAGAGTACGGTAAGGTTACCCAACCGAAAGAGTTTAAGAATAGCACCAGTGATGCCAATTTGATTTTTGTTTGCATTTCAGTAAAAAAAAAAAAAAAAAAAATACAATCCTAAAGTTGTGTGGCCAACATTGCTTAACTAGGCTAGAAAATGGACTAAATGCAACAGTCTCTCTTCCGATTGGGTTTGATTGATCATAGTCAATCTTTACTGTGCTCAGATACACAGAGCAATGACAGTTGGCTGTCTTTAGGTGGACTGCACCATGCGGCAGTCAGGATAGCCGGGGATAATGTGTACATGCACCTGAAACATGAAGGAGGAACGCACCGGGTTCAGAGGATCCCTGAGGTGGGCCTCTCATCCAGAATGCAGCGGATCCACACTGGAACTATGTCGGTCATCATCCTGCCGCAGCCAGTGGAGGTACACCCCAAACGTTTACCTCGCTTCTCTCTCTCTCTCTGATGCTAACCTCAAACTCTCTCTGTAGCTGGACGTCCACATTGACCCAAAGGATCTGCGGATCGACACGTTCAGATCACGGGGCCCTGGCGGCCAGAGTGTTAACACGACGGACAGCGCCGTGCGGATAGTTCACCTTCCTACAGGTCCGGTCTGCCAGAGGTCTTCCTGAAGTTACTGAGGAGCCGTTCCAGCTATAAACATGTCGGTCCCAACAGGAATGGCGTCCGAGTGCCAGCAGACGCGCTCGCAGCTGCAGAACAGAGACACGGCCATGCGCATGTTGAGGGCCAAACTCTACCAGAGCGTGATGGGCAAGGAGACCGAGCAAAGGCACACGGCGCGAAAGCAGCAGGTCAGGACACCGTTGAGAATCTGAATGACCAGACAAAAGTTCTCCAGAGAGAACATCACCCTAAGGAAGATGTTCTTTGGACCGATGAGACTAAAACTGAATTATTTGGACACCAGAACATTTTTGGCAGGAATCAAATACAGCATTCCAGAAAAACAAAAAACAAATACCAAAAACTCCAAATTACATTAATAAGTCCCTCCAGTCTTTCAACAAATCTGCAAAACTCACTCAAAGTTCACACAAAATCTACAGATTCCCACATTTTTTTTTTCTGACTTTTACTGCAAATTTTTCTCAAAATTGGCCAAAAACATTGAGTTTAGATGACTGCTGCCTCAGCCTTACTTGACGTCAAGTTATACTCTGGGATCGACATGGCGATTGATAAAAAGTCACATTTAACCTCATGCATTAGCACAAATATCATAAAAAGTTCTTAAAAAAACGTCTAAATTAGCGCCACAAAATCTGTGATTTTGGTTGCTAAAAAAAAACAAAAACACCAAAACAATCGCAAAATCCTGAATGGACTCATCATTGTGAAAAGATGTTAAATATTATTTCGTTTTAAGAAACACTAACTGCATGCTGAAAACAAACAGCTATTGACATTTGCGATAGTTTTATCAATACATCCTGGCACAAGCGGCCCTTTAGATTTTTGATGTGGCCCAAAATGAAAATGAGTTCGACACCCCTGCTCTAAAAGTTTGAAGGAGTCTCTCCATCGGTTCTTTAAAATTTGAAGGTGCACGTACATTTCGTTTGTTGGAGTGGAAGAAAGATTCCACTGTGCTACCTGAATAAAATACCGGGAAGTTCCAGGCCTAGTCAAAGCTCAGCTTTTCTCTGTTATCAAGGTGGGCACACGCAGCCAGGCAGAGAGAATTCGCACCTACAACTTCAGCCAAGATCGAGTCACCGACCACCGGACAGGATACACCACCAGAGACATTAAGGTCAGATAAGAAGCAAATGTTAATATCTACCTATGTCTGCCTGTAAAATTGATTTGATCACAACAAATGTTAACTTAGGGTAAAGTTCGCACTACTTGATGATGACTGAGTGTAGAGCAGGTTTCAGTTTGTGTTTCTGACCAGCAGTCAGAAAAAGGTGGACTTGTGACTCGTGTCCAGCTAAACCTCTCATGCATTTGGTTTTCAGGAGTTCATGAGAGGAGGGGAGGAGCTGGAGGAGCTGATCTCAGACCTGCTGGAGCATTCCGAGCAGGAGGCTCTGCTGGAGGCGGTAGAGATCGGCAGCTTTGTGACCGGACAGCCTGCAGACTGACGGACGGATGGACAGACAAGTAGGGCAGCTGGACTGATGAATGAAAAAATAGACAATGAAAAAGGAAGTAAGGGTGCACCGATACATTGACGTGTTCCGTTTAATAAGTCACCCCATTGTTGCTGACTCAGAAACTATTTATACAAAAAAAAAAAATCTGCATTGACCAAAATCAGGTCAGACTTCTTAAAGATGGATGATCGGCCAGAAAACTGCAATCAGTGAACCTTTACAAACGGACGAGTGGATGGACAGAAGATGACCGGAAAGGTGGAGGACGCAACTTTTAAACTACCAGATTCCACCCTTTATGCTTATCCCTCCCTGCTTATCCCAAACCGGAAAACTGGTCAATGAAATTCCAGACCGAGTGGGAACTTCTCTCCATCACATCTGGAACCAGGCCCGCCACATCGGGATGCACGTCTCCATGCTGCTGCGTATGGTTTTTTTTTTTTTTTTTGGTATTAAAGCTGAACCGTCTGCGTTTCTGGTTATTTGCCAGTCAGGGTGTGGTGAAAACACCTATCAGCTCTACACACACACACACTCCCCACGTCACACCCTGTGTGTATGTGCCAAGAGGCCAACAGCCCTGCTGGGCCTGGAGCAATTGCCTTCTAATTGCTGGAAAATGATCGTGTTGGATTGTCTCCATGTAATAAGATCCCAAACTATAGGAACGTTTCACTAACCTCTCTTCAAAATCACGACTTCAGTGCATAAGAAATACATTACGTTTTTAATCTGGCCAAATCCTGCTTATCATACATTCGGAAAAATAAAAAAACCTCCTACAAAAGTTCATGTCAATCCATTGACACGTTCCTAGAAACTTTTACTTCCAGGAAAGTCTCCATCTGAAAGCTTCTGCTGGAATCAGTCGTCGTCGTCTCTCTGCCGGAGGCTCCTGTTCTTCCCGTTTTGGGTCTTGTTCCTCCGGAATGAGGCGGGTCCGCCCTCCTCTCCCAGAGAGGTGATGACGCGTTCCTTGAACTTGGGTTTCGGTTCCGGCGGGAGTTCTGCCGGAGTGCTGGCCGCGCTCTCCTCCGTCTGGGGCAGCTGTAAATCCACTTTAGCACTGGGAAGCAGACAGGAAAACACCAGCTGATTACCTGTGGCCCACTTCATTCCATGTGTCGGGTTGGGGGTACTTACAATGGATCCTGCTTCTGCTGGACCCGTTCCCAGGCTCCGTACGGATTGGCTGCTCTGGGCCTTTTTACTGGAGTTCTTCCCACTGCCGCCACCTGTGCTACTGTCTCTGGTTTGGGTCCTGACCTCTGCGCCGCTTCCTCTGGTTTTGTCTCTTTCTTTTCCTCTTCCAGAGCGTCTCCTGCCTCTTTATCCTCGCCTTCTTTTTCCGAGGGTTCAGCCTCTGTTTTTCTCTTCTAAAAACAAGAATTGAACTCTCAGGTCTCGCTTTTCAAAATTCGCCCGAGCGTCGTTTTTATTTAATCTCACCCTGAAGTTGATTTTGGGGATTTCGGGCTTCGGATCCACTTCTCCCACCGTCTGCAGCTCCGGTGCCGACCCGTCGGACTCGGAGCGCTCCTCCCTTGCAGGTGCCGTCTCCGGCTGGGAACCCAGTTCCTCACCTGCATTCTCCTCTTTCTCTTGCTGGGTCTCCGGTTCCTCACTGGAAGGAAAGTCCGCCGGCTTCTCCCAGCTGGACTCTTAAGAGGAGACGAACAAAACCGACCCGGTTGACCTCTGGATCAAAGTTATAATAGTTGACTAAAACTAATGAAACAAGGAAAACTGTAATGGAGAAAACTTCTTATAATCAATACTATGACCTTTTTGAATTCTGCACCTAAAATGAACAAAAGTATGAAAAACAAAAGCCACTACTATAACTAACAAAAATTAAATATCGAACTTATAATGACTAATGGAAGCTAGCAAAACGGAGCGGGCTTAGGCAGGGACCTCCTCACCTCCTGTGTTTGTGTTGTAGAAGTATGTGTAGCCATCCGGACTCACAGCCTCCATCCAGGGAGAACCCGAGGAACTCTGAGGGGAAACAGGACCAGAACGTAGAGCTCAACAGGAAGCAGAATGTAAAGCTGCACAGGAACAAGAGCTTGAGGACAGAATTTACCTCAGACTGCTGGGACTGAGCAGAAGCTGAACTTCCTCCCTGGAAACCTTCGGGTTTTTCCCACTGAGACACTGCAGAACAGGAGAAATAAGCCGGAAATGGTTCGGGGTTCCGGCAGGAGGTTCTGTTGCATCAACCTGCCTCACCTCCTGTCACGGTGTTGTAGTAGTAGGTCTGTCCCTCATCGCTCTGGCCTTCCACCCAAACCTGCATCTCACTCGGTCCCTCTCTGGACTTCCTGCTCGCCTTCCATCCCTTCTTCTTCGTCTTCTTCTGCTGCTGCTGCTTTTTGGGCTGACTTCCCACCAGAGGTACAGGCTGATATTGAGAGGCTGCTCGAACTGGAGAACTTGATCCTGCAAAACACACTCAATTTAAATCCAAATAAAAAGCAAAAACGCTTTTAATAACATGTTGCTGAATTACCATCTGATCCCCGTTGCATCCTCTTCAGGTCTTCCTCGTACGCCTTGAGCGCTGCCTCCTCCATCGCTGCAAACTCCTTGGACATCCGCTCCTCCTTCTTTGCCTTTTCAACACTCTTTTTCTTAATCTGCACAGAGAAGGGCGGAGACAGATGAGCGGCTGCTGCTGGCCGGCCAATAGCAGGACAGTGTGGAAGCCTGGAGCTTATCTCTACTGCCAGTCCTGAGAATGATGCCAAATGAGGCACTTTCTCTCTGGTTGATCATCTGTAATGTTTATTTATGTTTATCCAAGTTCTAAACAGCAATATAGAAACAACATATTTTCGTCATCCATTATGCATTCATGGCAACATCCTGTATTTTCTTGCCGTCTCTTTCCAGTCAGGAAAATGTATTCCTGGCTCGATGCTTCAGTTTAAGTTGGTTCAAAACTACTTTATCAATTCAAAATGAAAATGATTTCATTTTCATTAAATAATTAAACAATAATTGCTTTGCTCAGGTAGAGTCCAAACTGGATTATGTATAACAACACAAGCTGAGTATGTTTGTGCACTGATACTAGATGTTATACTATTAAGACAGGAAAATATTTTCGGTGTAAACTTTTATAACACGAGTAAAGCAACTACTATTTGTTTTTACCCCAAATGCATTTGTGTTCAATGTGTGTTAACTGGTTATTTGTCCCATAAATGAATATGAAATCAACATTTTTACCTCTGAAATTTTAGCAGCCACATTTTCTTTGTGATTCTTCCCTCTTTCATGGAACTCGATGCTCTGCAAGACAAACATTGGAAGTAGCAGCATCAAAGATTAGATCAAACATTGGAAGTAGCAGCATCAACGATTAGATCAAACATTGGAAGTAGCAGCATCAACGATTAGATCAAACATTGGAAGTAGCAGCATCAACGATTAGATCAAACATTGGAAGTAGCAGCATCAAAGATTAGATCAAACATTAGAAGTAGCAGCATCAAAGATTAGATCAAACATTGGAAGTAGCAGCATCAAAGATTAGATCAAACGTTAGAAGTAGCAGCATCAAAGATTAGATCAAACGTTAGAAGTAGCAGCATCAACGATTAGATCAAACATTGGAAGTAGCAGCATCAACGATTAGATCAAACATTGGAAGTAGCAGCATCAAAGATTAGATCAAACATTGGAAGTAGCAGCATCAAAGATTAGATCAAACATTGGAAGTAGCAGCATCAAAGATTAGATCAAACGTTAGAAGTAGCAGCATTACCTCCAGAAAGGGATAACGATGTATGTTTCTGTAATACTCACAGGCTTGTTGTCTGCAATCCAGCACTTGCAGTACTGGCAGAATTTCCTCGGCTGCGACTTCCAATAATCCGCCCTGGAAAAGGCACAAAGTTCTTGAATTAAAGAAGTGAAACACGCTGTCATTTAGCTTTAGCCTTCGTTGCTAACGTAAAACACAACGTTTGAATATTTAACCGGTCTGACGTCACACATGCATACAGGTAGAAACCCGTGAGAGTTTTTTTTCCATTACGTACATTTTAGTTCTGCGTGGTCTAAGTAAGAAGAAATTGGTCAAAACGAGCTGAATATGAAGACAACTGCCTTCCACATTTCAACAACCACAACACTGTCCTTTAGTGATTGCGTCATCATGCGTCGTCAAACCAAAAAAGCGTCCAAGTAAGAAAATAATGTATAAAGTTTAAATAATCATTTAAGGCTGACTAAACACAAAAAGTACTTACAAAAAGGAAATAAGTGTTTCTAATAGCATAAGTAGGTTTTTAACATTTGACTCGTTTGTTTGACATCAGGTAACATTACCAATAAGGTGCTTCCCCCTGGTGGAGCATACAAAAACAACTACTCGTTTATCCTGGTAGTGTACTTGAAAATACTGTGAAAAACGACATATGGTGTCGTTAGACATGTTTTTTAATGATAGGCGTTAATGTATATGAATCCCATATGGTCTAGCGGCTAGGATTCCTGGTTTTCACCCAGGCGGCCCGGGTTCGACTCCCGGTATGGGAAGACTAGCTTTTTACAGAATGTTTGCCTTTTTCAGCAACATTCTTAAGGATGCACTTTCGTGCATATGTACATATTGCAGTTTGAGGCATTACTGTCATGTCCTTGCTTTCGAAGTCAAAAACATGACTTTTACTCTCCCCAACATACTGTGCGTATCTTTGGTTTTATTCTTGCATATCTCTCCATGTCCTCTCCATACTCCTCCTGGCTGTAATTAGTAATTAGTTGATTTTGACTGAGAGTGGCGCATTTCTTTAGCTGGCAACAGCAGCAGGAGAAGATGGAGGAGCTTATTTTTTCACAGGTTATCTGTCTCATAATATACTTTCATGACATGGAGGCAGATTTATATGTAAAAACCTTTTTCTTTACAAAGCTACATATGCCAAAATATGAATTGGCATATAATGTTACCATACCATGTTCAGGATAATATTGGAAGCATACTTATGTTAGCTAATTTAATTTAAATTATGGACCATCCTCCTCATGAGACTGTCTTGCGAAAACAGAGTGTCTTCAGTCAGAGGCCTTTTCAGATTCGCTGTAATACAGACGACTACAGAAGATTTTCCCTTCCATCAGCCATCTCTATCTATAATAACTGGTTGAAGAATCTTAACTAATACGAGTTTCAACATTTAATTCCCCTTTGATAACAATAACGTATTCTACATCGCTTAAATTTCACTTTGTGAACTGAAATAACTGAACAACTGAAAACAACGCACTACGATCAAATTTAATTATCATACACAATGAAAACATTTTCTCTGTTTTAATGATACTGCTAAAAAAAACCCTCACAAAACATAAAAGAAAGCGAAATAAAATAAAATAAAAATCTTTCAGTTTATTCCTGTGAAAACAAACTGAAAGATTTATTTTCAGTTTATAAAAATTTAAAAAAAATTTTTTTTTAAAAAATTGTTAATTTTTTTAAAAAAAAATTTAATTTTTTAAATTTTTTTTTATTGCAAATAAAGAACATTATATGAACAATATAGAACATTGCTTGCGTGCCCTTTTCCTTTTTGTAAACGACGCCATGGTTACGTCTGTTTTGAGAGCCACGGAGAACCGCCACGTCATCAGACCGCGTCAGTCCGCGCGCTGGCACGCCCCATCTTCAGGCTGTAACAACTGTGCCGCGCCGGTGCTGGTAATCGGGTTCTCAGCTCCCGGGACGACCCAAGAACAGCTCCATGGTGGCGTCCTCGCACCGGATAAACATGGACCCGCTGGTTGGTGCCATCGACCAGGGAACGAGCTCCACTCGGTTTCTGGTAAGACGGACAGACTGAGAAAACCGTTGGAGTTGCTTTGAATGTGTCACAGCTGGCCGTGCCCTTGAGCGATCTAATATATTTAGCTTTCACTCTGGCTTAAGGATGTGTGTTAAAAAGAAAATGAACGTTGGGGAGCTTATTCTAGTATATGGTTTCATTCAGAAAGCTGTCTGATACAATAGTTGCCTGTTCTAAAGGCATTGGAGGAACACATGTTACTATTATATATATATATTTTTTATATCGCCCTTAAATGAACAAAAACCCAGTGTGGTAGCCACAGTGATTTACATTGTAAGTATATAAGGTCTGGATGCTGTGCAGGTGGATTGTTTTTTTTCCTAACACGTTTTATACGTCGCTCATTTGTTATGATGCATAACCATAGCAACAAGGTGGTTTACAACAAGGAGCAGCTGATTGACATCGTAAAAGCTTGATTAATACCAGAAATGAAGCCAGAAATCCCAAAGGAGTGGAGAAGGAGACATCATGGATGCAAAGAGAGGAGCAAGTTCAAATAATCTTCCATCAATCCTAAATTTGATGGAAGTCAAATTTAGGATTGATGGACGCAAATTTGTCATTGTGGCTTTTTGTACAATGACAACAAAGGAATTCTGATTCTAATCGGCAACTTGTGATCATTAGCTAACAAGTTGGATGAATTCCAAGCTCTGGTGCAGAGAATGCAGTAGAAAGTGTTTTACTGAGACATGGCTGCAGGATCATGTCCCAGACTCCAACGTCTCTCTGCTGGGCTTCCTGACTGTACATGCAGACCGAGATTTAAAGAGCAGCGGGAAAAGAAACAAGAGGTGGAGCAGCAGTGCTGGTCATCTAGGACATGTTACTGCTGTCGCCTCCGCTGTCCTGACATGGAACTCTTGGCAGTTTGCCTTCATATTATTTACCAACATAATTCACCAGTGTTATTTTGGCAACTGTTTATTCAGATGTTGCGAGACCTTTCCTGAGGCAGATGAGATCAAGGAATAAGATCAGCTTCACTTGCAAGTATCGGCCGATCACTGATCTAAAGAAATTAAGTAAATCAGTACATTCCTAGGGAGTATACATAAGCACGATGATCCGAAGCGTAGAGCTACAGTACAATATTTGTATTACTTCCGTTTTTAGAAATGTACGTTATCATGTCAAATTCCAACAACAGATGAAAAATTGCTTTACAATTTCATACACACACGATGTACTTTTTAAATTATGCCTTTGGGATTCTTTTGATTACGCTTTCATATAGAAGGTTTTATTTAACAATATTAGAATTGTGATTTATTTTTGTGTTAATAGAGTTAACTTGTTGGTAAAGCATTTTTTTTTTTACTAAAACAACTATTTAGAATCCACAGTTATGGAAACTTAATCTAAGGTCTGTTAGACTAATATTCTGTTTTAAGTTTGGACATTATTAAGAATTCAAACTTTAAAAAAAGACTAAAGATAAATGTCATGTTAGTAAAGTGATTTAAGTGAAGTTTTTACATCATTTGGTTCTCGTGTAAAAGTATAAGTGGAGTATAAAGAAGGGCTTTCAGTTGAGTTGCTTTCATTTTATTTTCAGGTGTGGTTTGTCATTTGGGGCCAAGTTTTTTTTTTTTCTTTTTTTTATGTTGTCTTATTAAAATGACTCATCATTTCCACCTGTTTTTTTTTAAAACACACCCTTAGAGTTTTTACCTCTAACTTCAAGTTAAAGGGCAGGTTTTGACATTGTTGGCTTGTAACGAGGTTTTCCTTCGGATCGGATTTTGCAGCTGCGACGTTTGAGCGATGAATGAGCCGCACCACGAAATACAGATTTCACTTTTGCTCAGTGACACTCAGACACAGGCCGTGTGGTTTCTGTTGTTTGCGAATGCCAGTCATTTAAGCGCTATTTAATATTTTCCTTTTGGGAATAAAATGATCTTTCATAGCAGTGCACATAAAAGCAAGCTATAAATTGCAGCATCGTTTTTTTTTTTTTTTTTTGTTCTTCTCCATTTTCCAGGTGTTCAACTCAAGAACAGCAGCGCTGCTCAGCCATCATCAAGTGGAAATCAAACAGCTCTTTCCTAAGGAAGGGTAAGGCCGGCCTCTCACCTGCTGCCTGATGTTGCCTCGTCCCACTAATGTGTCCCTGTAATCGTCCTTCTTGTCCAGATGGGTGGAGGAAGATCCCAAAGAAATCCTGCAGTCGGTGTACGAGTGCATAGAGCGCGCATGTGAAAAACTCACATCGGTCAACATCGACGTGTCAAACATTAAAGGTACAACAATTTATGCCACGACTGAGTGTTAGCACCAGGCTAAGAGAAAAGAAAGACTTATGACTATAAAGTCGTGCGGCAATAATCATATTCTCTGAATAATAATAACAGGATACAGTTGAGATAATACTGTAATAAATATTACCAGTCAGAATAAAGCTGTAGTATTAGATGTAGTAATTTTATGAGAACTCCTCCACAAAAGATGATAATAAAAACGAAAATGAGCGACGTTGATGTCCTCTGGTGTTTTACAAATAAGGAAATGCTTAACTTGACGTGTTAAAAGATTATCATAAGCAGGTATAATATTTATTAATATCTCCAGTGCTCAGATTTCCAAATCAAATGCGTTTGACTTTTTCTCACATGCGTGATTGTCGGCCATTGTTGTGTTTAATGTGCTGCAGCTGTTGGAGTGACCAACCAGAGAGAGACCACGGTGGTATGGGACAAGCTGACCGGGGAGCCTCTCTACAACGCCATCGGTACCGATCTCTATGGCAACCGTTTGTTTAAGATGCTGTCGTACTGCGTTCGGAAGAGGGTAAAAGTCATGTTTGGGAGATACAGAGGCGGCATAATCACCCCATTGAGGGTTGCGGGTTCTATTCCAGGAATTTATGTAAGGAATGCGTATAATGTGTTTCCATGGGAAGACTTCAAGAGAAATTCTTAAACATTATTCAGCTAGACGTCACTAGTAGGATACAAAATTTATGCTAACAATTTGCAGCTAAATGTAGCTCCAAGTGTAGCTAAGAGCAACAAATTGATCAGATTTGTTTTGTGTTCCTGTTTAGTATGGCTGGACCTGCGAACTCAGTCAACGGTTGAGCATCTTATAGAAAATACTTCAGGGAGAGATAAGAACCACTTACGAGTAAGACTGAGACCCGACTTCTTTCCCTGATTCATTGTTTTTATTTGTTTCGGTGTACATCTAATGGGGATTTTGTGTTGCTGCAGCATAAAACGGGCCTCCCGCTCAGCACCTACTTCAGCGCTGTGAAGCTTCGCTGGCTGTTGGACAACGTGGAGGCGGTCCAACAGGCCGTGGCTTCTCGCCGCGCCATGTTCGGCACCATAGACTCCTGGCTCATTTGGGTCCTCACAGATTTCCTGCCTCCCCTCTTTTGTCGAGATCGGTGGAAGTTGTAAATGAACGGATGAAGCAGTGTTGAAAGTTTCCAAATGTCTTCCTAACAGTGTCTGACGGGGGGGAAATCAGACGGAATCCATTGCACAGATGTGACCAACGCCAGCAGAACCATGCTGTTTAATATTCACACAATGGCCTGGGACGCAGAACTTTGCAAGTATGGCTCCTGGACTCGATTTTGTTTTCATTTTTATTTTATCATGTTGAAATATGATTTATTTTGTGTACATTTATGGTTTCAATACATGAGCAAAACTGCCGACGCGGCTCTACCAGCTGGGTTTGTGCTTTCTGAAGTTCAGACTATTGGACAGTCGTGCACCATTTTTGGTGGGATGTAATTCTGTATTAAACTTATGATAACATTCAATTAACATACAAGATTACAAAATATTAAATTATAAAGGTTTTAGGAATTTATTCTTTACAAATTTTAATCTTGAGAAACATTGAGCTCAGTTACATGTAGTTGTTTTGATGCGAGATTAATGTAAGATGCATCCCTAAAATAAATACCTTCGCGCTATTAGCTGCTAGTGTAAGAAGAAACCTGAGTGGATTCATGAAGACAAGCCAACATTAATATAGTAAAACGATCTAAAGAGTCCAAAAAAATGTACAAGAAAAGATCTGATTGTTACAATCGACATTGTAACAATTGCAGGAAGGGATAAGAAAAAAAAAGCGGGATAAAAACATTTAATGAGGGTTCATTCACACCAGCCCTGCTCAGGCCGCTTTCATCCGACTCCAGTCCGGTTGTCTAGAAAGTCCGTTTCGCTTCGGGGAGGTGTGAATGCGAGCTCCGATCCGAACAAAAAAAAAAATGAAACTCTGGTCTGCTCGGTTGAGGAGCGGTTCGAGTGAGGCAAGCGGACCGGAGACCGCTCCAAAAGTAGGAAACGGACTACACCGCAGGGCATTCTGGGTAAATGCAACCAAAACCAAAAAAATGCACGTGACAGAAATGCTCCAACCACTAAAATCTGGCGCCCAAACACCCAAATGGGCAGACAAGATGGTTTCGGAAGTGATCAGACCTCAGTTCTGAAATCTACTTTAAAAGGCTTCTGGAAAAGACTACACAAGGAGGCAGTATAATTGTAAAAACGATTATTTTTACCGTAATCCTAATCCTACAGAGATTAAAATGGAGGACTTCCAGAGCACAGAATGTTCTCCTGCTTATATCTTCCCTTGGTTTACTTTTTTTTTTAGATATTTTGGTGTTCCTATGCACATCTTGCCTAAAGTGAGGAGCTCATCAGAAATATATGGCCTGCTGGTAAGACGCAGACTCTTTCTTTGTGCAGTTCAATCCTAAAAAATGATCCTGCTCATTTTATTGATTCTGAAGTGAAACGATGTATAACAAAGGTTTTATCTTTTTGTTTTCTGTAAGAAATGTGTTTCCAGGTTGTTTTGAAGGTTGACTGATTAATTCTTTTAGGCTTTTTTTTTGTGTGTGTGTGTGCAATTATCTCTCTTTTCTCACTGTTAGAAAATAAGTTCTTGCTGGGTAAGTGATAACTCGTCCTCACTCTTTTACTCACCATGTGACCCATTTGCCTTTTTCCCGTCAGCGGCAAATAAATCCACCATTCCAAAACTCCAAATGTGGAGGAAAGGTCCGCACCTTCACAGAAGCTGCGAAAAAATGTAGTGTTGCCAATCGATATTTCATTTTTCAAAGATCAAAATCGGTTTTGTCAGTTTGATTTCAATGTGATTTAATGAACATATTTTAAAATATTGATTTGATAGTACAGAGTTTGAGTCTGCGCCGATGCTGTATTTTGTTGTCCGAGTATCTCAATCGAATTAGCAAAAAATTACAATTTCTTAACAGACATATTTGAGCGTTTTCTATAAATGTTTTAGATACAAAATATCTTAAAAATGTAAGATTAATTGAAGTATTGCATATTAGATGAATTATATCATTTAATTATATGTAAACATTGGTTTAATATTTGACTGGAAAACTTAAACACGTAAGACATAAAAGTCAGATTTTGCTGAATTTAACCATTTTTTTTCCCCTTAAATCTTTAGGTAACTAAATTGAATAAAAATAAGGATAAACATTCTTTCGTCTTGATGATTCTGTATTCGTTAAAACTAGACTCTTACTATGAGACCGACCCTGGATCTATTTTAGCTGTTGGGGATGTTTTGGATGGTGGCTGTCGCTGTTGGCTGCTCTGCTGGTTGTCCTTCACACTCCACCCCTTCATCTCTTTACAGTTTTCCTTTCACATCGTATTTCCTCCATAAACGTCTAACCCTAATTTGCATGTGGGGGGTGAAGACTTTATTTCCCAAAGATTCACCCTTCTATCTGCTGGTAGAAGTCGGCTGCTTTCCTGTTATTTGACTTTGTTTAGTCAAATAACAAGTGATTTATTTTCCTACGCCTGTGTTACCTGAGCTTGTCTATTCATCATGTTTAGACTTGTTTTCACATTTAATTTTGTCAAGTTATAACATTGTTTAAGATGTGTTAACTTTTTTTTTTTTTTTTTTCCCCATTTCATTTTAATTGTAAAGAGTTGAACTGTTAAAACTCGCAAGTTAGTAAGACCAGAACCAAATGCTGGATTTGAGTTGAAATTTGAATTCGGACGCAGTTTCAATCCGTGTACATTTTAAATTCTCCTCCGAAATTAATTTGAGATTCAACTCGGAATGAATTAAAGTTTTGATAACAAATAAAAAGTTGGATTTGAATCTTATGGATTTTGATGTTTCCGTGACAGAAAGCCGGGGTCCTGTCAGGTATTCCCATCTCAGGGGTAAGTCTCTCATTTTTTTAAATTCTAAATATTCATGCATACCTTACATTTATTTAAACTATAACGTTTCTTTTGAACCAGTGTCTTGGTGACCAGTCGGCTGCTCTCGTCGGTCAGATGTGTTTTCAAGATGGAAGTGTCAAAAACACGTACGAGCTTTCTTAAGCCCTGCTGGGTTTTTTCGATAAATTATTTTTGATTTAAACGAACGACCACCCTGTCTTTAGAAATCCAGCAACACTTTACCTCTGTTATTCCTTCAGGTATGGAACTGGATGTTTTCTCCTGCGAAACACTGGAACGAAGGTAATTTAGTTTTTATTTCAAACAGACAAACAAACACAAAAAAAATAATAATAAAAGTGCATAAACTGCAGTGGTGTGTGTCGACTTGCAGCCTGTCATGTCTAACAACGGTCTGCTGACGACGGTCGCTTACAAAATGGGCCGGGACAAACCCGCCTATTACGCTCTGGAGGTACAGTAACGTTTCTGAACTATTATCATGTTTGACTTCATGTAGTTCATTTTTATTCTACTGGTCTACTGTGCCTCTTTGGCTCTTCATAGATTTACCTGAGATGATTTTAAGTCTAACATAAAATAATGCAGTAACATGCATGTTTTATTTTTCTTCTCATTGTGTCCTGAGCTATGTGCTGTTTTTTTTTTTTATATATATATTGTTTTTCATAAATATCAACATCCCGCAGAAGAAAGAAAATGCCTCCATCCTATTTTTTTTTCAAACATTTTAGTGAGGGCTGAGCATTTATCGCGTTGTTTATTATTTTATTGTGACAAAAATGTTCATTTATTGTAACAATAAATTCCAATAATGTTTAGTTTGACCATTTTCCCCGCAGTTTTTTTTTTCCATTTAGAGTATTGGTAAATATGAATAAATGTGGAAATGTGATTAAATGCAGCTTAGTGACAGAAATCCCACTTATTAATGTGACTGGGGTCAGAAAGAAGCATGTTAAATATTAGAATCACACAGGCATACTCAAAGTTAGCAAAAAAGGAGTAATAAGTCGTTATTGTCGTTTTTATCATTATCACAATAGTACCACAAAATATCGTGATATCACAACATAATTTTATCTATTTCAAAACCTAAAAATAGCATTAAAACTGTGGTTCTTTTGAAATATGAGACATTTCCTGCAGTAGATATTCATCACAAATTAGCAAGTTGTCATTTTTTTTTTTTCCTAAACATTTTCTGTTCTGCATGAGTTTATTTTTAGCTGGACTGGAGGTAAAACGGCTCCTGCTCCAGAGTCAGAAGTGACATGCGGTGTTTGGATCATTTCTTTTCTTCACAAAATCAGCTTTTTTTTTTTTTTTTTGCCAAGTTGAACCTATTCGAGTCACGAACTTGTCACTGAGCCTTCCTGCTTGTTGTTTCCTGTCGTCTTGTTGCCCAGGGATCTGTGGCCATCGCTGGAGCCGTGGTCCGTTGGCTGCAGGACAACCTGGGAATCATCAGCTCATCCGATGAGCTCGGTACTTCCTCCGTCAATCAGCTGCAACTTTTTTTTTTTACATTGTCGATTCGCTTTAGATATATATATTTTTTGCTTAATGTTTCCTGATTTAATTTCCTCATATCTGCAGAGTCGTTGGCCAGATCGGTCGGTACCTCCTACGGTTGTTATTTTGTTCCTGCGTTTTCTGGGCTCTACGCTCCGTACTGGGAGCCCAGCGCCAGAGGGTACGAGCAACAACTTGTTCACGGCGCAGCGTGATAAAGCAGCATTATTATGACGTCAGATGTTTTCTCCACAGGATCATTTGTGGGTTGACTCAGTTTACCAACAAGAGACACTTATCTTTTGCTGCACTGGAAGCCGTCTGTTTCCAAACGCGAGAGGTACAGCTCAGCTCGGGAAAATCTTCTCAGAAAGTGGGGAGGAAAAACCAGTAATTAGAGCAATTATTTGTGTGTGGATGCAGATCCTGGACGCCATGAATCAGGACAGCGGCATCCCTCTAACTCAGCTGCAGGTTGACGGAGGAATGACAAATAACAGGCTGCTGATGCAACTGCAGGCCGACATTCTCTGCATCCCTGTCGGTGAGGGAAACTCGGGAGGAAAATGGCAGCAGGTTGTGGAAACATTATCAGCACAGAATACCGAGGAATTGTGAATTCATCCCCACTGAGTCGATACTTTGTGGAAGCAGCTCTAGCTGCTATTGCATATCTGGCCGTCGTTTAGATGATCATTGGACAAAATAAAAATCTGCTTTCTTCAATGTATGTTTATACTAACTGGAAACCATCTTAACTTAAAGACTGTGATCATATTTATTAGAACAAAAAAAGTATTCAGACCGTCTAGTAGATTGCAGTTTTCTGGCCGATCATCAGTCCTTAAAAAGCCTGATTTGCTGATTCCGATTTTGGCCGATGGGGATTTAAAAAATGTATATTTATCTAAAATACTTCTGCACCATGAAGTACAAAATACTCAACTGGAACGACTCGGACCGTACCGTTACCTGTTGGTTCTAAAAATCATGAAACAACGCTGGATGGACTCTGGACTGACTTGGTTCTGTTATGTAAAATGCTAAAGTTAAGGGTGTGATATGAAAAAGTCAAATAGTCTTTTAACTATAAATCCATTTATGAAACTTTTTTTTTTAGATTTTTCTTTTGTAGAAAACAGAAACGAGAAACAATCTGGAAAATCAAACGTTTTCAAATATGTATTTGCTGAATTTATTAACCTGTTGGAAAACATTTGTACATGAATTAACAGTAATGCTGTGAGCAATTGACATTTTCCAGCTCTCCAAAATGGGCAAAACAAGAAAACGTGATTTAAAAAAAAAAAATGTTGTATATGTTTTTTCCTGTTTGATAGAATACGATGGTGTGGGGATGGTGTGAATGTAAATGCTCCAACCTTGTGGTGTTGCCCGCAGTGAAGCCGTCCATGCCGGAGACCACGGCTCTGGGGGCGGCCATGGCGGCGGGCGCGGCCGAGGGCGTGAGGGTGTGGAGCCTGGAGCCAGAGGACCTGAGCGCCGTCATGTCAGAGAAGTTCGACCCTCAGATCAAACTGGAAGGTAAAACCAAAGCAACAAACCATCAGATGAATCCCACATCCGTGTGGCTGAACACGGTCGGGTTGATGCAGCTGTGATTGTGGCGTGCAGAGAGCGAGTTTCGCTACGCGAGGTGGAAAAAAGCCGTGAAGAGATCCATGAACTGGGAGACCACACAGACCGAGAGCCGTGAGTACAAATGTTTGTATGTTTTCAGCCAATAATTCGTGTAGCTTTTATGATATGAAGCAATTAACCAACATTAACTAATGTTCCAGTGTTTCCACTTGCCACACCAAACTTCCCTCCCTGTATTTCCAAGTAATCTGCTTAGATCATCGTTTCCAGATCTGGTCACGCTGGTTGGAGACGGCTCCCTGCTCCAACACGCGTCAGTTACTTATATGCTTCTGCATAAGCTGAAGATAAGCTGTTGAGCTCATTTATTCCTTCATTCCAGCTGTCAGAAACATGCAGGACGGTGTGTGTAGGCTGTAGGGGCTGAAGCTAACCGCTCTGCTAATTTGAGCCAATATGTGTTTATTAGCCAACAGAAAAGCACTTAGTTGACTCATGAAACATTTCACCACCAATCTGGGCTCACTTCTTAGAGAATCACTTCCCAATGTTTCCGTTTTGGCCTCAGATCAAAACCATCACCTGAAACCAGGCAGGACCGGCTCCGACCTCAACTCTGTTAAAATCAGCGGATCCCTTTAAAGACCTGCTTTTGGTCTTTAGTTCTTGTTTTGAAGAAGAATGGAAGTTGTTCCTGTTCAACTCTACCACTCCGAGGAACAAACCGCTCCAGTGAACGATGAATCAGGACGTAAATATGCGTTTGCAGCTGCAACCGTTGACTCATATCCTCCCTATTCTCTCTGTTCACTTACAGGGACGAGTATCTTCAGCAGTATCCCGCTGGGATTCTACATCATCGGCAGCATGCTGATGTTGGTTGGGGCAAAATACCTCGCAGGTCAGTCAATCCGTTGGAATTTGCACCTTGGAGACAAAGATAATAGTACAAATGTAACTTTTAATTAAATTTTTTTTATTTTAACTTTTGAATTAAATCTTATGTTTAGTAAAACATAGAATAGAATTGTCACTTCATTTACTATTACTTAAAATTTCTTAAAAAACAACAACAACTAAAGCATTAAAAAAAAAATAAACATTTGTTTTGACAAAGTAAAAATTGTCACTTGCATTTTTTTAAACAAATAATTTCATTGTTGGGGGGAAAAAAGAAAATATCTGTTTGGTGTAAAAAAAAAAAAAAAAAAAGAACAGAACAGTTCTGAACAAACTCTTTGTGACTGTCTTCAGTCAGAGGGTTATTCAGAAACGTTGTAATACCGACTGCTACAGAAAGGAGCTTAAATAATATGAGTTTCCCTTTTGGATCAATGGCATTTATAAATTAAATGGAAGAATTATTTTACTTAGGCTTATTTATTTTTGTTCAAAAGAAAAAAGGCACAAGTATAAATTTCTCTCAGTTAAAAAAACAACTTTTAAAAATCTCAAAAAGACCAACCTGATGATAAACATCAGCTCGAAAGCAGGAAGTTGTCTTAATTTCAGTTAAAAATCACCTGTTCTGTGTTTCACTGCGAGCCAGCGTTAGTCACGCTTTAACCCGGTTATTAAGGATTAATTTGGAAAAAGATGTCAATCATTTGTCGACATCTCCTTTTTTTTCTTCTTTTTTTCCATCTAAGATCATGTTTAACCACCTAACAACGCCCACTGAAGCAAAGCCAACTGTGTTCAAGCTGAAACATGATCCCCTGTTGACTCTGAAACCTGTTCTGTTGTTTCTCAACCTGATCGCAGGTCGCCTGTAGTCCCAGAGGAGGCGCTCGACAGAAACCAACGCCCGGCCACCGCTCCTCCATCTTGCAATTTTTGCTCCCAAGCCATTCCAGGAGAATAAAGAATCCAGACAGCTCTGAGCAGAAAACAACTTTTTTATTCTACTTTGTATATCTGTAGCAGATTTAGACCATATCGGCATGAAGAAGACTAACTTAGCTAGGTTTTTCTTTTTTACAGTGTAGATATGAATTTTAGACTTATTTATTGTGGAAACTAACTCAAACTAATGTTATGGGGTCTAATTTGGATTCTCGCGTCACTGTTCACCTGGACGTTTTGTGTTTTGCTGTTCTGGAAGCTCACTAGTGAGTTTTTTCCTTTAGAGCGCTTTAAGTAATTCTTTAGTCTGGTACGAGCAGCGTGTCGACACGTTTAAATGGAGGCGGCAAAAGGGAAGGAAGAGTTTTGAGAAACTGGAGGCTTTTAGTAGAGATGAAGCTCCGTGTACGACACGCACGCCTCAGGAAAAAAAAAAAATGAAGTGAAACTCGTATTAACTCCAAAACTACAAAACGCCGTCAAATAAAATCTCGCAGCCGAAAATGCTTCACACGTCTTGAAACCTTGGAAGTGAAAATATTCAGATCAGACGCTGTGAAAACGTGCAATATGCAAACCCCGCCCACACAGCTGAACTGCAGAGCAGCAGGATCGTGTGAGAAGATGTTGCGTTATTCAGTCATTTGAATAAAAACCTACGCTTGAGGAAATATTTTTACTGTAAAAAAAAAAAAAACCTGGACTCCATGCTGACCGACTTCCTTTCTCTTTGGTTCAGGTTTGAGGAGTTGAACTTGTCAGTATCACATCGCCCATCCTGCTCATCATCTGTACAGATCTGTGACTGTATGAAGGGCCAGTGCTTCTGCTTGGTGCCAGAACAAAGGGGTGTTTTGTGTGTGTGTGTGTTTAAATAATGTCAATTTTCTCTGTAATTTATTAAAACTGTGAAGTCCTTTTGAATTATGAGTCTGTGGTGTTTTGTGGCGATATTAGAAACTGAAAGTGTTTTTTTTGTGTGTTTGACAAACAAATTCACCTTTCTTTTCTTGCTGTAGTAAAAAAACATAAATTAAACCCCTTTTTCTCATTTTTGGGCCCCACTGCTTTTAGGGGAAAAGAAGAGCAAACATGCCGTTCAAATACGCCACATAATCTCCACACGCTCGTTGACTTATCCACATCTGCAGCCAGCAACGCTGTATTGAACATTCAAAAATGGGAAAGACAAGAAGACACCAGTTTAAATATGACGGGTGTGTTCATATTCATAAGCTACTTGACCAAACTTACACCTATCACAGTTGGTAGATACAGTAAAATGTCAACTGCTGTTCAAAATAGGAAAGACTTGAACGGATGCCACATCTTTGCTGATCTGTATATGGTAGACCCGTTAGAATACAGCTTCCTAAAAATGGCTAACATCCATTCTCTAAAATGCTTATAATTTTAATAGTTCAACCACCAAATCTACCTTATTTTGTTTTAATACAAACATTTAAAACAATCTTAGTCCTATCACTAACTGTGGGTGAAAATATCCGTAAAATAAATACCGATTCGATATTAGCATCGGATCGACACTAGTGTGGCAGAGGTTTTTATTTTAATTTTGTATTGTAGTTTCTCAACTCCGAAAAAGATTTTGTCTTCACTCTTTCAAATGTATATATTTTATTGCTCTTTATTTAGGGGAAAAAAAAAAATCCACACATTTGTGTTTCAGTTTATCATGTTAAGTATTTTTTTTTTTTTTAGACACAGGTACATTCGTCAGAAATCTGCCACTACGTTTTAACAAAATAATTTAAAGGAAAAAATATGATGGACTTGATAATATATCAAGCATAAATCATTAAAGATTTATATCAGCAACGCTGGCCTTGTACGGTATTTACTTGGCATCCGATTAATGACGAAATATGCAGTATCGAAAACCGGTAAACACAATATTTCTCAAAGTTTACCTATACCAAAAGTAAGGGAAATTAGGGAGGTAAAAGAGAAATCTGTACAAAATTGCAATGTTTATTTCTCTTAAAATTATATTTTCAACCGTTCAAAAAAAAAAAAAATAATCCAAACATCTTAAAAACCAGAGTTTGGTAGTTCAAGTCCAGGTGAGCTCCTCCTGCAGGTGGGAGGGGGGAAATCCCGGCTGCAGGCGGAGCGGCTGGCTGGGAGGAGGAGTTAATCCCAACAGCTCAATAAAACTTTTCACTTCTCACACTTTGTCATGTTTGAACCAGTTGGCTGTTTGTGCCGCGCACTGTTGACTCAGAGGGAGATTGGAGCCGTACAGGTAAGGTTCACCGCTCTGCCTTTTGCAAGCGAATACACAGCAAGGATTAAATTAGTTTAGAAACAATTTTGTTGAGAAAAACCCTTTAACCATAAAGTAATTTCATCTGTGTGCAAACAATTCAGCCTTTTTGCATATGAAATGATCTTGAGCTTCTCTTTTGACTATCAGGAAATACTTGGAACAGTTTTTTATTGGAGTTTCATTTAAGTTCATAAGTATTGCTTTGCCTTACGTAAATACACTTTTATGGATCTGCATTTACAGCACCGAGTTTACTTCACAAGATTCATCTTGCTTTAAATGCGTGACTGAGCTACTTGATCCTCCTGCCAACCAGGAAGTTGGCCCAGGTGTGTGTGTGTGGGTGTGTGTGTGCCAGGGGTTGTGTGACAGTTGTTCCTCTTTTTTTATCCTTAACATCCAGGCAGTTAACATTCAGGCTTGTTGTTGCCTTCCAGGTGTGGAACCAGTGGGAACCAAGAGGCTCTTCTTGTTCTGACGGCATCAATAAAACCGTCAGCATGTTGGATCACGGACGAAGTGATTTGATGGCAGGTCAGGTTCTGTCAGCCGCCTTCAAATTCACTGAAGGTGCGTTCTTAGAAGCTCAAACAGGAACTTCATGATAAAATAAGATGTACAATTAAGAGGCATATGGTTTTTTTTTAATGCCTTCTGTTATTACTTTTAAAGTTGATGTGAGTGTTTCAAATTAGAAGACCATAAAGTGCTGTTTCCCTGAGATAGATGACAAAATGAGGCCATGGGTGAAACTGCCGTTCAAGTAAGACAGATGAGGAATTATCTTTATAAGTTTCTTTCTGACAAGAAAAAAAAAGAAATCAAACAGCCATGTTAGCAATATTAGTCTAAACTGAATGTGTAAAACTACAAACAAGTCTGAACCGTTAGCTTATTTGGCTAAATCTTCAGCTAAGAATCTTCCAGAGCATCCCACTAAAGATTTTTATTTCATTTATTTTATTTTGTCATGCTTTTCCCTTCTCCACACTCTTACAGATTTAGATTTAAAGATAATACTCTATGCTTTATAAATGTTCCTCTAACAATCAAACATTTTCTTAATGATATTTATATTTTTGCAGGTAAATTGTTTTGCCTCATGCTTAAGGTGGTTTATGTGTTTTTTCTTTATACCAAATTCCCGAACTTGAACGTACTTGCATAGCAAATAGCATACTTGTATAGGTTTTTGCCTAATTCCCCCCAACAACAGAGGTGTCCAAAATACATTCATGGCCCCAGGGCTGATTTTGGCCCCCAGGCAGGGTTGGAAATTAGCACCCGCCACTGGCCAAATGCAGGTAAAAGTATGAAGTGGCGTGTAAATTGGAGCAACAAATTGGACAATTTGAACAGGAAAAAAAAAAAAAGAAGCTGCATTCAGTTTGAACTTCTGTCTAGGCCCAGGGCAGGAGTGGCTGACTGGACTACAGACTGTATATGGGACGGACCTAGGCTGTCATAATTTAACAAAAAAATATATCAAATATAATTTCGGCAGCCCATTGGTTGATTTCATTGACGGACATTGGGCTTATCCAATGAAATCCCTCAGTCCTCCTTGGCCCTCCCCTCCCCACCGAAGTTATAAATAGAGCCGTTTCAGCTAACCGTGATAATCATTCGAGACATAATGAGACCTAGTAAAACTAATTAATAGTCTCCACTATTAATTAGCAAACTCATTAATTAATAAAAAGAAGATTGGACCTTGGTTAAAGGCTGTATAATATGAGGAGAACCAAAGGCCAGTAACCTCTGCTTTACATGAGTAAAGTATTCCTGGTACCAACCGAAACAACGACGACAAATAGAAAGTCAAGTGAGTGACGTCTGTCAATGTGACAAATGGGAGCCTTTTAAAGGCAAAGCAAAACTTAGGACCTATAAACGGCTGTCATGTTGAATTATAACATAGTAGGAATCCTAATTCCTCGAGCTTCAGCCACTAAGAATGTAGAATAATAGTGATCCAAGTATAGAACCTTGGGGAACACAACCATAGAGTGGGTCAGAGGCAGAATTAGTAGAAAGGAAGCGTGCTGATAATTATGAATGGTTAAGAACTTGTTGTGTAATTTCATTTCTATATAGAAAACAAAAAGAGCAGATGTTTTGTTTCTGAAAAGAATCTCTATTTTTCTGATATTGTCTTATTCGACTTATGATGGAAAATGGTGTTAAACAAAAGGTTAAAATAAAATGAGAGCGTCTTCATTCTTGCAACCCTATTTATTATTTTCCAGGTGGCTTTATGTTTGACGCTAAACCACAAGCATCCCTGCAGCATCTGTATAGGAAGACCACCGTAAAGGAGCTGCTAATGATGAGACGCCAGGTGAGTTGCATGATGTCATTACATACTTTAGCTATAAGGAAACATTGAAGTTGCTAATGTATGAGGAAGAACAGCTGAAGGAACTAGGAACAGAGTACAATTTATCCAGATACGTTATGCAGATTGAAAGGGTGTGTTTCTGACTGCATACTTTCTATTTCCACAGGCTCGCATCGTTTTATGAGTTTATGACAACTTAGGTCTGGTTTTCTTTTCTTTCAGAAATGGAACTCGGAGCAGAAATGGAACTCGGAGCCTAAATTAAAGTCTCCCAAATACGAGCCTATCGCCGCGGACATGAGTCCCCAAACGGCGACCTCTCCGACGTCCCTCCACCTGAACTCCACCGCCTGCTTCTTCCCGGCTCTCCCGGAGAACGCCGTCATGGGGCTGCAGGAAGTGCCGCAGCCTGTGCAGCCTCCCGCTCGGGAACACGACGTCCCAGCCTCTGGAGGGAAGATGACGCTGTTTCACTGGCAGATACAACAAGAGGCCAAGAAGGCTGAAGGCCTGTCTCCAGAGCAGCTCTGCATGCAGGACTCGGACGGCGACACGTAAGTATAAATTAGCACCGAAACAAATTAATAATCCAATCTTTTGGTTTGTGCTTAAGATTATTGTAGAATGTGTTAAATATGCTGTTGTGGTTCAATTAAAGATTACACTTATGCTTGATGATTAGTTGTTGAATCAGGAAATGCTTTTTATAATAGCATTCTTCGGCTGCCATAATTCATATGGCAGCAGGAACAACAACATGGATCTAGTCCAAGTCCTTATCAACCTGTCACTTATAAGGGCACAGTGCTTTAAGCTTGTCTCCAGACACGCCTAAAACAAATCAAGCAAGAAAGAAAGACAGACAGACAGCATCAGTGGGCCTTGACGGCTACCTTGGGGAACGCCACACCTAACTTCCGTGTGGCTCAAATTTGACAGATTCTTTCATTGAAGCAGGCAAAATGGCGTTGCTGCCAAAAAAAACATCATAAACTGATGGATGTTTTCAGATGAAATCCAAGGTTGATTTAAGGAGGATTAGGTGAAGCGGAGAAGACACATTTTTGAGTCAGTCTACTATCAGAGATGAAAGTCTATCATCCCATGTCCTTTTGATAAACTCTCAACTTGTTTCCATTGTAGGTTTCTTCACATAGCGGTGGCTCAGGGCAGGCGAGCCCTCTCTTACGTACTCGCTGCGAAAATGGCTAGGTACGGCTCCCTGGACGTGAAGGAACACAACGGGCAGGTACGGCTGCCGTTCGCCACGTCATTCATTCACGTTCGCGTCAAAACGACGCAGGAGTAATGCTGCGCTTTCGGTGCTCAGACGGCCCTCCAGATCGCGGTGGCCACCAATCAACACCTGATCATTTCCGACCTTCTGAGTCACGGAGCACAGGTCAACATCAGGGACCTGTGGGGGCGCTCGCCTCTGCATGTGTGCGCCGAGAAAGGCCACTACCTCAGCCTCCAGGTAAAAACGGTTCTTCTTTAGTAATTCATTGAATAAACCGATAATTGCATTGCTTTTTTCTTTTAAAGAAACATAGACGTTTGGCTAATTCCACTTGTTAAAATGTACCAGACGTAAACGTGGAGATTTTGATAATCAGAAGGAATTTGCTCCACCTACATCTGCAATTTTGTTTCGGCCTGACTGGGACGGAGGGGAACCTTCGTGCGAAAGTGGAGCCCATGGCTGTGGGACCGAATAAATCAGGAAATAACAGCACAATAAACAGAGACCTGCTTGTTTTTTTGGCTGCTGTCTCATCATGCAAATCTGAGCCGTTTACCTCTGATGACACCTGAACGCTGCATGAGCTATTGCCATGACAGCAGGGCTGGGAGAATATGTAAAAATAACTGTTTTGGTGGATGTCTCTTCATGAAACATTATTTTTTTTCCCCCTCAACCTAAATGACAAAAAGCTTTATTAGTACTGTAAATTGGACAAAAGAAAACCTTAGCTGAAGGTTTTACAGTGTACACATAGTTAGATAAACATTCAGTTCAGGTGGTGACACGATATTGCAGGTCAAAGTTCATGTAAACTGGCGTAGCAGTCCAAGTTAATGAACTCTGGATTGAAACGCATTTTTAGGAACTTTAACACTGAACATTCAGTCTTATATTGAATTCAGCAGGGAAAAAAAATATCGGTTGAACAAATGCAAATCCCCAAACTAATTATTTAATCCGTTTAAAAAGAAGAGAAATGACCAATTATCAAAATCAACAAAAAATGACTCACAACTTCAACAGACAGAAATGGGCCTCTGTCCCTTTGTATTTGTATCCCAAAGTAATCAGCCAACGATTATAATTAAAACTGTAAATATTAATGAAGAGTGAGAGGGATTCATCTTTTATTTTCCTGGAGTTCAATCAGATTTCCAGATGAGGGGCTGGAACACGTTTGGGACACTTCCGTCCGCAGATGACTGGGCTATGACCTACATTAGGTCATCTGCCGTCAGATCTGCTTGTGCAACACCTGACTTAGATCTGCATGCAACTGCTGACAAGCCGCTTACGAGGAAACCCTCGGCTTGAGTGGAAAATGCAAAACCGTCCACAGCAGCTCTGTGACGTCGAGACGAACTCTTGGTTAATTTCTAACTGAACTCTGTGAATAAACGACCTTTGAGTGCTGATATGGGGAAAAGAAAAAAAAAAAAAATCCTAATAAACTTCCTGTCCACAGAGCATCTGTAAAACCCTGGCAGGGCGCGGCCCACCGGTCGATGTTGAAATGTTTAACTATGACGGTAAGAATATTAATCTACTGCATCTTTTCTTTTGAGGTTTTCAGAAATATGACTCAATCTGTCGTGTCTTGAAGGGTTAACTCCGCTCCACGCCGCAGTTTTGTCTCACAACGCCGTCGTCAAGGAAGTGAGGCACCTGGAAAACCCTTGTCCGTTCATGATCTCAGAGCTGGCGCACAGGAGGCGCAGGTATGTGGAGTGCGTCAGGACGTTAATGCACATGGGCGCCTCCTACGGGACAAAAGTAAGTATTGCAGATGTTGGCTGTTTTTTTTTTTTTTTTTTGGTCAGGCCTAAATTTTAATGTCTAAAGATAACCTGGAGGTAACGACTGCTGATGAGTCATGAGAAATCTGTTGACTCTTCTTTGTGTTGTGTACTTGTTTTGAAATTGAAGGGCTCTGAGCTGCTTAAAGCAAATCTTCGCTGGGACTTTGACTTGCAACCCATTTATTCTTTCTTTTAAGTGATTCAATCTACTTTCTTTATGCCTGAAGGATCTGAAAAGTGGGAGGACTTGCCTTCACATGGCCGCCGAGGAGGCAAATATTGAGCTGCTTCACCTTTTTCTTGAACAGCCAATGTCTCTTGCTGCTGTAAATGTAAAGGTGAGCATCAAACGAAGGAATATAAAGTTCTATTAATGCCACTCATGAAACGATGTACTTTCTTCACGTTCCCTGGTGAAAAATGTTCTTCTCTGTGTCAGACGTTCAGCGGAAACACGGCCCTGCACATCGTCAGCTCTCTGCAAAACTACAGAAATCAGGCGGAGGCCGTGAAGCTGCTGATGAGGAAGGGCGCCGATCCCGGGATGAGGAATTTGGAGAACGAGCTGCCGTGTCAGCTGGTGCCCGAAGGATCCGTTGGTGAAAAGGTAAAACGCTTGAAAGGAAGCCCAAATCTTTCACTTTTCAGTGACACAACACAAACACTATCACAATCAAAGAAAAGGCTATTCCGTCTTATTATTTTTGTAGAAATATCTTGTGTGTGCTAAGGACAGATCAAAAAAGAACCCTTTCAGTGATAAATGTGTGGCTTTATCTTCGTAAATGATCCTGTAATTGTCCTGTCCTCTTCATGACTGAGACAGTAACTCGCCCGTTTGTTCTCTCGTGTTTTGCAGGTCCGGCAGATCCTGAAAGGGAAGTACGGTCAGGTTTAAGTAAAACTCCAGAATACTGTCAGTCAGACAGTCCGCTTTATCATATTGGAAATTTGCCCAGAAAAGGCAGATGATTGTTGTTTCAGTGAAACACTCCCACGCGTTCGTTACAATGTAATGTGTAGATATTTTTTGTTGGGGTCTGTACTATGAAGCGGGTTAGCTAAAGTTCATTTATGGGTGTCCAAGCGTTGGCTCCAATTACGGCGGTGAAACTTCTGCTGGAGATCGAAACCAGGATCCCTTTGTCATATTTAGCTCTTAGCAATAGTTACACATTTTATTAGATTGAATTCTTTGCTCTAGAGCCCAAACTTTAATCTTTTATTTTTATTAGAGGTGCACCAATTTATCGGTGACGATTTCCTTAATTTTGGGACATTGGTGATCGGCCGATTTTTACATATGAAGCTGATCTTATATACAGATCTTATCCAGCTTGGCAAAGGTCTAAGAATCGACAAATACAGGACAAACAGTGGGTGGGGAAATTAATAAATAGTATCCCCTACACGTTGCTTTTTGCCCCAAAGCCATTTCATACCTACAGCAGATCCTGCTCCAGTTTTTTTTTTTTTATTTTGGATTAAAATTTGTTAGATTATGATCTAATTGTTAATCCCACTTTGTAGAACAGACCCTTTTTTTTTTTTTTTTTTTAACACTTTGACTGTTTGGATTTTGCAGAGAACTAAAGCTAAGCTAATAAGCATTTATAAAGTTGTAATAAGTAGTAGCAGAATAAATGTCAAAAATAAGGGAATAGTCATATTAGAAGAATTAAGCAACTTTGAGAACTCTTCCATGAAAAATAAAAAGAAATTAGTGTTGAGCTACTGAAGTTATTCTTTTGAATTGGTTTTACAAATAAGGAGCTACTTAATATTTTAACAAATCAACACCAAATGGATCAATTGTTCCCCTTTCAGAGAAAGAACTAGACTTGTCAAGCTGGTCCAGTCAGATCTTGATGACTCTAATGAAGCTTTTTTCTTAAAGACTTTTTTCCTCACTATTTGACTTTATTCTCATAATTTAAAATAGAAAAATAAATCTTAGTTTGGCCCTAATGCATAGGATTAGTATAGGATTTTGGTGGTGGGGAGTTCAATGTGATTTATTGTTTATAGGCTTGTGATGTTGGTGGAGGTGTCATTTTAATATAAACTTTAGAATATTACCTGTACTTAACGTTTATGGTTTTTCGTCAAATTTGAATCAAGTCACTGGATGTGGGAAATATGTTGGTTTTTATTTTGCATTGAATAAGTACTGATTTTCTATGGCTGCAAGGTGATGTAAAATGCAAATAAATTTTTTTTTAAAACTGTTAAACCTTTTTTTCCCCCCTGTGTTTCCATCCAGTTTTACCCAAAATAACAAGGCTCAACCAAAAACACTTGTTCTCAGTCTTTTAACATTGAAATGACGTACAAACTCATTCAGGGAGGGGAGAGCAGTAATCACAAACTGTCCCGATGATTTTTTTTTTTTTTATAAGCATAATTAAATCATCACTGTCAAAAAATAAATATAGAAAATGATGCCGAACAAGAGCATCTCAAAGTGTCCTCAGCCAGCAGAGCTGAAGTCATTTCTTCTTCTTGTCCTGTGTGGCGGTGAACCACTGGTCCAGCAGCTGCTTGCTGTAGTAGATCTGCCAGGCGTGCACCTGCACGGCAATGACGATGACGAGGTACATCACGGACACGGCCGAGAAGCCGAAGATGAAGCGGTACGCCTTGCCGTGCCGGTACAGCTGCTGAGCCACGGGGAACATCTCCATGCCGCCGTAGATGAGCGGCGCCACGCAGAAGAGCCCGGCGCTGATCATGGAGACCACCAGGTAGCTGATGTTGTTGCGCGGCAACGCCAGGAAGCTGAAGACGGTGGGGACTATGCTCAGAAGGTAGGGGTACTCCCACTGATACGGAGAGGCGACTACCTTGTGAGACACCAGACTCAGCTGGCTTACAGTCACCTGGACACATCAGAACACAGTGAGACTCCGCCTGCTGGGAAATAAGGCATCCTCTAATGTTTGCTCTCACCTGAGCAGCCATCAGCACCCAGATCAGCACATGGACAATGTTCAGTTTACGGATTTCAGACTTCAAGGCAACACTGAATCGAAAAAAGAAAAAATACATGGCTTGGAACAAACCAAGTTAACCGTATAATAAATGAGATGGGGGAGTTGAAGAGACTGCCCTGACCTCATCTGGTAGTGGGAAGCAACTCGCTCCCTGTGCTGGAAGTCGCTGCCATCGGTACCTGACGCCCGGGGACCCGCTCGAGAAGCCATGGTGGATCTGCAGGTAAAACAGGAAGTTAACGCCCAACTAAACAAACCTGTGAGCTCCTGCCTTGAGCAATTTCTGGTTTGAACAAAATGAGATTTATTCAAATAAACTCGCCTGCAAAAAGTGGACTAAATCTGTGGAAGTCAAAACAAATTAAAACGAAGCTTCCAGCAGCAAAGTGAGCCTGTATTTAATAAGAGTTTTTTTTTTTAGGCAAAAAGTAGCCCGTATGATTTGGAAAAATTAAATAAATCAAGTAAAAATAGGACACATCATTCACAACATATGGATTTGTCCTATTATTTCTGAGCAATGAGGAGAAAATACACTTAAGAAACCACTTCGCATAATATTTTCCAATTCTCACTTCAAATGTGTCGCAAACCCAGGCGTTTAACCTTTTGCTATTTTAATTTACGTAGATAGCTGCAAGCTACGGCAGCGTTAGCCGAGCAGCTGTTTCATTCACTTTTCGGTGTTAGCATGCTAAGTTACCATGTGTATCTCTTCGACTTTGTTCCTGAAATATTAAGTTTAACATCCTCAAAAATGTTTAAAAAAAAAAGAAGCGCTTCATTCCAACTTTTCTCATCGACATTATTGTAACGCCAGTTCGAATTAAAGCGTCAGTGAAAGGAACGACAGTCTTGAAGCTACCGAAACTTTAGCTAGGCGTTAGCCACTACCGGTCAAACACCTGCCACGTTTTAGCGCATATGTATGTCTACGCATGTATATTCAAAGTCTATAATTACTGGCTCTTACCTTGTTGTGCCTTGGTGTTTATATAAAGCATATATGAGTTTCAGACTTAACAGTTAAGGTGCAGCTAACTGACCGCAAGGTTGCATGGGATGTATGTACCCTTGCGTAGGGTGCTAAGTGCGCACCCTACGCCCTACTGTGAAAAGTGTGGATTCAGTCAAGTGCACATAAAGGTTCGAGTGCGCAGGTTTACAAGCAGCAAAAACGTGAGAATTGGGACAGTACGTGCCTGTGTCGTCACTTCGACGTCCAAAACGACTGGTCACTATTTTTGGCGTTTGTGCTGCTAAAAAAGTACAACTAGAACAGAACAAATTATTTTAAATGTACAGTAAAGGTTGTTTTTTTTTGTTGCTTTCCTCGCCGTCACTGTTGGAGAAATGTGGCTGTTCAAAGGTGTTTTGTTGAATACAGTAAATTATATGTAACACGTGGGATTCTTTCAACTTTTGAAAACGGATTTTATTCTATTTTTTTGCGACAGACAGCTCAATGAACTTTGCCATATTTCCAAGATGGCAAAAAAAAAAAAATACACATTAAAATGTGCAAATAATCAATTTAACAGTCTGCCATTTGACTAATTAGAGACAGATTTTTTTTACTCATAAAACCATTTCTTTTATGCAGCTAAAAGTTAATTTGGTATAAAGTGGAGCTCTCTCTCTCTCTCTCTCTCTCTCTATATATATATATATATAGGTAAATAATGACACTTTTAATGCAAAGTTGCTTTAAAAGTCCATTAAAAGCAACACATCAGATAATTCCTGGCATATATAAAAATTTGAAGCTCATGTTTATCCTACTTCTGTTTACATTGTCATCCATTTCCCTACATGTAACTATGTCTGAACTTCCAGAGAGCCTTTTTCTTTTGAGCCTTATTACCCATTACCATCTTATGTTTTGGCTTTGGCTTGTTTCTTGTAGCTGTCTCAATCCAAATAAACTTATTGCTTACAATCTGATATAACTGCGTTTTAAATGTTTTACTCCTACAAATTGTCTAGGTGATTTTTGGTTTGACATATAAAACCTTCAAAATGGAGGTGAAAGAGTTGTTAAAAATAAAAACAGTTTTGAAAAGACAAAAATATCTAACAAAAAAAAAAAAAAAAGAGCGCAAATCTAGCCTTTGTTTTTTTTTTTATAGCAACGTTTCAGACATGGATGTTCATTTGCAGTAAAACGTCTCACTTGTTTTAAAATGTGTTGCTGTAATAAAAACACTAAGTGATCCAATAACATATCTTGAAGAATCTGTGAGGAGTTTGATAATTCATATTATCAAATGCCTGGCCTACTATCCAAATCAATTTAGTTATAATGCAGAAGTGCTAGTCAAAAAAATTATAGACAGATCATCTGAAAGGAAATGCAGGGCAGGATGAATGAGCAGTGTTGTATAAAGTACTGAAATCTCAGAGTCAAGTAAAAGTATAAGTACCTCTCCAAAATATGACTTTGGTAAAAGTCCAAGTCACTGACTGAAATGTTACTTGAGTTAAAGTCTTAAAGTATCTGAAACTTCTTGTACTTAAGTATGGAAATTACTGTAAAAATGCATGTACTCAAGTAATGTAATGAAAAGTACAAGTAAAAAGTAAAACAAAGCAAATGCAGCTTGAATGACATTTTTTATATTTTTGGTAAACTTGTCAAATACATTTAAAATAATGTACACAACCAAGTGCAGGCAAAATTAAACCTGCTAATAGATATACCTGCAGGCATCATTTAGTTAAGAAAATTAGGAGCTTTACCTATAGCACAAGGTTAACTTAACCTGCTTTACAACTGAACCAGCTTCTTAGTAAACCCTCCAGGACAGAAAATACAAAGTTTTTGTAAGCCTCAAGTTTTCCCTTCAAGTAAGGTCAGTGCTGAAAATGAGAAAAATAAATAGTACAGAAAATGCGGCCAACATGAAGAAAAAGAGCTGTTACGATTACTCTACTTCACAAATCAGTGAATCAGTCAATGCTACAGTCAGTAGGTGGTGCACACAACTGGTCATTATGCAAAAGAAAAAAGAATTGGGAGGGAAATGCAGCTTATTGGCATCTCTGTAAACCTGGTTTTGAACTTGCATGCCTTTCCTATATTCGTTAAATTTAGTCTAAATTGCTATCGCTATGGCTTCTGTCCCCCTTGAACAGAGGAGTCTAGGTAACCTGCTACAGTCAACATTAGGCCTAAGCTAAATACACCACGTATGGAACTGAAACAATGCCAAACAAAGTTCATTTATGGTCAAGATTTCACAATACAGTAGTGCCTAGTGACCAAGCTATAGTTACTGAAACAGGAGGATTATAACCATTTCATAAGACGTTACCTCGATGGTAGGGTGACCAGACGTCCTCTTTTTCCCGGACATGTCCTACTTTTCAGACCTAAAAATCGTCCGGGATTTTGGTCAACTGCCTCAAAACACATTACATAGCTTACAGTGCATTGTGATTACATTGCCACTCCGTTCCACTACTCCATTCCAGGTTTCTTTGTATGGCAAATTAATCACGCCCTTCTCCCCAAATCCAATCATGTTGCATTATGTGTGCGAGTGTGTGTAGGAAAAGTAAAGATAACACCCCCCCTATCCTCCCCCTCTCATCAAAGCCTAAATTGAGGTATTCAGCTGGATAATGTTCAGGTTGGCACCTTAACACTTGCTTGTCAACCTCTCTGGATGTCCACTCAAGGCGTCACAACACCAAATTATTATTTTCTTTGCAGTTGTGAAACGTTTAAAACTTCCCATATTATTTCATTCCTCATAAATCATTTGCTTACTTAAACAAGCCACTCTAAAGAGAAAACTGTTCTCTGAATTTAGAAAACTAAAACTACATCAAAATCTTGCCTTATGCGATGATCATGACTTCTCTACTGTCAGACAGACCACAAAACAATCCTCACTCCCTCCTTGCATGAACTTCCTCTCACCTTTTCTTTCCAGCTTTTAGATAATTCATTATTTTTCATTTTGTTTACTAAATCCTTTATTTATTTATCTATACTCTGTATCTTCAAAATCTTCTTTTTATTTTCTTTCTGTATTTGGTTGCTTAAGAGGAAAGGAGATGGGGCTTTTTCTGTTGTTGCTCCTCTTCTATGGAACAATCTACTTTTCCAAATTAGATCTGCCCACAGCCTGGATCATTTTAAATCGCTTCTTAAAACTCATTTTTATTCCTTGGCATTTAATTGAACTAGTGTTTTGATACTCTGTTTTTATTCATTTGTGTTATTGTCATTCTTGTGCAGCACTTTGGTGCAGTTTTATGCCTGTTTTAAAAGTGCTATATAAATAAATTTGACATTGCTTTTTTCTTATAACTCCTACCTGAGCTCCTCCCTGCTCTGCTGCCTGATCTGCTTCACTCTTCTTGCTCTCCTGTTTTATCCTAACTTTTCTGATTTCCTTCTTCTCTCTTTTTAGCTCCTCCATCCACTTTTCTAACTCGCCCATTCCTTCACTACTCATATTTTTTTTGATTTGATTTTTGTTTTCTGTCATACTTCATCCTATAACTCAGTCAGTTCTTTTGAGTGTTTAATTGGCCCTGAAAGTTATATTTTTCTATCAATTAGTTTAAATTCTTTACTGAGTTAGGGTTTTGTCTTTCCATAAACTTCCAGTCCTTACACTGGAGTTTATCTTTCGGTGTTAATTTGCTATTCCCTTTTCCCATTTTGAGCAAATTAGTCAATTTCGTTCCAGTCTTAAAAACACATAGGGTGGACTCTAAAAGACTGGATAAATTCTTAGCAGGACGGTGATCAATCCCCTGTTGTGGTAATTCCCTCTTCAACCTTTTCAGGTGGGAAATTCTTGCCTACATGCATCCACCAGAGGTTCACCGTTTGCACTCCTGCCGTTTGGTATGAGGACAAATACCTAGTGGTATTTAAATTCCTCCAAGTATTCTCACACTCACACACACACTTGGTATTACGGGTTTTTCAGTTTACGCGGACTCCGCCGTCCTTCTGTTTCCTATCAGTGCCTAGGATTCATGGGGTTTTACACCCCAAAGACCCTCAATCGTTCGCTCACTTTTTAATTTAAACGCTACTCACTTGTCCCCCCTTCACGGACGTCCCGTCAGCCGTTGGTTTCCAGCAGGCGGGTCGGAGACACAGTCCTGGAAAAGATGTGAGACTCCTAGGGGCCTGCCGTGGCCACGGTCTTCTGATGTCCGTCTCTCCCGCTGGAAACCGCAGGCGTATCGGACTCCGGCTTCGAAGGAGCAATTTATCCATCCATCCATCTTCTTCCGCTTATCCAGGGTCGGGTCGCGGGGGTAGCAGCTTCAGAAGGGAGGCCCAGACTTCCCTCTCCCCGGCCACTTCTTCCAGCTCTTCCGGGGGAATCCCGAGGCGTTCCCAGGCCAGCTGAGAGACATAGTCCCTCCAGCGTGTCCTGGGTCTTCTCCGGGGCCTCCTCCCGGTGGGACGTGCCCGGAGCACCTCACCAGGGAGGCGTCCAGGAGGCATCCTGACCAGATGCCGGAGCCTCAACTGGCTCCTCTGGATGTGAAGGAGCAGCGGCTCTACTCTGAGTCCCTCCCGGATGACTGAGCTTCTCACCCTGTCTCTAAGGGAGAGCCCAGACACCCTACGGAGAAAACCCATTTCGGCCGCTTGTATCCGCGATCTCGTTCTTTCGGTCACGACCCAAAGCTCATGACCATAGATGAGGGTGGGAACGTAGATCGACCGGTAAATCGAGAGCTTCGCTTTTTGGCTCAGCTCTCTCTTCACCACGACGGACCGGTACAGCGCCCGCTTGACTGCAGACGCTGCGCCAATCCGCCTGTCGATCTCCCGCTCCCTTCTTCCCCCATTCGTGAACAAGATCCCGAGATACTTGAACTCCTCCACTTGGGGCAGGACAAACCCCCTGACCCGGAGAAGGCACTCTACCCTTTTCCGGCTCAAAAAAATGGCCTCGGATTTGGAGGCACTGATCCTCATCCCGGCCGCTTCACACTCGGCTGCGAACCGCTCCAGCGAGAGCTGCAGATCACGGCCTGATGAAGCCAAAAGGATCACATCGTCCGCAAAAAGCAGAGATGAGATCCTAAGGCCACCAAATCGGATCCCCTCAACACCTTGGCTGCGCCTAGAAATTCTGTCCATGAAAGTGATGAACAGAATCGGTGACAAAGCTCAGCCCTGGCGGAGTCCAACTCTCACCGGAAACGAGCCCGACTTACTGCCGGCAATGCGGACCAGACTCTGACACCGGTCATACAGGGACCTGACAGCCCGTATCAAAGGGCCCGGTACCCCATACTCCCGGGAACCCCCCACAGGGCTCCCCGAGGGACACGGTCGAACGCCTTCTCCAAGTCCACAAAACACATGTAGACTAGTTGGGCGAACTCCCGTGCACCCTCCAGGACCCTGCAGGGTGTAGAGCTGGTCCAGTGTTCCACGACCAGGACGAAAACCACACTGCTCTTCCTGAATCCGAGGTTCGACTGTCCGACGGATAGTTTCCAGCAGGCGGGTCGGAGACACAGTCCTGGAAAGGATCTGTGAGACTCCTAGGAGCCTGCGGTGGTCACGGTCTTCTGATGTCCGTTCCTCCCTCTGGAAGCCGCAGATTTCTGCCTCTGCTCTCAAGCTTCATCTGAATCTAGCCCTGCTTTTGTGGTCGCTATTTAATCTTATTTCGAAATTAAAATATCCAGGGTGGCACCCAATACCTCAAAGTCCCTGATTGGTACATTTTGATGAACGTTCTCCCAATTATCTGAAATAAATTTGATTTCTCTTCTTTACTTTCTTCATCCGGGGTCTGAATCTCTGTTTTGTCCATCTTTTCTTCGTCAGCCTTTAAATTTTCTTCCCTGGCTTTAAGTTTGTCCATCTTCAATTTAAGTCCAGCAATTTCTTGAGTGAGCTCTTCGTTCACCTTGCCAATCCAGTACAACTGTTGCGATTTCTCCTTCATTGAATTGTTAAAGTTTTTTTTATCGACCATTGTTCCCCATTTTACCTTCTTATTATGTGTTGACAGGGCTTTGCTTTCTGATTGTAATTGTTCAACTGTAGCTTTAGCCTCGTCCAATTCACTATTTAAAGTCTTGAATTGTTGCTTCAAATAATCATTTTTGCTGACCAGCCTTTCATTCTCTGTCTGCCAGGTATCTTTTTTCCTGGCATTCAGTCTCTCAATCTTCAGCCTCAGATCTTCGACAGTTTTCTGAAGCTTCTTGTTCTCTTTTGTAAGCTTCCAGCAGCTCTTCTCCAAACTTTCCACGTTCTCCAGCAATTCATTTCGTCGCGCCATCGTTCAGTTTTGTTTGAGATTGAAGACTGCAAATGAATTTCTCTGTGGAACCTGGGAATACAAAGACAGGCGGCTGTGATGTCACAGACAGGATGAGTGACATCACAGCTTCACGTCAAAGCCACAAGAAGTCTGTTGGGTGAGGGGGAGGGAGAGGGGGGCGGATGTTGTTTTTTTTTAAACTTTATTCGCAGACACACTGTATAACGACAGAGTTATGCCTCATTTGTTCTGCCTCAAGAAAAAACAAATACAGATAAACATATTCAAGGTAAAGAAAAAGCTAAGGGTTCATTTAAAGCAATACAGATTTTAATTGTTTTATTTTCTGTAGCTCTTTTTCTGTCATCTTCATGTCGAATCTTCACATTCAAAGACAAACTCCCAGGATTTTCTGGTTTTTATTCATTTTTATTTTTCACAGATTGTGAGAACATCCCACCTTTAAATGGCTTGTTTTCCGGTAGAGAAGAGACATTAAAAAAAATTAAAGATAGGCAACAAGATTCTATGAAACAGTGTCATTGTTTTTGTTTTATACTTGTGCATATGTATTAATTGTTTTTATCTTGTAACCAGGTTGCTATGTATTGCAAATTTTTTGCTCAGGTCCCTCTTGAAAATGAGATCTAGATCTCAACGGGGTTTACCTGATTAAATAAAGGAATATGAATTACACCCATTGAGTAAATATGAATGCAGCAGCGCCCTCTGCTGTTTGACAAAGGTTAAAAAAAACAAAAAACTACTTGCCGCATGTTTACGTTTATTAAGTGTTATGTCTGACTTAATACAGTAGTATTGAGCAGTGTTGTATAAAGTACTGAAATCTCAGAGTCAAGTAAAAGTATAAGTACCTCTCCAAAATATGACTTTGGTAAAAGTCCAAGTCACTGACTGAAATGTTACTTGAGTTAAAGTCTTAAAGTATCTGAAACTTCTTGTACTTAAGTATGGAAATTGCTGTAAAAATGGATGTACTCAAGTAATGTAATGAAAAGTACAAGTAAAAAGTAAAACAAGGCAAATGCAGTTTGAATGACATTTTTTATATTTTGGTAAACTTGTCAAATACATTTAAAATAATGTACCCAACCAAGTGCAGGCAAAATTAAACCTGCTAATAGATATACCTGCAGGCATCATTTAGTTAAGAAAATTAGGTGCTTTACCTATAGCACAAGGTTAACTTAACCTGCTTTACAACTGAACCAGCTTCTTAGTAAACCCTCCAGGACAGAAAATACAAAGTTTTTGTAAGCCTCAAGTTTTCCCTTCAAGTAAGGTCAGTGCTGAAAATGAGAAAAATAAATAGTACAGAAAATGCGGCCAACATGAAGAAAAAGAGCTGTTACGATTACTCTACTTCACAAATCAGTGAATCAGTCACAGTCAGTAGGTGGTGCACACAACTGGTCATTATGCAAAAGAAAAAAGAATTGGGAGGGAAATGCAGCTTATTGGCATCTCTGTAAACCTGGTTTTGAACTTGCATGCCTTTCCTATATTCGTTAAATTTAGTCTAAATTGCTATCGCTATGGCTTCTGTCCCCCTTGAACAGAGGAGTCTAGGTAGCCTGCTACAGTCAACATTAGGCCTAAGCTAAATACACCACGTATGGAACTGAAACAATGCCAAACAAAGTTCATTTATGGTCAAGATTTCACAATACAGTAGTGCCTAGTGACCAAACTATAGTTACTGAAACAGGAGGATTATAACCATTTCATAAGACGTTACCTCGATGGTAGGGTGACCAGACGTCCTCTTTTTCCCGGACATGTCCTACTTTCCAGACCTAAAAAGATGTCCGGGGGGAATTTAAAAATCGTCCGGGATTTTGGTCAACTGCCTCAAAACACATTACATAGCTTACAGTGCATTGTGATTACATTGCCACTCCGTTCCACTACTCCATTCCAGGTTTCTTTGTATGGCAAATTAATCACGCCCTTCTCCCCAAATCCAATCATGTTGCATTATGTGTGCGAGTGTGTGTAGGAAAAGTAAAGATAACACCCCCCCCCTCTCATCAAAGCCTAAATTGAGGTATTCAGCTGGATAATGTTCAGGTTGGCACCTTAACACTTGCTGGTCAACCTCTCTGGATGTCCACTCAAGGCATCACAACACCAAATTATTATTTTCTTTGCAGTTGTGAAACGTTTAAAACTTCCCATATTATTTCATTCCTCATAAATCATTTGCTTACTTAAACAAGCCACTCTAAAGAGAAAACTGTTCTCTGAATTTAGAAAACTAAAACTACATCAAAATCTTGCCTTATGCGATGATCATGACTTCTCTACTGTCAGACAGACCACAAAACAATCCTCACTCCCTCCTTGCATGAACTTCCTCTCACCTACTTTTCTTTCCAGCTTTTAGATAATTCATTATTTTTCATTTTGTTTACTAAATCATTTATTTATCTATCTATACTCTATATCTTCAAAATCTTCTTTTTATTTTCTTTCTGTATTTGGTTGCTTAAGAGGAAAGGAGATCGGGCTTTTTCTGTTGTTGCTCCTCTTCTATAGAACAATCTACTTTTCCAAATTAGATCTGCCCACAGCCTGGATCATTTTAAATTGCTTCTTAAAACTCATTTTTATTCCTTGGCATTTAATTGAACTAGTGTTTTGATACTCTGTTTTTATTCATTTGTTATTGTCATTCTTGTGCAGCACTTTGGTGCAGTTTTATGCCTGTTTTTAAAGTGCTATATAAATAAATTTGACATTTTTTCTTATAACTCCTACCTGAGCTCCTCCCTGCTCTGCTGCCTGATCTGCTTCACTCTTCTTGCTCTCCTGTTTTATCCTAACTTTTCTGATTGCCTTCTTCTCTCTTTTTAGCTCCTCCATCCACTTTTCTAACTCACCCATTCCTTCACTACTCATATTTTTTTTGATTTGATTTTTGTTTTCTGTCATACTTCATCCTATAACTCAGTCAGTTCTTTTGAGTGTTTAATTGGCCCTGAAAGTTATATTTTTCTATCAATTAGTTTAAATTCTTTACTGAGTTAGGGTTTTGTCTTTCCATAAACTTCCAGTCCTTACACTGGAGTTTATCTTTCGTTGTTAATTTGCTATTCCCTTTTCCCATTTTGAGCAAATTAGTCAATTTCGTTCCAGTCTTAAAAACACATAGGGTGGACTCTAAAAGACTGGATAAATTCTTAGCAGGACGGTGATCAATCCCCTGTTGTGGTAATTCCCTCTTCAACCTTTTCAGGTGGGAAATTCTTGCCTACATGCATCCACCAGAGGTTCACCGTTTGCACTCCTGCCGTTTGGTATGAGGACAAATACCTAGTGGTATTTAAATTCCTCCAAGTACTCTCACACTCACACACATACTTGGTATTACGGGTTTTTCAGTTTACGCGGACTCCGCCGTCCTTCTGTTTCCTATCAGTGCCTAGGATTCATGGGGTTTTACACCCCAAAGACCCTCAATCGTTCGCTCACTTTTTAATTTAAACGCTACTCACTTGTCCCCCCTTCACGGACGTCCCGTCAGCCGTTGGTTTCCAGCAGGCGGGTCGGAGACACAGTCCTGGAAAAGATGTGAGACTCCTAGGGGCCTGCCGTGGCCACGGTCTTCTGATGTCCGTCTCTCCCGCTGGAAACCGCAGGCGTATCGGACTCCGGCTTCGAAGGAGCAATTTATCCATCCATCCATCTTCTTCCGCTTATCCAGGGTCAGGTCGCGGGGGTAGCAGCTTCAGAAGGGAGGCCCAGACTTCCCTCTCCCCGGCCACTTCTTCCAGCTCTTCCGGGGGAATCCCGAGGCGTTCCCAGGCCAGCTGAGAGACATAGTCCCTCCAGCGTGTCCTGGGTCTTCTCCGGGGCCTCCTCCCGGTGGGACGTGCCCGGAGCACCTCACCAGGGAGGCGTCCAGGAGGCATCCTGACCAGATGCCGGAGCCTCAACTGGCTCCTCTGGATGTGAAGGAGCAGCGGCTCTACTCTGAGTCCCTCCCGGATGACTGAGCTTCTCACCCTATCTCTAAGGGAGAGCCCAGACACCCTACGGAGAAAACCCATTTCGGCCGCTTGTATCCGCGATCTCGTTCTTTCGGTCACGACCCAAAGCTCATGACCATAGACGAGGGTGGGAACGTAGATCGACCGGTAAATCGAGAGCTTCGCTTTTTGGCTCAGCTCTCTCTTCACCACGACGGACCGGTACAGCGCCCGCTTGACTGCAGACGCTGCGCCAATCCGCCTGTCGACCTCCCGCTCCCTTCTTCCCCCATTCGTGAACAAGATCCCGAGATACTTGAACTCCTCCACTTGGGGCAGGACAAACCCCCTGACCCGGAGAAGGCACTCTACCCTTTTCCGGCTCAAAAAAATGGCCTTGGATTTGGAGGCACTGATCCTCATCCCGGCCGCTTCACACTCGGCTGCGAACCTCTCCAGCGAGAGCTGCAGATCACGGCCTGATGAAGCCAAAAGGACCACATCGTCCGCAAAAAGCAGAGATGAGATCCTAAGGCCACCAAATCGGATCCCCTCAACACCTTGGCTGCGCCTAGAAATTCTGTCCATGAAAGTGATGAACAGAATCGGTGACAAAGCTCAGCCCTGGCGGAGTCCAACTCTCACCGGAAACGAGCCCGACTTACTGCCGGCAATGCGGACCAGACTCTGACACCGGTCATACAGGGACCTGACAGCCCGTATCAAAGGGCCCGGTACCCCATACTCCCGGAGAACCCCCCACAGGGCTCCCCGAGGGACACGGTCGAACGCCTTCTCCAAGTCCACAAAACACATGTAGACTAGTTGGGCGAACTCCCGTGCACCCTCCAGGACCCTGCAGGGTGTAGAGCTGGTCCAGTGTTCCACGACCAGGACGAAAACCACACTGCTCTTCCTGAATCCGAGGTTCGACTGTCCGACGGATAGTTTCCAGCAGGCGGGTCGGAGACACAGTCCTGGAAAGGATCTGTGAGACTCCTAGGAGCCTGCGGTGGTCACGGTCTTCTGATGTCCGTTCCTCCCTCTGGAAGCCGCAGATTTCTGCCTCTGCTCTCAAGCTTCATCTGAATCTAGCCCTGCTTTTGTGGTCGCTATTTAATCTTATTTCGAAATTAAAATATCCAGGGTGGCACCCAATACCTCAAAGTCCCTGATTGGTACATTTTGATGAACGTTCTCCCAATTATCTGAAATAAATTTGATTTCTCTTCTTTACTTTCTTCTTCCAGGGTCTGAGTCTCTGTTTGGTCCATCTTTTCTTCGTCAGCCTTTAAATTTTCTTCCCTGGCTTTAAGTTTGTCCATCTTCAATTTAAGTCCAGCAATTTCTTGAGTGAGCTCTTCGTTCACCTTGCCAATCCAGTACAACTGTTGCGATTTCTCTTTCATTGAATTGTTAAAGTTTCTTTTATCGACCATTGTTCCCCATTTTACCTTCTTATTATGTGTTGACAGGGCTTTGCTTTCTGATTGTAATTGTTCAACTGTCGCTTTAGCCTCGTCCAATTCACTATTTAAAGTCTTGAATTGTTGCTTCAAATAATCATTTTTGCTGACCAGCCTTTCATTCTCTGTCTGCCAGGTATCTTTTTTCCTGGCATTCAGTCTCTCAATCTTCAGCCTCAGATTTTCGACAGTTTTCTGAAGCTTCTTGTTCTCTCCTGTAAGCTTCCGGCAGCTCTTCTCCAAACTTTCCACGTTCTCCAGCAATTCATTTCGTCGCGCCATCGTTCAGTTTTGTTTGAGATTGAAGTCTGCAAATGAATTTCTCTGTGGAACCTGGGAATACAAAGACAGGCGGCTGTGATGTCACAGACAGGATGAGTGACATCACAGCTTCACGTCAAAGCCACAAGAAGTCTGTTGGGTGAGGGGGAGGGAGAGGGGGGCGGATGTTGTTTTTTTTTAAACTTTATTCGCAGACACACTGTATAACGACAGAGTTATGCCTCATTTGTTCTGCCTCAAGAAAAAACAAATACAGATAAACATATTCAAGATAAAGAAAAAGCTAAGGGTTCATTTAAAGCAATACAGATTTTAATTGTTTTATTTTCTGTAGCTCTTTTTCTGTCATCTTCATGTCGAATCTTCACATTCAAAGACAAACTCCCAGGATTTTCTGGTTTTTATTCATTTTTATTTTCCACAGATTGTGAGAACATCCCACCTTTAAATGGCTTGTTTTCCGGTAGAGAAGAGACATTAAAAAAAAATTAAAGATAGGCAACAAGATTCTATGAAACAGTGTCATTGTTTTCATTGTTTTATACTTGTGCATATGTATTAATTGTTTTTATCTTGTAACCAGGTTGCTATGTATTGCAAATTTTTTGCTCAGGCCCCTCTTGAAAATGAGATCTAGATCTCAACGGGGTTTACCTGATTAAATAAAGGAATATGAATTACACCCATTGAGAAAATATGAATGCAGCAGCGCCCTCTGCTGTTTGACAAAGGTTAAAAAAAACAAAAAACTGCTTGCCGCATGTTTACGTTTATTAAGTGTTATGTCTGACTTAATACAGTAGTATTGAGTACTACTGTACTTCTCCTCCTTTTACTACTACTACTACTACTAATAATAATAATAATATATTTTAAAGAGTTGTGCCTCTCATGGTAGATGTGTTGGGTTAGTTCTGATTTAGTCTTTTTTTAGACTTTTATTCAAATATTTTTTTATCTTATTTTATTTCATTTTTGTATTTTATTAATTAACTCGTTAAGAAATAGCAAGATTAGACACCTCAAAGACACCTCGACTACAACCACTAAGTCTCGAAGGAGTTGAAAGGGAATCATGACGGGTGCAGAGCAGCTTATGTTGCTCTGCACATAAGCTGCTATAGTGATATACTATCACAGAGTTGTACAAATTGTCAACGCGTTCAAAGTTTACAGACAACATGCTTATGAAAACTAGCACAATAAAACAATAGGTACACTTTAGAGGAAGTGTGGAAAAAAATTTCACCAAGGACAGAGTATTGTTTTAATACAATGTCACAGAAGTCCAGTATTACTCCAGATGAACTGACATTTCTCCTTCCTAAGAACAGTGAGGATCAACAACAGAACGTTCCCATTCACTGCACTTTACAGAAACCTACAAAAAAGAACAATAGAGCAATTAAACAGAGAACGCACTTGTATTTTAAAGAGTACAGAAAAACGGCAAAGAAAAAAAAAATCAAAACTGATGATGTTTGGGACCGGATCAAACTTTTTTTTATTATTACTAATGTGTGCCTTGTCATACTATTTTCAATTAAGACTGGAAAAAAAAAACAAAAAACGTCGCCATAAGTCCGCCTTTTAAATCAAAACGTCACATTCACCAAGGAATTGTGGGTAACACACTTCGCCGAAGTCCCTAAAAATGCGCACTTCGCGTAAGGGCAGAAGTAGTACCCATTATGGGCGGAGCGAAGGGCGGATGAGGAGAGCCTATGACTGGTTCCTTTCTCAGTTTATTCGATTAGTTTATATTTCCCGAGCTCTACGTAACAGTTCTTCTCACTCTGTAATATAGATGTATCTGATGCTCAGCATAAGAAGGTCAAGTGTTTGTTATTTTGGTTACATAAAAAATGAGCTTTGTGAAGAACTGCTGCATGTTTTTTTATGCAGAGAAAGTGCGGTGACCGTCGTTCCGCGAGGAGAAACAGTGACATCTAGTGGAAGTCTGCGATGATGGCAGCTGAGTGATTCTCTGAATTCAGTACATTTTTGGGACTCAGGTTACTTAAAAATATAACACACACACAAGAAAATGTGTTTTTGAACACTGTAGCTATTGAAGGACTCTTTGAACCTCCAAGAAAATATGTCTCGCCACCTGATGCGTGAAATCCCACACATTGTTAAGAATTTCTTTGTTGCTTTAAATTCAACCCCGTAACGGGACGATTTCATTCCTCTATGGTTCCCAAAATGTGGGGCGCGCCCCTTGGGATGGGCAGTACTATTGCAAGGGGGTGCGGGAAGCAGTATGGATGAAACCCCCCCCCCAAAAAACTGTTACACAAAAGTGTAACACAAAAGTGATGTGATGCCCACATCAGCCAGGGCATGGAGCAACATATGATATGATGAAAACAAGAAATTCATATGTGTTTCAAAGACCATTCTTTACTTTTCCCCAAACAACAATAAATATCATTTGCATGCGTAACGGTGTTGAAAGGTTGAGTTTGACGATGACAGTCTTTGGATAAAAAAATGATCAAATATAGGTAAGAAACTACATTAACATTTAAATCTCTTTACAGTGTGAGCAGGAAGAGACTTAAGTGATGTCACTTCCCGGGTGCTGAGGAAATTGGACTGAACCATTATTTATAAAAAGGAGGGTTTGGTATGCCGTTACGGGGTGGAACAAAACTGGTATTTTATAAATAGTTCATGTATTTTTATAATGGTACAAATAACTAGCAGATACTGGCTATTTTTATTTGTTTTATATTCATTGAAAAGTTAACATTGGTCAGTGGGGACATGCTCATTTGGCTGATCTCTACGCTTCAACGAGCCATACAATGTTTCAAAACATACGTTTCTAAAATATATTATGTTACCAAGACACGTGGATATTTCTATTTCTTGATTTTCTCAAAAATGTGGTTCGCATTATATGAAAATCTTCGGGATCGAACCTGTGAGACCCAAAAAATGCACCGAATTCAGAGAACGACCCAGCTGTCGAACTGACTGCTCTGTCAAACACAGTGAAAGTAAACTGGACAAAATATAAACCTGGAGTTAAACCTCTTTCAAAGTGAATGAAAAACCACGCAGAGGAGCTATGCAAGTATTCATTTTAATTATTCATTTTTATTTGAACACAGCGAAAAATCAAGCAGAGTAAAACAGAAGTTCAAATTCTAATTCAGTTCTATTTTAAAATACTCCTCATATTTTAAATTTAAATTTAAATTAAAGGTTGCTGTAACTCATATCAACTAAGTACCTTCAAAGACTCATTTTGGATGATGGGATCTTCAGTAGCAGTCAATCTTGCAACGAAGTTGACGAGCCCTCTGACTTAAGACTGTTGCTGTATGACTTTCTCATGACTGCCATGATATGCTAACAGTTCAATTTTCGGGTACCGGTGATGGTATACCACAGTAACATGTTCTCGATGACACCATGACACTATGGCAAGCACCGCTAATCCACATCATTTTCTTTTAACGCTCATTTTCAGATCTCTTGTCTGGTTGCATGGTACGAAAGCTGGGCAAAGAGATATTGGAGTCGTAAATTCGGTCCAAACACGCAACATCTTGGGAATACTGAATTAAAGCGCAAGTATTCCATTTGAGGAATACTTATGTATTGGGAATAGTTTATACACTTGAAGTCTACAAAGAGAATAAATCTGAACTACCATAACGGAGCAACTCCAACACGCTTCCACCACGAGTGGGACAATTCTAGAGCGAAACAAAAGCTTTATTCTTCCGCTGACACGGTTTAGAGGAAAACAAGAAAATTCACATGTTTTGGAAGCACTTTAAGTATACAGAAATATACAAAAAAATTTGATTCCGCATCATTTGAAGGCAGGAAGAAAAACTGGCAGGTTTTGCTTTAAAAATGTCTCTTTGAATAGATTTATTATTTTGTTTTTTTTGGCCTTACACATCGTTTCTGTCGAAATTTTTGAAGTAAATACATATTTTTTCCCACTCAACAAATAAAGCAAATTCAAGTAATCAGTAGTAGTTGGAAAAAAAATAAAATAAATTAAAGAAACTTTATAATCATCATTATGATGACAAGAAAAATAGAGCGCAATAACACGTAGGAAAATTGGTCAATTTGTGGATGTAGATGCAGTTTGATGCCTTTATATAATACTGAACCAAACTAATATTTTACCAGCCTCATGTGCCAAGTAATATACAAAACATACAGAGATGATAAACAACGGAAAATACATATGTCGACAGTATAATTGTGAATAAATGAATGGCTTTATGTTCTTAATGTGCGCAGAATACAGTAAAATGAATAAAGCAATGCTAACCAGTTATTTAGGTGAACAGGTTTATAGCAAATTATGTGCATATGGCAACTAATAACTCAGGGTAGCATGTTGCTATCACGTCTTGCTTTAAATATGTAAAAGTGAAACCAATGTTAATTGCACCAAAATATATTGACCCTTTGCAAATATGTCACCTGATCACACTGAGGCACCGTGATGGACGTCGGAAGTGAGAGACTAGGAAATTGAAGGGAGTGACTGAAATTGTTTCCCAAGCTGTTTTGCCAGTACAAGTACGACTTCTACTTGTTCAAGTCGAGCTAATTTGTCTGTGGACGTAACAGGCCTGGTTGGGGCTTCTAGACAGAGGTATTTATAAAAGTTGGAAAGAGCTAGCACTTAGAAACCGACCCATACTTTCTCCATCCTGACATGCTTGCTGATTCGATCAAATCACCATCTTTGCCTGAATTCACGCCACAATATTTATACCATTACGTCATTAACAGCACTTTCCTTCCACCAGAGCAGACTTAAGGGCAATCAGATGTCTAGATGGTTACCAATATTTTTTGTACAGGCTACATGATGGTGGGGCATTTTTTGGATAGTTACTAATTATTACACATGCATTGTCTAATATTTCATTGCATCTTACTAGACTTACTTACTTATGAAGTTTACAAATGTTAGGTTTGCTAACCTTGAAAAAACTGTTTGCTACAGACCCGCAAATGCACAGAGGGCTGCCAGTCCTTACAATTGACGTCATTGTCCATTGTTGTCTTCTTTCCGCTTCAAAAGGTATACAATAAAATAAGTGTGGTCTGTATCCATGTCTGTTTATGCAGCCAACAATGTAGTACCCTATGACCTTTTTCTACTCTAGGCAACTGACACCCGGAAGCACTGAGTTTTTCCTACGTATATTCCCTAATCTTGGCCTACAAACACTGAGTCTTGCTTACTTTTCCCTTTCAATGCATGACAATGGCCTCTACTTATTACATCAAGTACAGTAAGTATCCAGAAAATGTGGAATGGACATACTGACCAGCATAAAGTCCTGCTGCCTGGTCTGATGGAAGCTCTACATGAACAGTGTCTCCTTTTCTCAACGGGAGTACAGCGCTTCCTGAAGCCTGATCAAGCAAACCCTTTTTGTACTCGTCGTAAGTGTACATTACTGACTCACTGTTCTTCATCAGCGCCACCCAAACGTTGCCTCCCTTGCAGTGGACGTGGTAAGCAAAATAATAGATTCCTGGTACACTGCATGTAAAAATACCATTTTGTGGATTGTAGTCCTGGTTTTCGTTGTGGAGAAGTTTGTCAAATGTGATTGGGGAACCTACTAGAGGGAACGGATTGGTCAGTTTTGCGGTGAATGCAGGAATCTGCTGCTTGGTTCCTCTAATCTCGACTCCATTGCCTGGCTTTTTGTAAACTTGTCCATTGTAGGGGCCTGTGTGAGGGAGGAATTGAATAATGTCAGGAGATTCAGCAGGTATTCCTGGAGGGCCGGGAGGACCTGGAGGGCCGGGTTGTCCAGTAAGTCCAGGAGGACCACTGGGACCAGGGTTTCCTTGAGGACCAATTTGACCAGGGGTTCCTGGGGCCCCATTACCAGGATAACCAGGGTTACCTGTTGGTCCTGTTTCACCTTTTTGTCCTGAATGACCAGGAGGTCCAATTGGTCCCCCTGGTCCTGTAAGTCCAGGGATCCCCTGTGGACCTGGTTGGCCCTTGTTTCCAGACTCTCCTCCCTCTCCTCTTGGTCCTTGTAATCCTGCAGCACCAGGGGCACCAGGTAAACCTCTAGCCCCAGCTTCTCCTTTTGGCCCTATTGGCCCTTGGAATCCTCTTTGTCCAGGTTGTCCACCCTCTCCTGGCCTACCTGGCTGTCCTGAAAGACCAGGAGGTCCAGTTTCACCTTTCATTCCAGGATTTCCTCTAGGGCCAAATGTGCCATCTTCTCCCTTCTGTCCTGGGAAGCCAATACTACCAGGAGGCCCAGTGGGCCCTGGTGCCCCGGGTATTCCTGTCAAACCAGTTAGACCAATAATTCCAGGTTGACCTACTTGACCTTTGTCACCTCTTGGGCCTGGTTGTCCTGGAAGACCAGCATGTCCCTTGTGACCCTTAGGCCCTGGAAATCCTGTTTTACCATAACCTGGCAAGCCTGGTGGTCCAATTAAACCAGGAGGCCCTAGTTCACCTTTTCCTCCAGAGAACCCTGGTAACCCTCTAACACCATCTTTTCCTGGTTTTCCTATTCCTGGTACGCCTGGAAGTCCTGGTTGCCCTCTTTGACCTGGTGCTCCTACAAGCCCTGCTTCTCCAGGAGGACCTGGTTTTCCTGGAAATCCTGGTTGTCCAGGTACACCATTCAGACCAGGTTTGCCATTACCAGGGAGGCCCACTTGTCCAGGTGGACCAGGTGTCCCACCTGGTCCATTCACACCTGGTAAACCAGGCAGACCAAGCCCTTTATCGCCTTTTAGACCTGGAGGACCAGGAAATCCAGGTGGACCATTTTGTCCAGGTTCTCCTGGTTGCCCTGGCAGTCCTGGTAACCCCTGGCCTCCTGATTTTGAAATTCCAGGGAGTCCAGTGGGACCTGGGAGTCCTGGAGGCCCAGGAATTCCTGTTGGCCCCTGACCACCAATTGGTCCAAGATCCCCTTTGGCTCCTGGTAATCCAAGGCCTCCAGGTTTTCCAGGTAATCCGGGCATTCCAGGTTTTCCATTTCCCCTGTATCCCTGAGAACCCGGGGGACCTGGCTTTCCTGGTGATCCAGGAATCCCCTCTCCTGGAAGCCCAGGGGGGCCTTGTGGACCTGGTGGGCCCACTGGTCCAGGGGGGCCTTCAATGCCTTGAGGTCCGTCTGTGAAACCTTTCCCACCAGGAACAGGAAGAGGACCTTTAGATCCCCTTGGCAAGGTTTGTCCTGTGAAGAAGTGAAAACAGACATACATGATCATGATGTAATGATCGAATAAATAAATGAATGACTACAATATATTTTATTAAATATTAGTAGACCACCACAATTTGTGTCATTATTTGGAATATGGTAATTTCTTGATTTTAATGTGAATTAACTTTTAAAAATAAACCCAAAATCAAGCAAATAGCCATGAGATGTGTGTGTGTGGTGTGTACACACTACCAATACACCAATTGAAAAATGGATGGATGAATAAATAACTGATGTCCCAGTACCAAACCTTGTGGAACACCACACGCTACTTTACTAAGATTCTGTCTAGTATATTGTTAAAAAAGGATAAAGCTTCCCTGTCAATGGAGTCATTTCTGTTTATTTAGTGTAAAACATCACCTTTGCCTTTTGTCAATGGCCTCATTTTTCCAATTTGCAAAGGCAACGGCAGTTGTGGAGCGTCTTTTCCATGCTGGGACAGCGACGGGATCCCTTTGCTGAAAGGTGAATGTGGCATCTCGTTCCCCAGGAACTGCTGCTGAGGGAAGTCATCGCTGTACTGCGGGATGGGCTGAGGCTGCTGCTGAGGCGGCTGCTTTGGTCCGTAATATGCTCCCCCATGAGCTGTGTTCATTACATACGGCTGGAGTAGAAAGACAACATGGCAGAAGAAATGGAGAGGAACAGCCATCATTTTCTGTGGAGAAAGAGGAAAAAAGGACAGGTCTTTTTTTTTCTTCAAATAAAAACAAATTCTATTTTGCACAAAAATTTGTTGTAACATGTAGCAGGTGCTATTAGCACCACAAGGGTCAAACAAAAAGAAAGGATGTGAATTCCCCTTTTTGCTCGTGTACCTCGAGGATTTAGACAATGCATACGCACATAAAATAATCTAATTAATGCTGTGAATTGGTGAACATGATCTTTAATCATTTAAACATGGTTGCGCTTGAGGAATCCGCGAAGTGATGCCAAGAGTGCTCTGTGAGATAAACATGAATGCATGTTTTCTCTCCGGCTTTAGCGTTTATTTAGAATGAAGCTGAACTATGGAGATCAAAGAATGTGGATTGCTGCGCTAATTTTAGTAAGATTTGCTTACATATCCGCGAAGCAAGTATTTAAAATACACAATCACCATAATAGAGAAAAAGTAACCAGCACTGAGGATGACGGGTTCCTGTGCAAGATCCTCTTCATGGACACTTCTGAATAATAGATGGATGAGGGCTTTATTTTTTTGTGATTGTACATGTTTAGCAAATATTATGAAGTCCGTTCTGATAGAAAGTACATCTTATTTCCCTTATTATTTTCGTCACAGACATTTATATGATTGGTAAAATTTGAAGGCACTCACAAAAAACGCCCACCTTGCCCTTCCCCTCAGGAACATTTGAGGATGTTAGCAGAATTTATTAAAGTAAATTTTTTTTTCTATTAATATTATTTTGCATATTGGCAGCAGTAGGTTCGGAGGACTAATCCTGTCAAAAGTTGGAATAACGGTAGAAATAAATAAATGCCTCAATTAAGTTTTTAATGTGCCAGTTTTTGCATCCAAGAAATAAATAAAAAAATGTATTTGACCAACTTATTTGATAATATATTGTCATATAGATTAATATTTCAACATAATCAACATTAACATTATCACTATGATTAAATTTTCCATTTTGTCTTATTAAATTTTTTTTTTTATTTTCATATTTTGTATGTACTTCATTTAAAAAAAAAAATTATTATACTTTTGTCCTATGGACATGGAACTGATGTGAGCTTAGGAACGATGTGGTTAGAGCTGATGTCCTATTTGATCATGTGAGAAGAGCTTGTGAATGTTGCCATTGTTAATCATGTCACTCACTCCTGAACGCAAACTCACATTAAAATGACTCGACCAGTCGGGCGACACCGTTAGAAATGTCGGATTAACTGACAAAAACATGCCAGCTCTTATAGATAAACGTGTTCACACATGTCTCACGGATGTAAAGCATATATTTGACCCACAAAACACCTTACTGGGTCACAAAAGTGACTATGCAACTTAATATCACAGTTAATGATGTTTTTCATGTTGCCAAAAAGCGCACAGTTGCATGAAATATCTAGCCAAGCGTCCTTTTCGAACCAGAGAGTGATCCGTAAGCTCTGAGCTTTTAAATTCAAGAGGATGTTACACAATGAGACACTTAACTGATCACAGCTGTAGTCCAAAGCTCTTGGACTCAAACAAGCTGTCTTTATCTCCTGTGGGTGACTGGTGAACACGTTTCGTGAGGCAACAGGGCAACAATCAGCACACACTAGTCTTTATGATCTACAGGCAATATGCATAAAAAAAAAACCCCACACAAGAACAAACCAATACAAGTATCTTAAACACAGGTTGGTAAGCAGTTTCTGTTTAAGGAGCACAAATCTATTGTCATGTTGAAGAAACCAGATTGAGTTGGGTGGATGGGGGCAAACAGGAAGTCTTCAAAATCTGAAATATTAGCATAAAAGCCAAACTATATTACGGAAGAACATTACTGTCGTTCAAGTGCAACTTACGTTAAACATTAGGGTCGTTTCACAGGCTTGAACTAAAAATACACTCAAGTTAACCTTCCTTTGGCACCTTTCTACACCTTTTATCTCTCTCTACTTCTTCAGACTACCTTCTCTAGTTTTCCTTCACTTCTGGGAGCAGCGCAGCACACAGCAGCCAGAGTCGCAGGCAGGCAGGACCTGCCGGTGTTCATTCGGAAGGTGTGGTGGCTTTTATTTTTCTATGACGATTGATTACACGTAGAGGAAGCCCTGAGTAGTCAGGTAAGATGGGGTGAAATAACAGGGTTCAACTGGCGCTAAGGGGCTCAACATACTCCAAGAATATAGCATATAATTGGACTGTCTTAGCAGATATGAAAAACGCAAGGTGTTCTGTTTGGTGATGATTTTCTTCAGCTGAGCAACAATAACATTTATCCCACTGATATGAGTTAAGTTTTAGTTGGCTAGAGTTTGATAATAATTACCTATAATAAAAGTGGCTGGATTAGAGAAAGTCCGTATCACCAATCATCTTTTGGTTCCCAGACAGAGTAAAGAGCAGCAATCCATGTGTTTCCACCGCAGAATGGAACTCTGATAAGCATCAAATTATCAAACTATTACATGTCAGCGCTTGATTATGCAGGATGGAAAATAATGGAAACATCTTAATCATACAGCTGAACTTTATCTCTGGTTTACATCACACAGAGAGTGGCTATATTTTTAAACATTTCCACCACTCCTTAAATCTGACGCTTCATTAGTAATTTAGGAACCCTGTTTTTTTATAGTTGGTCTTACACAATCTCAGTTGACATCAACCTTCAATGAGTACATAGCTTATTTGCACATAAGGTAGGTAGATATTTCAATAAAACTAATGCCCGGACCTAGAAATGTAAACAATAAGGTTATCGCTGTCTTTTCTGTATCATGGATATTGAGGACATTTGTGTTTGGTCAATGGTTTTTATTGCAGTGGTGGAATTGTTCCAACTGTTTTACAATATATTGGCAATATTTTCCCAGATAAAAATATGTTTTTTGGGTATTTTTTTTGCTTTATAAAGTCAATTTACAAGCAGAATTTGCTGATTTTGTGCCAGATATTGCGTTTCAAAACAACCAAGAAATGCAACTAAACTGACACAAAATAATCACTCTGCTTGTTATTTGGTTAGCAAACTTATTTCATACTGTGTCAGTCAGTTTCCAATAGAATGACATAGCTAAGAAAGCAATAGGAAACATCTGTTAGAAGGGAAATGCATTACAGACCCAGAGATTTTAGCAGGACAGGACAGGACAGGACAGGGCTGTCAGGATCAAGGCTGGAGCTTGTTGGGAACCGGGTTTTTTTGGTTTTCTTTGTGGGTTTTTTTCTGTTCGCCTGCTGCTTCATCCTTCATCCACCAGATGGTGTTAGAGGCTTCACACCTGGAGGGGCGTACCCGCTGATTATGCCAGTGCATCTGTGATTCTTCATCCAATCATCCTGGAGCTTAAGAGGAGCAGACTGCCAGCACCTCGTCACCTGAGTGTTTGCCAGTAATGGTACTCTGAGCCTGTCCAGCTCTTTGTGATTTCCCCAAGAAGTACTTCTAGTAATCGACTCTTGTTGCCTCTCTCTCAGGTGCTTCCCTGTGAAGCCCTAGTCCTGGCTTTTTGGATTACCTCCTTCGTGATGCCGTGGATAGTTACCCACTGGTTGCCCGAGCTCCATCTTCGCCCCTGCAGACTAACCTTAAACCGCTCCTGGATTTCCCAGCTGGCAGTCGGATTGCTCCTCTGTCTTCCTCCACGCCTGAACTTACCTGTCCGCCCTCCACCACAGCCTCCACGTCATCAACCCAGAACTTACTCAGCCGAGACCTCTCTCCGGAACCTGGAAAATCTCAAAGACACCCACAAAGAGACCAAAACCACGAACCCGCAGTTTCCCCTCTTCCCGTTGGAAGTTATCTTCACCTCAATTAGGAAACTGGAACCCATCACGACAGAGCTAATCCTTCAGTCTTCAGCTTCCAAGCACATCTCCACAAAGTTAGTGGATAGCTGTTACTATTTCTTGTCTATTTTTGTGGACTTACCTGCTACGCCAATATAAACTACATGGAATGATGTCCTATCCATTTCCTCAGTATCAGGGTCATTTACAACTATTCGACGATACAGACCCATCCTCTCCTTGGTATAAAACCCATTAAGAGCTATTACTCTGGGGTGAGCTCACTGTGTTGTGCACAATAAGCCTGATTAAGTGATTTCATCTTACAGGCAATACATTTTTTCCACAACATGACATACAGGAATGTGTGTCAAGCACTCAGGGCCGTGCAGAGACCTTTGGAGGGGCCGGAGCTCAAAGTTAAAAAGGGGCACACTGAACAAGATCTTAAAACACCGAACAACAACAACAACGCAACAACCCATATTAATCAAGAATTTAATCGGATCCTACCATATCATTGGCATCATGTTGGGACAATGCAAAGCAAATATAATCTATATTTTCCCCCAACAGGTATAAAGTTGCTGTTTCTGCTGCTGACAGTCCTGGAGGGCTGAGCTGATCTGAGACTGTCGCTGTTAAACAGACCAGAGGAGAGAAGGTCAAAGGTTATGAAGTTATGAAATAAGCAAAATTGCTGCCCTTTTACTAATTAAGCCCTAATAATATCTATTTTACCTCTACGACAACTTGGCTGCAGACTGATTTATAGATTTCTTTCTGTTTATATACTTTGAAGAAGTTCCCTATGAACTATGGCTTCTTTGATCAAATTCCATTGTGGTGTTTTGTCCCTATGAACGTAGGCAGTAACTTCCTTAGATCTAAAGCTTAACATGTTTCAGCTACTTGTTTTCCCTCCACTCAACCTTCCACTTATACATTTCAGCATAGCACTCTGAAGAGCCAGCTCAGTACCTTCTCCTTTCTATGGCAGTCATGAGAGACCATGACTGTGTGACATCATAATTATTTTCAGTCAAACCCTTTTTTTTTTTTTTTACACTTAACTTTATATTCAAATGCTTGAAAGTCAGAGTGTCAATGATTGTCTGCTGGATGTGACTGTGTAGAACACACCTTTTCCAGTTGAAAAATATTATTATTATTATTGGTGTTGTTGTTCATCCCCTGCTGTATCCTATTTTCTGAGAAAAGCGATTTTATTTTTCAATATCTGTAAGGCACTTTCATCATACTAAACAGAAATATGCATTTGAAAAACATCACTGTGTAAAAAAGACAAAACCTTTGTGTCCAACTACTGTGACGTTCTAATATGATATTATATTGAACTTGCAGCAGAGGGCGTCAAAGTCCATTTTAGAATTGTTTTATTTATTTCTAACAGGCAGAAAGACAATAATAAAAAATACTCAAGTATTCCAACAAATAAGGCCAGATTTGTGCTATTATTTCCACAATCCACAGCCACGTTCATCACAAGCGGCTTCTCTTTTCTCCCTTTCCTCTCTTCATAGTTGGCTACAAAGTGGTTCCATCGCTTGAAATTCAACGTCGATTTCCTCTCGTTCAACTTTCGTTCACGTCTGTATTCAGTTTCTTTGCATTAAGAAAGCCCAGCCTCCTGGACCAGATATTCAGTTCAAGAGTTTAAAAAGTAAAAGTCAGTAAGAAAGCAGAAAGGAAAACCAGACAGTTTCTCTATCTATTCATCAGTCTTCCTTGCAGTTTCTCTTTTTCTCTTGGAGCGCTAAGAACCACAAGTCACCAAACGTCTAGCCACGATTTTCATCCCAGGCTCTCTCCCCTCCTCCAATAAAAAAACTTAAATCATTTGGAAAAAAGGTTTTCCTGTTAGCCCTTGAATTTAGTCAAAACAGAGTATCTAATGTCTGTGGATAGCAAGTTAATAGCAGCTTAGAGTTTTGCACACTCCGGTTTGAACATTAGAGTTTATTTCTCATGACATGTTCCACTTTCTCACACAGCAGGAAGGAAACGGCATCCCAGGCGCGTCTGCATTTCTGAGCCTTCAGTTTGACCATCAGATTTTTTTTTTTTTTTTTTTGCAGGGTGGGTTTTTTGCCACATTCCTCATTTTTTCAGCTATTTTTCATATTTGCAATGACTCATAAGTGGGGGGGGGAGAAAAAAAACCCTCCAAGTGAATGAATATTTTTGCAAGCAATGAAAGTGTTTTGGCCAATAACCAGATCTTATAATGTTTCCCAAAACCACAGACTCCGCTGGGGAATTTGGTGCTTTTAAACTGCAGAAATATATTTCCTGAACTGTGTGAATACGAGTCAAAACAGCTAATGCCTCAAGATGGACTAAATGTGGAGCTCATGAAATTTGCTTGCTGGTCCACACTGGTTTTATGAAAAACATCAGCAGAAATAGCCCCAGTTTGTAAAGACATAGTTTCTTTGAATTTCTTTTGAGTATAGTGAAAGATATCATGATAGACAAAGGAGGTCTAAAGGTGATCTACTGTGGAATACCTGAGACTGCCTCTAAAAACCTTTATAACTATTGGAATTGTTCAAACGCCAAAGATACTTTAGGCTGCATTAATATGCTCAGTAGAAACAATCGTAGCACTAACACTGGCACAGGAGCTTCTTTGTTGCCAATCTTTGGGGAAACAGCCAATCAGCACCAAGGAAAGTAAAAGGCATACCTGGTTTTAAAGTGGTCAGCCAATAGCGTGTCAAGTAGGTATTTCATCTTTGTAGGCTGGAGATTTTGAATATTTTAAATAAAAAAACGACAAAAAAATAGTTTTTTTGTCGTTTTTCACGCCACAGAAGCTTCTTGAAACTGTTTTGCAGAATCAGCCGATAAAACAGACCACAACATTTTTGCATGGAAATCTAAATAAATCAATGTTAAAACTGTTATTATATTAGTTTAGCAGTGTCGAGATTAATTCTTGCTTTTACATTTTAAGCAAGAGCAATTAGCTCATGTTCTACTACAGTGTGGTTATAAAGTCAGTAAAAAGTCAGTGTAAATATATACTATGGTATAAGTCATTATACTACGAGAATTTCATGCCTACAAAACACTCAAGACATCAGTAAGCACAGACTTAGATTGTTTTCGCTTGACAACAATCTCTATTTGGCTTTTTGCAACTTTGTGATGAAGTGACACTGATGTTGTGTTCCTACAACGGTCCAACTATTAAGAGTTTTTATCCAGCAAGGCCTGATCGGTATTTTCTCCAACCATTTGGTGACAATACGAGGACCTACTTCTACTCAACTTATGGTTATCTAAATTGAGGGGGAAACATTTTGGAAAAAAATGATCTTTGCGTTTTTGTTTCTCGTTTGGGGAGTCGCTATGTTGCATGAATCACATCTTCTCCAATGTAATCGTAACCAAACCACAAATACCTCCAAAAGTTTTCCCACATTTTAATCTGAAATCACAAACAGAGGGCATCAACAATCCAGCCTGACGGTGTGAGTGAAGCTCTCCAGACCAGCAGTAATGGGCGTCTGATTGGTGATACCTGCATGAGTTGGATTCCCTCAGGTGGATTGGTGGGTTTTGGGCGCCGCTTGGGATTTTTGTGTGCAGGGTCTGCACAGCAGGACGTTCCAACAAACACTAGTTGCCTTGTGGAGGGATGTATTACAGTGTGATAAAAACCCAACTGCAACATTTTGGTTAATCCAAAAGGTTAGCAACACTGAGCTAAACCTAAAGAACATAGCCATGGTGCTGCTCTGGGTAGAAAACAGCAGATAGAGAGCTTTATCAGACTGACTTCAGAATATGAATATGAAAATATTGTTGGCTACACAAGCTTTTCCACGTCATGACCCCTCATGACCCCTAGCATCCAGGCAGGGACCCCCTTTGTTATCCCAAAGACAATGCTACAAAACATAAAACATCAACGTCGAGAACGTTTTTTCTCACTCTTTTTCACTATTCAATAATAATTACATTCATTTGTCATGAATGCTGCGTCATACCTTCTGATTTTAGTCAGCTAGGAGTTCTTAAGGTTTCCATAGCAGAACTTTGGTCTTTTTCTTGTCAGAGACGTTTCCATTCCGTTTATCAAGCTGCTATGCTAGCTTGAGGAGTGAAGTAAGCCTGACTGGCAGCCAATCGATAAAATGAGCAATGAGAAATAATGTTTGAACTATTTTAACTTATATTTTATAACAATGACTGAAAAACAAACTGGATTTTGTGATATAAATAAAATCCATCCGTTTTCTTGACATCCTTCTCCCTAGTGGGGTTGGAACGGGTGTTGGTGCCTAGCTCCAGCGAAAGTTTCGGGCGAGAGGCGGGGCTGTCGCAGGGCTATGCATAAAATAATGAATAAATAAAATTTATTGGATACTTTTTAAATTTAGCTTTTTTGCCCCTCATCTTCCCTCAAGCTTTCTGAGGGCCTGCTAGGCATTTTGGAGGCATTTTCGGTTTTCAGTAGAGCTGATAAAGGGCAACAGAGTGAAGGACGACACATGAACAATAAGTAAGCACAACAGGTCTGATGCTTCTGATGCTAGAGGCATAGCAACCAATGGTGGGATGTCTAATGGTATGTTGAGCGTTGGGAATGGTAACTGCTGACCATGCACAGTTGAAATACTGTCTTAAGGTTTGAAGTTTAAAAAAAAAAATAGACGGTTTGTTGAGTGTGTGGAAAAAATCCCCAAAAAAGCAGAATAAAGCCTATTGAGGCTTTCTTCAAAGTAATTTTAAAATCTCATGTCGTTCTCCATATTGTTTTTCATCTCATCTCAATTTTTTCTCTTTCCGCAGGTTTAGATATTTTTAGAGTGTTTAAGTGAGCATCATGGCGAAAGCAATAACGCAATGCTTGTGAAAGTAAACCCATTGGGTCTCACCTTGACACTCGCGTAGAAACTCTCAGTGACACACTGCCGAACATGATATGTTAGAAAAATAAAAACATAATAATAAGAATAATAACAGTAAACAACTACACAGAGCCTGTCAGCTAGGAACCCGTACTGAGGCCCCACACAAACTCCATCACACCAGCTGGGCAGCCTCACAGGTTCCCCTAACCCCGCCAGAGACCCAAATGCCGACCCCGTTTTAAAATTTCAAAAATATATATTCAAATCTACATCTTGAGCACAGTAACTGCACTAATAACAGTAGGTTTGCTCATTTATAAAATGAAAAGAAATAGTTTTTCCTAATCCCGTCATACAGCTTTTCATCTGCATCCGGTGGTTGTTCTCTGACTATTTGGACTCGCATGTAAGACTTTTTAGTCCTACTGAGCGGCAGCGTTTAATAAGAAGCTGGAAAGCTGGAGCTTGTGTGATGCCAGGACTCAGGCTGCAGACGACGGAATGCAACCACCTTCAGGCAGTCTGATGCGCCGCAGAAACGCACAGGGCCTGTGGCCATGCTTTAACCGATTCCTTCACCGATCTAAAAGGAAGCTGGACAAACGTCCTTCAAGTTCCCCGCAAAATCAAACGTTTCCTCTTGATAATAGGGTCTTTCCACTTCCTAGATGGATTCTAAGAATCAAGTTGATAGGCCGTTGTAAAAAGACTTTTCATTCACAATTCCAAATGGCACAAAAACAACACTGAGTATCATCAAGAGCACAAAGTTAACCCGGTGACACATGGTGGTGGCAGCATGTAGAGAGGTTACATTTCTTGAGATAGAACATGGGATTTATGTAAGGACATTAACAGATTAAAGTCCGTGTTGACCCGAAACCTTTAGGTGTCTGGTAGAGAGCTGGAGATGAAAAGGGATTTTATTTTTTCACAGATTCGCGCTCTCTTCCAAAAAGGAAACAGAGCGATGTAAAAGGATTGAGTTTAGAGCTCTGGAACAAATGTTCTTCACTTAGTCTCAAAAAAAAAAAAAAAAAGGATGAAAGCATCTTAAGAAACACAATGTTGTTACTGGAGTAGAAGAAAAACTCGTTATTTGTGAATCCTAAAAATCGAGTTGCTTGGCAGCTACAAGATCTCCAACGGTTTATGAAATATAAGAGTTTTTTTCCTTTAATATGATATTTTTTGGCTTGGTGAAGACCTGAAAGAACATTTCTTACAATCTTATGACAAATCCAGAGCTTTTATGTTCCATTAAAAAGCAGTTAAGAAACTAATAACACTGTACAGTCTGTGAAGCTCATTATAGGAAAGCATGTTCTTCTGCTGGAACCAAATCGAGTCAAAGAAATGCCTTACTATCCATAAGAGTGTAAAGCCCAAAACCCCCTGATGTTTTAACAGCGAAGGGAAAAGAAGCAGAACTCAGGCTGGATTTTTTAAAATTCCACAAATCCTGTTTTACCATCTAAAAGCAAAAAGAATTTCGCTCACAACTTCAATTGTTTTCCTCCAGTCTGCCTTGAAAATCAAATTCCTCTTAACGCCGCTAAAAAACCAGAAACCAGTCGACATTTTTCCAGCAGTGCTGCTGACAGATGTGCGAAGCAAAGATCCCAAAATGTTAAGCTACTCCATTAACTTGTGCCGAATCCTGTCAAGTTGCTGCACAGCACATTTATTTTAACAAGCACAATCCAGAGTTATTCTTCCCAGGTGGATCTCCTGGACTTTCATTCCTTTTTCTCTCTGCATGAAGGAATATGTCATGTATGATATGCAAAAGCCTCCACAACAAAGCGTTTCCTCCTTAGTCGGCTCTGTGTGATTTAATGTGTGATCTTTGATTTCAGAACTGCTTTTTAGTCATGAAAAATCTAAAAAAAACAACAACTTTGTTTTCTAGGAATCAAACGTCCCACTGACAGCATCCACAATGCACAATCCCATCCATGAGTGGAAGTGGCGACAGATGACCTACCTTTAACTGTGGCTGCAGCAGCGGAGCTGGGAGTACTGTAGAGCTCCGAGGAGTTCGCTTTCCAGCAGCTCGGGTGAAATCTTTGGCTTTTATCTCCAGGTGGGTGGAGCAGAACACGCAGCGAGACGAGAAGCGCTGGATCTGTACATGCAAGGGTAAAAAGTAAGGGGAAAACAAGAGAAAACCACCAGTGGAACATTATGTTTGCAGCAGTAGAGGCTGAGCAAAGGAGAGTGAGGAGAAGGGGGGGAAAAAATGGGAAAAAGGAAAAAAAAAAGAAAAGGGAAACCCAACCAGCTGCACCAACTATATATCACGGTGAGGAGGAAGATATTCGTTTGACTTGGACCTCTGTGTGCATTCTTCACATGCAGGAAGATTTAAAGGCAGGGTTCGACTTTGGTTAGCCAGCGTTTGCTGAGGTCAAATTCAAGCTGGGAAGGGAGGCTTTTGTGGCTGCTGCAGTACATCCACGAGACTTCATAAAACTAGCCCACTCTATCAGGAACACCTCAGCTGGGTCAAATTAAAAATTTTCTAAAAAAAAAACATATGAGACCACCAGTTACAGTTTAGATTAGTCCTTGCTTTTAGCATCTGTATGCTAATAGAATATGTGTAGATGCCAGGCTATGTACCACAGCCTAGAATAATGAATAGAGTAAATCTATGAATCTTTGAGACTCCTAAAAATGCTTATAAAATATAAAACAGTTCTCTTTATTTCCGGTCCTGGGAGTACAGCCAATCAGCTTCAAAGACAATAAATGGCGGTTCTGTATTGGCTGGTGGGATGTTGTACACTGTATATATTTTAAACTATAATTTCACACATACAAATATAACACAAATGCAACCTGAAGTAAATAGCACAATAGATGCCGATTTAGCTAAAGCTAATTTATGGTAGCAGGGTAGTTTAAGTTTACAGAATATTAGAATCGCAGTCTAGAATTGACATTTCATAATATTTACAGCTATGTTTATGCTAGAAGAATAGGTTGGCACTTCAAAATAGCTGCGTGTGATACTATTCTATGTGTTTGTGTGAATTGCTATTTTAGATCTTCTTTTAAAAGCTGTCAAAAACAAATGTGCTTTGGAAATTAACCCTCTGATGCATAAATTATGATCCTTTGTGTCAGAATTTTTTTTCCATTTTTTAAAATTCTTTTCTTAAGGCATAAAAAAGGTAGGAACATTTTTTTGTAAAAATAATTTTTTTTTTATTTTTTATTTTTATGTGATCAATTGTAATTTTGTCCAAATACAAAGTTGTTATTTGAAAAATACATCAGTAGTATTGTTCCTTAGGGGTTATCTGATGTCACAATATTTTTTTTACTTGCAAGAGTCGTCTACAGTAGAAGGAGGGACCGGGTCGGTTCTCATGCTTTTTTGTCTGTCGGCCATATTGTATTTAACAAAAATAATTTCTTGCATTTGCAGCTGATGGCCAGTAGTTGATGGTATATTTTATGATGCATTAGTGTCCACTTCAGTGGTCTGTGTGCATTTATAATATAAAAATCCACAGGAAGCACAAGAAAATGGCTTTTAGATAGCTGTCCACTGTAGTGACCACTATGCATGAAAGGGTTAAAGGGAATCTTTAAAACTAAGCTAGGATCCACTTCTTCACTCTTTCTATGAAAATCGAAAAGCACAAACAAAGCAGCCAGGGGTTCAAATGAATGCACTTCTAATAACTAATAAATCTAGGAAGCAGGATTTATTGGAGTGGAAAGAAAAAAGAACGAACGAAAACAATAAAGCACGGTGGTGAAGGTTGATGATGTGGGCTCTTGTTGCACCCACAGAATCATCCAGTCTATGAATGTTTGTTAAAAGCAACTATTTGTAAGGAAAATGTTGTCTTTTTTAAAAAAAAAAAATAGAATAAACTGTATGTATGAACTACATTCAAATTAGTCTGTAGATGAACTGTCAGTTTTTGAATAAATAAAGAAACTGAATCATAATGTAACTTAAGAAAATCTGAAGTTTCTTTAGATTTCATCCAAATTCTTCTCTCTGCATCAAAGCAACAAGCAGAGGCAGGGGACCGAACGTTTACACTACCAACAGCTGGTTCACATTTACAAAATAATTCCTCGTTCTTTTGATTGGGTTGCTATTTTTGGTTCCGCCAGGCGTTCTCATGCGGGAGCTGCTTTCAGAGAAAACATGTTGGGTTTTTTTTTTCCTCCTGGCTGATTTCATGGGCTTCAAACATTTGGCTTCACGGCGCAAAACCTTGCACTTAAAAGTCATTTCTAAGCAAATAATCCAAAACTTTACCCCGTATTCAGGCATAGCAGATAGAAAGCGGCATTTAGAGTTAGTTTTGCTTAAAATGCCGCAAAAATAATTTCGAAATGACCTCTGCTGCTATTACGTTGAATTTAATTCTGTTTTCCCAGCAGAAAACAAGCAGTGAGCTGCTTGGAAATACTGACCTCATACCAGTCCACATCCTGAATCCCTGTTCATATACTGTAAGTCTACTATTTACATTTTAGGGCCAAAAAAAAACTTCAGATATTCCTTTAAATCCATGTTTCATGTTGTACCGTCAACTTTTTTTGTGTTGTTAGTTAGATTAGGATCTTTGGCACTATCTAACAATTTAGATCCTGTATGCTTACGGAAAGAAACCAGCAAATGGGCGGGTTTCCTAAGAATAATGTAGAGTCACAAAGTAGGCATATCTCTCTGTTGCTAAATTGCTGTTTTCGAAAGCTAAGGTAGATCTGACGAACAGAAAAGAGTTTACAACTGCTTCTTGAAGTCCTGCATGGTGTGTGTGCAGTACTTGTTGAATAAAAGAGGTTTGCCACCAATGTAGGTCCAGACTGGAGTTCCATGATGTCATTACATGAAACAATGCAAACAAAGTATCAGCTACAGCTGTGGAGCATGTGATGAGGTCGAACTGCGATTATTATGTTCCCGGTCAAAACACACGTCGGTAAATGTCCTACAACAGTCATCGCCGTCTATAAAACGTCCTTCCAGGGACAGAGCTGTTGTTTGTTTTTGCAACCAATTGCTGCTGCAGTGATGAGCCGCTTTCTCTCCTGGCCACTCTGGAGTTTTTCCCTGTCTGGCTGCTAATCCTCTCGTCTTGTAGGCTGCTTTAAGTTTTGGGTTACAAGTTGAATGTTCCTGTCAGAGTTGTGGCGGCCAGTTTGGCAGAGTAACCATAAAAGGAGTGGACGATACATTTTCTTCTGGCCATCATTAAAGTCGGCGAGTGTGTGAAAGGCACATGGATGTAACGCAGGTTAACACTGAAAGTCGTGTTACTGAAAGTCATTTATGTAGCTAAGCAGATCACGTCTAAAGGACGCCATGGTAGTTTAGTTCACATCAATTAAAAAAATGTTAAAAAATTGCCATTTACTAATTTGAGATTTTTTGTGCTGTTTTCTGTTACTGCTGCTGCTAAGAATAATAATCACCAAGTAAAATGAGAACACACATTTTTTTGTTTAATTCCCATTCATCAAAAGCCACTCAGCAGGGAAGTAATACATGTTCTATCTTCCCTCCAACGTTTCAATATGCCAACTCTCTGGGAAATTATTAGCCAAATGGACTAAAATCAACTATTGCAAAGATTTTTAAGCTGGGCCTAAGCCGACTTCATTTGTCTCAGAACACATTGGGCTGTTTTCACTGGCTCGCTGTAGGTGGGTTATGTGGTGCCATATCACAGAACCGTGTTGCCAAAGCGCCTTTATAGCAGCTCCTTTCACTCTAAGTTCTGGATTCCAAGACGAGAGAGATTTCTCACAAACACCAGGCCTGTTCTTGCGAAGAGGTGAGTAACTCAGAAAGATCCATATTGTTATTTGCTTCTACAGTAGGCAAGCCGGTCAACCCAGCAGGCCTTGAAGGACAGCTTATGAAAACATGATAGGGGTAAAGCCACTTTGGTTTGGGGCTCTGTTAAGAGTACTTATTAATCGTTTTGCCTTCACGTGTTTTCCTTTAGTGATGTCAGACCAATTACCGGGCAAAACCAAGGCACGCCAGTTCCACGTGATATCACAGGAAAAGGGTCGTTAGGGCGCTAACCACCTTCACCGACATTTCCTGTGGTGATCGAGTCTGCACTGAAAGCAGAAACAGCGGGCGCAGACCGCCTCGTCTACATAAGAGCCCTTTTCTTTCTCTGCCCGTGCCCACTGCGTTGTTAATATGTCAAGATGTGGAATGTGGACGCATAACGGTGTGTAGGGCGGCCATCCTGTGGGTCCTTTTTCTGCCTGAATGTTTTTTCAAGCATGATGCAATAGTCTAGCTTCAGCAGACCAGGAATTATTGCCCATTTTGCACCATTTTGCTGTTTGTCACAGTCGGGAATAGATTTCATTCAGACCGCCGTGCATTCCAGCTTTATATAAAGGAACTCTTTTGGATATGATTTATTTTACTTTTTTTATGTACGCTGACCCAAGATGTGTTGGTATTAACTTGCACTGCTCTATCCATTCCATTGAGGTCATTTATCTGAATGAACTGCAAGTACCCATTTGGGGGATGGATAATTGTTTGTAATGGCAACAAAAAAATACATTACCTTCCAGCCACAGTATGTTCTTAGTTATAAGTATATATAAAAAAAAACCTCAATAGTCTTTTGGCCTTTCTGTTTCTGGTAGACATGGATGAAATCTTGTTAGCCTGGAATGCCTTTTACTCCCTTGCATTAGGGAAATATGATCCTGCACAGCCAATGCACAATGCACCACAGTGCAAAAATATTAGTATTACATAAAGAGCTTGCCCAACTGTCAATGAACTTGTATGCCAGTTTTGAGTGGCACAGACAAAAATAAGCAAATGTACCTCCAGTAGAGCAATACCCTGCACTGCTGTTCAGGATGTGCCTAAGCTCAGCAGTTCTTGGCTTTTGTAAAAATAATTTCTCAAAGTCCTTGGAATCAAATGGCTGAGAAGCATATATAAAGAACAAAGCAAATAAGTTCTTCTGTAGTTTATTTAATCGTTTTGTAGTAAAAAAAACAAACAAGCATGTACTTTTAAAGGTAAAAGCAAAGCTGATTATGCAGTATATAAAACCTTCAGACAGAACATTGTATTGTCATAATATATTTCATTCGATATTAACGTTACGTGATGTTTGGAAAAAATTATTTAAAGTATGTGTTCGGATGCAAGTCTGTAACAAGTGGTCTCAAAATAAATTGCTCAATGGACGGCAGTAACTTTTAGACAACTATGCAAGCTAGTAAGGTACTTTAACCATTAAATTCACGTGTGTAGAACAATGAATACTTCTAAAACGATAGTAGGCCTTATGGACTGCAGTTGCCCTTCTCTGATGAGCAAGCAATTTGTTTATGGATTCAACTGGGCATGTCTAAGTCATGCACTATTGCAGAAGTGTAAGGGGGTATAGCTCAGTGGTAGAGCATTTGACTGCAGATCAAGAGGTCTCTGGTTCAACTCCGGATGCCCCCTGGGTTGGGTTGCTGGTTTGGTCTGGGTGAAGATGGTCTTTGACAACAACAGTGGATCAAATATTGATTCCTGGGCAAAACACACCTCATGTGTTCAGCGTTTTAAACCTGTTGATGAACAGGGAATTAAATCATTTGTAATATATACATGCTGTGTGAAAATGCTAAGGAATGTGAAGTTCATGGACAGTGAGGGGGTAGAGCATTTGACTGCAGATCAAGAGGTCTCCGGCTCAACTCCGGATTCCCCCTGGTTTCTCATTGGGTTGGTTGTCTGGTTGAAGATGGTCTTCGACAACAACAGCCAATCAAATATTGATTCCCTAACACCATCCTGGGCAGTATGGGTAAAACACACCTCATGTGTTCAGAGTTTTAAACCTATTGATGAACAGGGAATTAAATCATTTGTAATATATACATGCTGAGACTAAGTTCTGTACGAAAACACTGGATAATATAAAGACAGGCTAATGTAAGGGGGTATAGCTCAGTGGTAGAGCATTTGACTGCAGATCAAGAGGTCTCCGGTTCAACTCCGGATGCCCCCTGGTTTCTCATTGGGTTGGTTGTCTGGTTGAAGACGGTCTTTGACAACAACAGTCAATCAAATAGTGATTCCCTATCACCATCCTGGGCAGTATGGTTTTGATGGTAAAATGCACCACATGTGCTCAGCTGGAGGCCTTTAAAGTTTTAAACAAACTGATAAACAAGGAATTAAATCACATGTAATAATGTATACATGCTGAGCATAAGTTCTGTGTGAAAATGATAGGGAATGTAACTTTCATGGACAGTGAGGGGGTATAGCTCAGTGGTAGAGCATTTGACTGCAGATCAAGAGGTCTCTGGTTCAATTCCAGATGCCCCCTGTTATTTCATTAGGATCTTGTTTGATCTGTAAGCAACCTTTCTGTGAGAACAATATACAGGGGTCTCAAACTCCAGTCCTTGGGGGCTGCAATCCTGCAACTTTTACATGTGCCTCTGCTGCACCACACCTGAATAGAATAATTAGGTCATTAGCAAGGCTGGGAGAACTGATCTACACAAGGAGGAGGCAATTAATCCATTTCATTCCAGTGTTTTGTACCTGTGGGACATCTAAAAACTGCAGGACTGCGGCCCTCGAGGACTGGAGTTTGAGACCCCTGGTTTATAAAAACAAAGAAACAATAAAGCCATCTTGGGCAACAAGGATCCATAAGCCAAATATACATCATGTGCTCAACTGCAGGGCTTTCAAATTTTAACCCCATTGATGAACAGGTAACTAAATTGTTTTCATCTACATGCTGAGAATAAGTTCTGTGAGATAATGCTGGATAATATAAAGATAGGATAATGTAAGGGGGTATAGCTCAGTGGTAGAGCATTTGACTGCAGATCAAGAGGTCTCTGGTTCAATTCCAGATGCCCCCTGCTTTGTCATTAGGTTGTTTGTTTGGTCTAGTTGAGTACTGTCTTTGACAACAACAGTGCCTCAAATACTAATTCATTTACACCATCCTGGGCAGTTTGGTTTTGATGGTAAAATGCACCACATGTGCTCAGCTGGAGGCCTTTAAAGTTTTAAACAAACTGATAAACAATGAATTAAATCACATGTAATAATATATACATGCTGAGAATAAGTTCTGTGTGAAAATGATAGGGAATGTAACTTTCATGGATGGTGAGGGGGTATAGCTCAGTGGTAGAGCATTTGACTGCAGATCAAGAGGTCTCTGGTTCAATTCCAGATGCCCCCTGCTTTTTCTTTAGGGCAGGGGTGTCAAACTCCAGTCCTCAAGGGCCGGTGTCCTGCAACTTTTAGATGTGCCTCTGCTGCACCACACCTGAATAGAATAATTAGGTCATTAGCAAGGCTGGGAGAGCTGATCTACACAAGGAGGAGGTAATGTAGCCATTTCATTCCAGTGTTTTGTACCTGTGGCACATCTAAAAACTGCAGGACTGCGGCCCTCAAGGACTGGAGTTTGACGCCTGTGCTTTAGGGTGTTGCTAGATCTGGAAGCAACCTACCTGTGAGAACAATAGTATATCAAACAAAGATACACTAAAGCCATCTTAGCCAACAAGGATCCGTATGCCAAATATACATCTGTACACTCTCAAGTTTTGAACAAAGAGGCAACTAAATCATTTTCATCTACATGTTGAGCATAAGTTCTGTGTGAAAATGCTAAGGAATGTAAAGTTCATGGAACGTGAGGGGGTATAGCTCAGTGGAAGAGCATTTGACTGCAGATCAAGAGGTCTCTGGTTCAACTCCGGATGCCCCCTGGAAGATGGTCTTTGACAACAACAGTGGATCAAATATTGATTCCAGGGCAGTATGGGTAAAACACACCTCATGTGTTCAGAGTTTTAAACCGATTGATGAACAGGGAATTAAATCATTTGTAATATATACATGCTGAGACTAAGTTCTGTACGAAAACACTGGATAATATAAAGACAGGCTAATGTAAGGGGGTATAGCTCAGTGGTAGAGCATTTGACTGCAGATCAAGAGGTCTCTGGTTCAACTCCGGATGCCCCCTGGTTTCTCATTGGGTTGGTTGTTTGTTTGGTCTGGTTGAAGACGGTCTTCGACAACAACAGTCAATCAAATATTGATTCCTTAACACCATCCTGGGCAGTTTGGTTTTGATGGTAAAATGCACCACATGTGCTCAGCTGGAGGCCTTTAAAGTTTTAAACAAACTGATAAACAATGAATTAAATCACATGTAATAATATATACATGCTGAGAATAAGTTCTGTGTGAAAATGATAGGGAATGTAAAGTTCATGGCATGTGAGGGGGTATAGCTCAGTGGTAGAGCATTTGACTGCAGATCAAGAGGTCTCTGGTTCAACTCCAGATGCTCCCTCCTTTTTCTTTAGGGTGTTGCTAGATCTGGAAGCAACCTACCTGTGAGAACAATAGAACTCTGCCTGGCCAAAAAAACAGTCGCCACCTGGGTTTAACTAAGCAAATAGGTACAAGCCTCCTATTGGATAAGTACTGCATAGGCGATTATCTTTCAGCTGGCAACAAGTTATTTAACCCCAGCTGATGCAATGAGTAACTCCTCATTTCTTAAACAACCATGGCGAAAGACACATCCTGTGGTCGTGGAAAAGACGTTAGTCTGTTCAAGAAGGGTCAAATCATTGGCATGCATCAAGCAGAGAAAACATCTAAGGAGATTGCAGAAACTACTAGAATTGGGTTAAGAACTGTCCAACGCATCATTAAAAACTGGAAGGATGGTGGGGAACCATCGTCTTCCAGGAAGAAATGTGGTCGGAAGAAAATCCTGAATGATCGTGATCGGCGATTACTTAAACGTTTGGTCAAATCAAATCGAAGAAAAACAACAGCAGAACTCAGGAGTATGTTTAATTGTGAACGCAAAAGCGTTTCCACACGCACAATGCGAAGGGAACTGAAGGGGTTGGGATTGAACAGCTGTGTAGCCGTAAGAAAACCTCTAATCAGTAAGGCTAACCAGAAAAAAAGGCTTCAGTTTGCTAGGGAGCATAAAGATTGGACTCTGGAGGAATGGAAGAGGGTCATGTGGTCTGATGAGTCCAGATTTACCCTGTTCCAGAGTGATGGGCGCATCAGGGTAAGAAGAGAGGCAGGTGAAGTGATGCACCCATCATGCCTAGTGCCTACTGTACAAGCCTGTGGGGGCAGTGCTATGATCTGGGGTTGCTGCAGTTGGTCAGGTCTAGGTTCAGCAACATTGTGTGCCCAAAGAATGAGGTCAGCTGACTACCTGAATATACTGAATGACCAGGTTATTCCATCAATGGATTTTGTCTTCCCAAATGGAACGGGCATATTCCAAGATGACAATGCCAGGATTCATCGGGCTCACATTGTGAAAGAGTGGTTCAGGGAGCATGAGACATCTTTTTCACACATGGATTGGCCACCACTGACCTTAACCCCATAGAGAATCTTTGGGATGTGCTGGAGAAGGCTTTGCGCAGTGGTCAGACTCTCCCATCATCAATACAAGATCTTGGTGAAAGATTAATGCAACACTGGATGGAAATAAATCTTGTGACACTGCAGAAGCTTATTGAAACAATGCCACAGCGAGTGCAGGCTGTAATCAAAGCTAAAGGCGGTCCAACAAAATATTAGAGAGTGTGACCATTTTTTGGTGGCGACTTTTTTTTTGGCCAGGCAGTGTATTTGATGTGGTCTTAGTAAAGCTGTCTACTAAATAATGCCTGTCTGGGTTAAGGATCTTAGTCGTCTACCAGTGTTAACTGGTACAACTATCATCTTTTCAAGGAATTCAGAGTTGCTCTTAGTTACTCTTTGCTTTTGAGAACAGATTGCTTTTTTGAGGCATTAACTCTGTAGAAGTCTTAATTTTATTTACCTGATTTCTAACTCTTAGTTGTGATATATGTAGTGTACCAAAAATTGCCTGTTCAATAAACAACCATCCCCGTCTATGAGGAGAAGTGCTGAGCCAAACGAGACTTCTGCTAATGCTATCTCAATACTTTCTAGCATGACCAAAATAGTCACGGAAAATTGTCATCATTCATAGCTTGTGTCTTTTTTCCTCTGATTAGCCCAGTTGAAATTCTTTTTGTCAGATCTGGTGACCTTTATTCTCCAGGCCAACAGGAAAGTATGTTTGAGAGAAATGGAAGATATGCAATAAAGTCCATTGGGCCAGGACTCAAACCTGACAGCCGCATCAAGGACTAAAGCCTCCATAGATGGGTCACACTTTACTCTTCCACCATAGCTGGCCTGGTTGAAACCCAACTCAGTGGAAGAAAGTCCAGTCAGAGAAGTGAAGAGAAATCAGAATCGAACAGAAGTGCATAGGAAGGCAGCAGGCTTTTAAATAAAATGTCTGAACTTCCAAACCTGATCTCAGATCACCCTGGAGAAAGTAGGAAGAGCTATTTTTGGAAACACAGGGAAGGTTTTCCCAAAGTCTAAATCAATAGATGCACCATGTTGTTTTTTTCTTCCTGTATTTCCACAAAACCACTGTATGAGCCCAATTTCACATTTGACGTAAACTACTGTTTACTCTTTTCGCTTTTCCTCAGCGTCTCAGTTCTCAGCTCATACATGCTGTCAGAATATTCAGCTTGCTCTTAACATAACTGCAATCATAAAAAAAATAAACACATAAATCTGAATGCCACAGGCTGCCAGGGCCTGAAAAGGTAACAGCAACATTTTCTACAAATCAGTTCTGGCAAAATACACGTGTCCTTATTATTTTCTGTCAGGGTTGACCTTGTAAGTGCTAGGTCGCTTATCTACAACAACGTGATCAGGGTTTTTCATGATCAAACACTTCAGCACTCCTGTTCTTTGAAAGAGTTCATAAATAAGGAATTTCTGAACATATTAGTGGAGCAAATACACTGTTGACTTTGGACTTAACAGTAAAAATCTCCCACCCAGGGAACTGAAGAAATACTAGCTGTACAATTGTTAAAACTGTTATTCCTACTCTGACCCAAAATAATAAAAAAAAAAGGTTGTGCCTCGCTGAGTTTTGTGTAAATGTACAGACATGTTGGCTTTTTATGTGCAGTCTGAAACCCTTCAGCCTCATGTTCTGCCTTTTCTTTCCTGGGATCCTCCTAATTTCAGTGAAAATGGGTTCAGTTTGGTCCAAAGAGAGAGAAAAAAGCAGCTCTGTGATGCTGTAATCAATGCAACTAAATGTGTGAAACACTATATGTTAAAAAAAAAGAAAGAAAAAGCCTTTCTCTGCAGCCTTTGAACCATCCAGACAAATTAACATATTTACACACATGACTGATAGATTCTTGTTCTTCCACCAAGTCATGTAGGTCTCAACAGTGGGTGGTGATATGTTACCACCACGTCCTTTAAGGGACATGTACTTTATTTTGACTATTAATAGAACCAAACCACAGGTATTTTGGCCCCATCCTCTGAACGACTTCTTCAACGTTTTTTTAACATTCTTTCAAGTATTTTTGAGAAGTGATAAAAAAGAGAAACAGGACTTCTTTTGAATTTGACAGTAAAACGCTGAACAGCTCCCTGCATGTGTGTCAAGTGGAGCCACAAAGAGCTGTTTCACGTCTACACGTGAGCCTGTAAACAGGCTCATTTGTGCAATTTGCGTGCAACAGAAGGAGAAAGCCGAGCCCAGATTCTGCTGATTGCAGAGTTAATGAAACCCACACTCAGACGTGATGCAAAGGCGGCCTCTCGCGCCAGCCACCGGGCGCAACGCTGAACACCAACGCGCAAGTTTCTTGACATTTGAGAAAAATGTGTTCATTGACATCTGTTTACGTCCAAAAACAGCAATCTGAAGGCAGCCAGAAGTAGCAAAAGCTGAAAAAGACATTCCACTTAGAAGCAGAGTCAACTAACAGCGGCTTCCTTCAGTTGTACAGGCGCAGACAATTTGGCTTAGATATGAATGATTGAAAATTTTCTTGGCACAAAAAATTTTGTACAGGATTTAAAGAGTCTGCCGCATCAAATTAATGAATAAACAACCATATTAAATATAGAATATACCTGGCTTGCATCCGAATGTAACTTCAGTTTACCTGAAAAGAAGCAGAATTGTGTGGGGTTTTTTTTTATTGCAAATCGTGTTTATATTCACATTTCACCTCTAATATCCACTCAGATGTTTACTGATCTGAACTGGGCAATCTCCAGTAGGGTGTCGTGTAGATTCTAGTCACTTTCTCAAATGACCCATCTCACATCAGGCTGACCTCAGCGGTGCATGTTACCCCCCAAAAAAAACATTCAGAGGAAAAGAACCGGGCCAGTCAAAGCAGTGACAGAGTAATGAGAAGACTGAAGCCAGGCCAGAAAAGGAAAGAAACGGATAGTTTTTGTCTTCACACACGGCCTGCACTTCCTGAGCAGCGTGGTTCTGTCTGCACCCCGTTTGTCCAGGTTTGATGCACTTTTTCAGAAGCCAGAATACCAAGTTGTCAGTAACTCAGGCCAAAAGAATAAAGAGACTGCTTTGACTTGGGGAACTGTGAGGGTTCCAGAGCTCACACACACTTTCCTGCTTCACTCTGTCGTGTTTATGTTGGTCTGAAATTGTTTACTATGCAAAGTCTTGAATTTGGAGCATCTCTATGAAACAGACAGCTCCAGTTAGGAAATGATACCAATGATCAGCAGAGGAAAATACAGCAATACTTGGTTAACTGTCAAAATGTTTTGCAAGCATCGACAAATTTGACTTCACTTGTCAAGTACGCTTGCTCTTATTTTGAAAGGATAAAGACTGTTTACACAGCAGTTCCATTTCCTCTCCCATCTGTAGCCCTCTTTAAGAAACTGAGCAAATTGCAAGCATGCAACAAACCAGCAAATTAGGTGTGAAGCAACCAACCCGGGGTGTGAAGTAACCAAGTCCATGCTCAACTCGACTGCCACCATTTTTCGAAATTCAAAACAAAACCAGCTAAAAGGTAAACAGCTGCTATGGCTTTGCGTAAAACAGTACATGTAGGTTTGTGAGAGGTCTTAACATTTACATCCAGAAGGACAAGAAAATGATTAAATCCAAGAATTTTTCCCCCCTCCATGTTTACAGTCGAGGCAGAGAAGTTGGGAACCACATTAGAGGCTCCGTTCCAAACCCAGTTTGGAATTTCATTACAAGTGGCATCAAACACGGTCGAGGGATTCACACTTTGCCTCCACGCTGAGACTTGGAGCCACTTACAGCGTTCCCTGCCCGGCTACAGCAGAGTTGGCGCGGTTTCTCATGCATGCGTCGCAGGTTTCGTCTCCTCGAGTCTCGTTCTCACTTACTTGGGTTTTCTTTGGCGGTCGGAGAGAGCACACCATCCTGCTTCAGACTTCCAAGCAAAACAGAACAGAAACTTCACAAGGGAGACGGCTGATTGAGGAAAGGACAAATAGACTGAAACTAAATAACTTGGTCACACGGATATTTGTCGACCGTCTGGTGACCAATTGGAGACATGTTTGTCCTCCAGAAACAGTCATAAAATGACGATGTTCACTTTCAATAGGTTAAATGAACGCCGTCAAACAGGATATGCTGCACCAAACCTCTTCAGACAATGAAGCATCCTGATAGAATAAATGAAAATCACGCCATCTTTTATCCTTTTTCAACTAAATAGATGACAGATTGAGACCGTGTACCTCTAGCCAGTGTGACATTAATGTAATGTGTTAACAGACTCATGCTACAGATTCCAGAAAGTCTTTCAGAGCTTTTATTTAGACTTTAGCAGAGTTAAGGGGACAAAGATATGTTGGAAAAACACAAAATAACAAAAATAAAACCCAAGAAATAGGCTAGAGATGCAAGAAATCATACAATTAAATTCTTGGCCAAGGAAGATATGAGCCGGTTTTGACAGATCCACACCACCCAGCGATTGCATCACTTCCTTTCTACGCCAAGGACATCAACCTTAGATTATATCCTAGAAGAAGCACTGCTAGCAGACAAAGTCAATTCAGATTTGTGAGGCTGCTAACAGGTGAATTCACTTCAACAACTTCATTTTTTTAAAATATTCCTGGCCCAATCAAAGTTGCACACAAATTGAAAATTAAAATTGAAGTCACTCCACCACAGAATACAGTCAACACCGAGTTAGCAGAGGGCTTTTGGCAAGCTAATCAAAAGTAGCAAACTTGATTCCTAACGATACTGGAGAACAAAAACAAGTAAAAAGCTATCTAATAATAATTTTAAAAAAAACTCAATATGCATATATAAAAAAAGTTCACTCTCCTCCCAATAAAAGAGGTAATGCAGCCTCCAATTCAAACAACTGGTCTAGCTTTAGCTTCTGTTAGCGATGCGTTTGGATCGTCTCAGTCCAGCCACAGGATGCTGGGATTTCAGTGGCGCCGTCTGTTCCCTTCTCTCTCTTCCCTTTACCAGCTTCACTGGGTCTCCTTTCCCTGCTCCAGATTTCTGATGCGACACTTCTGATACCGACTGAACCAGTTTAACACTCTTCTCATTGTTGGCGGATTTTGGTCTCGATTTACATGCGATTTCATTAACACGCGATTTAACAGCCTTCCTTTGGTGCTGCTGATGTCTTCCTTCACCACTCGCAGCTTGTGGCTTTTCAGGATCCTCCTTCAGGTCTTCACCTTTGTTTGTCTACAGAAGAAAATGCAGAATAAGCATTTTACAGCGTTACAACTCAACTGAGAAACAAGTAATGTAAGAGCACTAACTTCCTGCAGGAGGAGGTCTGATTTCAGACCCGTCAATTCCCTCATCAGCTCCCGAATCTTCAGCTGAAAGTCACAATGGTTTACTACAGCAGCTTAATGGAAAAGTTTTCTGCAGAATCAGGTTACAAGCAAAACAATTACTTTAAGCCTTTTATATTTCTTTTACATCGGCTCCCATCATTCAATAAAACCCTCAGATTGAATTTATATTCAGTTTTTCTTAACATGTTGCTGTCCTCTAGATGAATATCGGGTGTACAAGTCATGTAAATTTAAATTTCAATGCAGAGTCCAGCATCAGTTTTGCACAAACAGACATCCAACAGTCATACCACTGAGGGGAGGTTCTGCGTCTCAGGATCAACATGTCCGTAATCTTAATTTCGCTATGAGATCTGCTAGGTAAAAATACAACGGCCACTCATCGTTTTAATCTGTACAAGTGTAAGAGTACCTTAGAGGTACGCTATAGTCAATGCTAACCATGTCAACCTCTACTACTGGCAGGTATTCTTGGGAGCAACAACTCAGTTAAAAGGCATTTCTTACCTCCTCGTTGGCTACTTGCTTTTCAAGATGGCCTCTCTCTTCAGCTTCTTTCTTGCACCTTAAACATTCCCAGGTCATTTTCAACACGAGTCTCATTGTAAACATTTAAAGAGACATTTTGTTGAAGGCATTACGTTTCTGCAGCGGTTGCCTCCATCATTGCAATCATCTTCTTTTTTTGGTCAATTAATCCTTGGATTTCTTCCATTTTGATGGCATCCAGAAGTGACTTTGTATCCAGCTGTGTGAAGTCAGAAGGTGAGGTCTCTCTCAGGACCAGTTTGGCCCAGTTGGCCAGATCGTCACTCGACGGGATCTGAAGGGGAAAACATGGGAATTTGTTCTTCAACGTGGACAAGGACTGGTTATGTTAGAGCTCCAACTTGTCCCTCTTGACGCTTACATTCTAGTTATGGCAAAGTCGATGCATTTTAAAAGTTAGTGCCACATTTGAAATGTGTTAAATGCCTAATTTTTGGACATTTCAGCAACATTCTTATAGAATCCGCTGCACACTGTAATCCGGAAAACCTTACCAGGCTGAGGGTGACCTGCGTCGTCGCCCTAGACACAAGTGCAAGCTCCAACATCTTCCCATCCATTTTCAGCAGGGCCTGAATCTCTGCCAATTCTTCCTGTGGACAGTTTCACTCTTCAAGAGAGGACAGTTCACCTGTAACAGACTTCTGCCAGAGACCAAAACTACCTGAAGCTTTTTTACATGTTCATCCTCCGCCTTTTTCTTGATGAAGTTTAGGTCATCAGGAGTGAGATGATACCCCTTCATGCCCTTCAGCATGGTATAAGGGTTCTCTAAATTTAAACACAAAGAGGCAGTGGTGAGGAGACAGGTCACCTTAATGTCATTTATTCCAAGAGGCACATCCAAGAGTCAAGTTACCCATTTTAAGACTGCTGCAACCAAGCACCTCAACAGCTCCACCTGCCTGTGAAAAGAGAAGATTTGAATCAGTCATGACTGGTGAAGTCATGACTGCAGTGTAGAGCAAGCAATGCAATGCACCTCTGCGTTGCTGTTTGGCATCACAGGTTCCACATCCTCAAAATCCAAATGTCTCTCTACACTCGTCAGAGGAGGAGTGCGGGGCAGCTGACGACCTGATGGGATGTGATTGGCACCACACGGCACAACTTCAAAGAGTGACTCTTCCATTTCTTTTCTGCTTTTGGGGAGGAACAAAAACAACACCACCACCCAACTCAAGCTCCAAGACTTTGGATAAATGCAGCGACATAAACCAAAGGTAAAACTTCACATTTCAAACTTACTGGTTCCTCTAGTTGCTTGCCGATAACTTCCACGAGCCACCATAAATGGCAGCATGACTGACTTTTTGTCAGTCAGCTATCACCTCATGATTACGTTCAGCTGATTCAGAGCGGCCTGCTGTTCTCTTTTTGACCACCAGATGGAGGCAGAGCACAGAAAAACCTTTCGAGAATGAGCCAGGAACAGTACTGTGATTGAAAGTGTGTATTATACAAAGGTAAAACTGCATACACCATCACCCATTGAGGTCTTCTCCTGTATAAAGCCTAGAGACAGACGGCCCTTTATATGACCGCATGTTGATTTGAACATCATTAAAATCCGTCAGACTCGCAGGATTGTTTAACCGTTGTTCTTACAATATTGAAAATGGATTTTTAGACTATACCTTTTAGGTTTTATGCAGGAAAACACATAAAATTGTATGTCAAATTTGAATCTTTTGTTGCATATAAAATATGACAATCATTTAAATGTATTTCTTTAAATGATCTCAGAATAAATCAGTAATATAATTTCGTGAGCAACACATTTTACTTTTCTCCTTGACTACACAATCGGTAAATGCATCAAAGACATTGTTTTCTTACACATCATTTGTTTTGTACATGTGCAAAATGTACAAAAAAAAAAAATCAATCAGCAATGTCTGCTGGAAGTTTGTATTTGTCAGAAATGTCGATTGTGATTTGTTTTAATTGGATATACTTGAAATTGGAGTGGATCTAAATTGGATATTTGGGAATACGTCTGATATCTTTACTGGTTTTGATCAACTCATTCTTCAAATTGTGTTATGAGATTCTTGGTTCAAGTTGGGTTAATAAATAACGGGGTTTTTTTTGGTAGTATGCTCTTGCATAGAATAAATTGCTTACACATGGCTTCCGAATTTGTGGGGAATTTGAACATTTTAGGATTGGTTGATGTTACTAAATTTGTTTTTTGATTCTAAATTCCTGAGTTGTTTGGTTTTTGTTTTCTTTTAAAATAAGAAAACACAGGGGAGATAGAACATAACTGATATACAAGTTATCAGTTATGTATATAAGAATAATAAGAACTAAGTAAGAAAAACTTGACAATGTCCTCTATCCATCTTCTATGTACTGTATTTATTTATTTATTCTTCGTTTCTATCTTTATCTGTCTCCCTCCCTCTTTCAGATTTTTGTCAGCTGAATCTTTCTCTCTAATTATCAGGTTTGTTTCCTTGCCTAGCTCAGATAGACAGGGTGTGCATTTCCCCTCTAACAGCCAAACCTGGTCAAAACTTTTATTCAATGGCGACTGGATTTAGCTGTATGTCAGGGCAGGACATACTCGAGGTAATTTATACACTTGGCCCTGCACCGTATGAATAGGAGAGTTCCTCCCGCCGCTGCTAGCTGGTGGGAAAAGCTAGTTCTGTTATTTTAACTCCGCATTGAGTGCGAGCGAGCAGAGCAGTCGCATTACTTTTCTGTGACTTTCGCTGCTTTCTTGCTCTTTCAATCGTTCTGTTGCGTTTTTCCTGTCACGGAAACCAGTTTCAAAGCATCACTGACTTTTAGCACCGTAAACACAGCGACAGGTTCTGTTCCGTGTCCAATAAGAAGTTTAAAAAAAAACAACAACCCGTTAGCTCGGATAGTTTCTTCATCACTTCTCAATCACGCTCTTCTTTTTCGTTCCTTCCTGCACTCCGCTGATATCCGTTCTGTTGTCCGCCGTCGTGAGAAATCAATCCCTGATGCTCTGCCTGGTTCGTAGTACAAGCCTGGCAGCCCGCCATGCTTTATTAGCCCCCCTGCCAGGCTAAGTGTCGCTTGTTTATGTTTTTAGGAAATAATAGTAATAAAAAAAAAATCGCTTTCACTTAATTTATTTATTTATTTATTTATTTTAAGCCGGATTGCAAGCGTCCCTGTTGCTCTGAGTATTTCTCTAGCACAACAGATTTATTCCTAAAGGATAGGTTTATAGTTTAAGCATTTAAAGCCGCTGCTTTACCTCACTTTACCTCAGCAGGATTGCGCGCCTCCTTTCACTCAAACTGCAGACAGGCTGACCTGTATAGATATTTACATCAACTTACTGAGGAATTATGTTTCTTTGGAGAACTCAATGTAAGAGTTTAAACCCCGCCCCATTAGCTCTGGTTGCGCAGCTCTATGTGAACCTCAGGAATAACGTGTAGATCCAAATTCAGAGGTGCGCGTTGAGGGAGTGGTGAGATTTATCTTAGTGAACAAACAGAGCTCAAACTCAGAGACTAAACTCAGAGCATCAGATTGTTGCTGTGGTAACAAAACAATCCAACTAGGGCCGAAACGATTCCTCGAATGGTTCGAGTACCTCGATTATTAAAATTCCTCAAGAAAAATTTACCTGCCTTGAAGCTTCATTAATTTATGTTTTATTATTTAGTGCACCGTCTTCCAGCCGGGATATTATTTGCGTTGCGCGGAGCTCTCGCTTCCGCCTCTGAGTTGTTGACGAAAGCTAAGTGTTAGCAGCATAACGTCCAATTTTCAAGTTCGGCCCGTGGGGATTTCATTGATTGATGATAATTCACGGGTTTTCATCGTTTTTGGGGGGCCAATAGGCATCTTTAAAATGACTGGCGCGATGCCTGGAGTACGGCAGCCTTTCTCCTGCTGGTTCAGAGCGAACAGCAGGAAGAGCGCTGAAGGAGTTTTTATACAGGTGAGCAGATAGACTGAACACGGTGGGCGGCTGAGTAGTTGATGCTTGTAGTGTAACTGTAACTTTATGGACGTTCTTACGTTCGTCCCCTGGTCTACCGGTCCCTGGACTTGTGTTAGTTTGTCCCCTGGTCCATTTCCTCCTCTCCACTCCCATCTTGCGTTTCTTCGCTCGCCTGTTTCCCCCCACATCCACCACCTCCACCACTCCAAGCCCCCCAACTCATTTCCCGTACTCCCAAACCCAAAGCTGGACAGGTATGGGGCAAGGTGAGAGTTTATCTATTAAACTCACTGAAGATGAACACATAAACTAAAAGCTGGAGTATCAACATTTTTCTATCAGCGTATTTGTGAGCCTGCGTCTTTATTATTAAATTGGATATAATTACAGATCTTTGTATAACTTTTCTTCAGGTTAACTTAGAAAGTGAGCTATTATTGTTACAGCTTAGTTTTCTAAACTACAAAAAAAGTAACCTGAAGTAACCAAAAAATTTTTTATCCAATTACTCGATTAATCGTAAGAATAATCGATGGATTACTTGATTACTAAAATATTAGTTTACAACAGCCCCAAATCCAACTATGAATACTGTTCTTTGAAGTTTTACAAAGTAAACTTGCCAGCTCCTTTAGCACCATCGATAATCTCAATAAATAAATGTTACATTTATGTATCTGTGGTCTGTGTTCAAATATTATCATTTATGGCCCCTGAAGCCCTGGGGGCCTTATGGAGCTGCTGACTTAATTTGGATTAAACAGAAATGCAAATAATTGATATTCGTTTTAATTATATTTTTTGATTCGTTGCTTTTAAGACTAGTCGTGGGTTTAGATAGCGTTTCACTGGCGTTTCCCGGTAACATATAATTACCTTGTAATATTTTAACACTTTGCTGCCTACTTAACATCTTTTAACATCTAAGTTCTTCACAGTGAGGCGTTTTGTTTCCATTTAAGCTGAGTAAGCGGCCTGAGAAAATATCTCCCTTTTGCTTTAACTCCCGAAGACAGACAGACAAGCAGGTGTTCAGCCCCAATGCGAGCCGGCTGCACTAACGCCCGGCTATCTTTAAACCGCCCCGCTGTCCCTCATGTTCGCTGGAGCTCCAGGAACTCTGGAGGAGAGTGCTGAGTCGTAAATACCTCTGTTTTTAAATTGCGCGCTCCCAGCATGCTGACAAGGGTCAGGGAGTGTATGTGGTGGGACAGACCGCTGCTTTTACCGCTCTGGCAGAGTGGAGTGGAAAACATTTACATGGTTTTTGACGTGACAGCTTGCAAATCGTACCGCAATCAAAGCTAATTAACAATTTCATTTTCTCATCTTCTTGACGCAGATAATTTGTCTGATGTAGAAAATCTTTCACACATTTTGGCCTTTTTGATGTACAAGCTCCTTTTTCCACATATTAATCCTTTTTCGTGACTGTCGTCAAAAAGGTCGACGATAGTTTTATCTGATTAAAGTTCCAGGTAAAATCCTAGCATTCAGCTGTGATGTTAGGCTGGCAATAATGAAGCACCTATGGGTTGCTGTGGAGATGTGGTTATCCCAAAATTACATTTTTACTGCAGTAGACTGGGAGCCTTTGGGAATTATTTTTTTCTTCCACAATTATTATTACTCTCAACTGAATATAGTGGCAAAAATAAACTTCCATCTTGCTTGTGTGGCTGCAGATATGATCAAGTTGATTTTTTTTTACTGCAGGCATTTACCAAGCCACGTTTGAATGGCACGTTTTCTTAGAAGAGGTCATTAAATACTAATTAAAGGGCCGTCACCATTTTCCCCATTTCAAAAAAAGTGGAGTTTGGCACAACTCGGATTTGTATGAATCTTAGAGAAGCTGGATTTCCATCGACCGCATAATTGCTCAATTTGACATTTCAAAAATACATTTGCTTAATAAAAAATATGCAAGTAAAAAAACAACAACTTGTTTTTCGCGAAAAGGTTTTGCTGCTGGGATGAGGTGGTTTTTCAACATTGGTTCATTTCATAAAACTGCAATGGAAACACTTTTGTTGCATCGCAGCCGCATGATCAACAACCGGTTGTTGCCACAGGCAGAAACCATGAAGAAGAAAAAGACAGGAAGTACTTGGAGGATTGTGGTGTGTCCTGCTTTTGTCGACTTACCGTGTGAACAGACTTATTCACGTTTAAATTTGAACTGTTTTACTTAATTAATGCAAATACTGCAACTGCAAAATTGTAATTTCTCTGCCTTTGAAAGGGTGACTTCATATGACGTTTGCTGATTCTTAAGTCCGTCCCTGTGACGGACAGAGGCCGGCAGGCTGTCATTTCTCTTTCTGGAATGCCTCTTGTGTTCTCCTGTGCCAGGGAAAGTGTCCTGAAAAGGGCATTTCCAGCTGCTCGGACACGTAAAGCGTTGGCCGTGCGGAGCAGACGGGTCGCAAAGGGATTGGACAGAACAGCAGGGACAGGTGCTGCCGCCCCTTGACCCCATCACGACTTACCGATTTGTGCTGCTGTGCGGAACGTGGAGAAACTTTCAATTTAGACATCTAAAATCAAACGCATGAACATGAAGGGAAGCTTCTCACCTTTTTTTTTTCTTCACTCTCCATGTTTTAAAGCTTCAAAACATTTTACAATGTTTTACAACATTTTTAAAGCTTTAATTTTTTAAGACGAGGTGAGTGAAGAGGAAAATATTGGGTTTTTATGAAACACCCTCCACTGCCTCAAGTTTAGCTTACGCGTGTCGTGACCTGTAAATCTGGCAGCAGATTTAAATGATGATGACATGTTGATTTCTGGCCGCGGGTTTATTTATAATCTCGCAGCACACGCCGTTAAAAATAGACTTTAGTGTTTGAAACCGGAGGCGACCCAAAACTCGCCGATGGGATAAAAGCGAAACCTCAAATCTCATTGTGTAATTTTTCTTTCTTTTTAAAGTTTGTTTTTAAATTCATATTGGAGCAATTTTCCCATTTGTGAAGAGTGTCGCGCTACTGTGAGTCAGTCGGACGACGTTTCCATGGTTACTTTCCGTTTTGACATAATGTTGCGTTTCCTGTCAATTCAGGTAGGAATAAATGTGGGCGTGTCCTCATTTGTTGCTTAGACGATTAGAAATTGCAATTTTTAAATTTGATTTTGCAAAGAAATTGAAATGGTCTTCACTTTTATTTAAGAATTGAATTTCTTAATTTTCTTTTTAAAAAATGACATCGAATATCCAAACTTTCAAATATGAACGTTGCAGGTTTTCATCAGGTGTCCATCTTTTTTTACATGACTGTATAAATGATATTAGCCATAACAATGTTTAGTTCATAAAAGATTGACTAAACTCCATTAGAATCAGCGTGAAGTTAGCCTAATAGAGAACAGCTGGCCGAGCTGAAAGTGATTATTAAGTTCACATCCTGTCAGATCTGCACACCAGCTGGAAATTTACCAGAATATTTCTCTCTCTTTTCTTTTTTTCCACCATTTCTATTTTTAAATGACACATTGGTCAAACGGTGCTGTTGGCAGAAACTCTGCCGTTCCTGCTTTAGCTGCTTCACTAAAGCACAGCTAGCTGTATCAGGAATTTAGAAAAGTAGCAGTTTATTAGCGTTTTTTTCTTTTATCTTTTTTTTTGTAAAACATGTTGAAACATAATTTTTAGACTTTCACAAAATAGACCTGCTTCAGCCTCCCTGTGTTCAGACGGGTGTCTTTCAGACGGATCCATTTGAGAAGTTGTTGCTGCCAGTGACTGTGTTCCATTTTTGTTGTCACATCCAGTAGAAAGTTCACCTGGTTTAGATTCTCCTTGGTTAGTTGAAGGACATTTGCCCCTTTTAAACTGTTGAAGGTCAAAGTCAAGTTCATTTGTACAGCACATGTCCGACAATTTGTTTTACAAGCTAAAATGCAGTTAAAATAAATTTAAAAAGCATTGAAATTATGCATGAATAATACACAAACAACACATTATGACAATAACAAACAAGCTAATGACTGTTTAAGCAAAGACTTTTGGTCACAATGAGCTGGAGGTTTAAAATGTCCCAGTGTGTGTGCAGATCTAATATGCATTTCAGCTGGAGCTCAGAAGGAGCTAGAATATTTAGCGGCTTAAGAGCAAAAAAAGTCAACTTTTTTTTATCCTTTAAATTACAGGAAGCCAGAATAGAAAGAAGGTGAAGAAAGAAGAAAGTGTGCTAACTTCTTCCTTCTAGACTCTAGGAGGAAGAAACTTGTATACGACGTATACAAATTTGTCATCTGCAATGAGTAAAACAAGGTTAAAATTTGTCCACTTTTTTTCCCCCAAAGATATATAAAAGACCAGACATGAATATGTGAATACTGAAAGAACTGTAATATTTAATATGCCGCTCCGGTTCTTCATTGCTGCATCGCCATCGCTGTTCGTTTCGAACACTTTCATCCTTCAGTCAATCACGATATTTAATTCCAAACTCCAAACATGGGAGCTTCTGGTACTTTTTTTTTTTTTACTCTACAGAATCGCTGAGTCACATCTCTTCTTCCGTTTCTCGGTGACAAAACGGTGATTTCTTTCAAGACCTCTGGGGGAAAAAAAATAAAAAATCCCTTTGTTCCAGAAGACCATATGTAAGCCCCGATGTGACAGACAAACCTTCCATGTTCAGGTATAGAAGAGGCTGCAGTGACGTAAACACACGCCTGAATAAACGGGTCAAACTAAAGAGTCGTTTGAAGGTCACAGAAAGTCAGAACCTGTTTGCTTTCTCTGGAGGAACATGATAAATATACAATCTGTGGCTCAACAACGGCTGTAATTTTGTTACGACTCAGATGTCAGCAGGCTTTGACTGGACCACGGCCTTTTTCTTGATAAAATGACGCTTGTACCTTTATTTGGTGGCCACATGGCAAGTGCTTGGGAGGGGAAGGGCAGCCGCGTCTGAAGGTGCCAAAGGGGAGGGTGGTTTAAATTTAACCGCAACAAGGCAGATATCTGCAAGACAGCCCCCCCCCCCCCCCCCCCCCCTCTGGTTGCCTCTCCCTCCTCTCCTCTCCCACAAACACATAGCCAGACGGCAGCCGCAGCAGCAGCACACACGCAGCATCCTGTTAACCTGGACTGGAAGTAGAGGATAACGGAGGACAAGGCGCTGAGGAGGCGTGAGCTGCAGGCTGCAGGGAGGCACTGCAGAGGCGCCGCTGCTTGGCGGTGAGAGGTAAGGCTGGAGGGAGCCGGCTGGGCGTGTTTTTGCTGCACCGGTCGAGACGGACGCATGGCCGCGTGACGACAAGCACGGGAAGTGAGCTGCAGCTTTTTACTCAGCAGGGAATCGGTCTGTGGTTCTGCAGGTTCTTGAAGTTGACGGATTGTGAGCGGGATGCGACGCCGACGTGGCAGCTTCTCTGTGCCGTTCTTGCTAATTGGACAGATTCAGATTAGACTCGTGAGGAGGAGGAGGAGGAGGAGGAGGAGGAGGAGGAGGAGGAGGAGGAGATGGTCGCCTCTCGACTTAACCTAATGGGATTGAATTGACTCTGATTAGTTGGAGAGAATATTTTAAAAATTTGATTCCCACTTTGCTGCCTCTCTGCTGGAGAGCGGAATTGAGCGAGTAAAGGAGAACATGATGATGGGAGGCTGCTGGCTGCAGTCGGGGAGTTTCCAAACGGCAGCAGACAGTAACCGGGAGCAGCGAGGGCGCCGGCAGAGGGAGGTCAGGTTACCGTTCAGCACTCGCAGCTCAGTTTGGAAACACTCTAAGGCCACTGGACAGAGGTCAAATGTCAGGCCAAGGGAGTATTTTTCAGCACAGATCACAGATCTGTTATTTATTTCTCAACAAAACTCTCTTTTCCCCAGAAACTGTTTAAAAAAACCAAAAGAAAAACCAGAAGGAGCGCTAGATTATGGCGATATCTTGCTGTGGGAATGTTTAATGTATGAAATCTGCAGTTCCTTGAAATTCACTCAAAAACATTTCTAGCTGTATATTTTAATAGTTCAAACACCACATGTATCTTAACTTAGAACATGGAAATAAATAAGGAGCAGCATCTTTTTTTTAAAAAATAAGTACAAAACTCGTTAAAATGAGAACGCTGTTGTTTATTTTTTTTAATTTTTGTTAAAATATAACTTTTTTCTGATACATTTTGGATTAATGTTTTAAATCCAAACTATATACTCTTAGATGAGAAAGATCTTAACAGTGAAACAGAAACACCTCTTGGGATTTTCAGATGTTTTCTAGAAGAAACGGGGTGAGAAGAATTATAACAAACTCCTTTCTGACTTTAAGACGTCGTAATCGGTCAGTGGAGCCTATTTTTACATGTCATTTAAATGGGAAGCTTTATTACAAAGGTGAGATATAAAACTTCTCTTGTTAAAGTGAGAAAGCTTCTTGTTTTCACAAGTTTTGCGTCTCGTCTTAACGAGGAGGTCTTCTGGTTTTCTTGATTCACACATTTTCACCACAGTTTTTCTATAAAATCTTTGATTATATTGTTTTAGTTGTTGCATAACAGCATTAAAGACTGAGTTTAAATTAAAAAAAAATCAAATTCACTGTTTAAGTCGAATAGGATTTGGTGAGGGTTTTAGTTGGTGACAGGAAGTGACATGTTAATCTGTCTGATAGCTGAATGGAGCCTCCTGCTGCTACGCTAACACGACTCGGAGGCGTCTGTTTAGCAGATTGACCAGCAACCAGCTTGATGTTGGAATACATTAAAGCTTAGCGAATATGTCATGGATTTTCAATAGAACAGAATAAGGACATGGGGTCTAATTTTATAGAGCCGTGCAAAACTTTAAAAAAAAAAAAATCATTTGTAACTTTAAAACCAGAGAGAAGGAAACCGTAACTGAAAGAAACCATGAGGAGTCCCAATGCGTTTCACAAAAGTGATGGTAGCCTGTGCACAAAATTCTAATGGTGGTGGCAGTGTCATGCTGTGGGGAATCTTTGCTTGAGTGTTTATGTCGTACCGTGAGCTGCTTGTTGCTTCGGTTAGACGGATAACAACAGTTTGTTACTGGATTCATCGTCGAAGCTTTACCTAGCTCAGGTTTAACTTTTGTTTGGATCGTATTTGCACTTTTCTCCCTACTCTGAGCCTGATTTACATCATTTCACAAGTACCAGCATTTATGTGACTCTCTACAAGATTCGATCTTGGCTGGAAAACAAACAGCAATTCCCCGAGTCAGCAGGAATAAAAGCCAGATTCCACTGCAGTCGTTCAATCGATCAAAATCAATCGAATTTTATTTGTATAGCACATTTCAGCAGCAAGGCATTTCAAAGTGCTTTACATCATTACAAACACAGAATCACAATGCAACATAGAATCAATCATTAAGTAAAGTTCCATCAATAAATTTGTAATTGATTACATTTCAAATACAATTCTAAACAGGTGGGTTTTTAGTTGAGATTTAAAAGAAGTCAGTGTTTCAGCTGTTTTACAGTTTTCTGAAAGTTTGTTTCAAATTTGTGGTGCATAGATGCTGAAAGCTGCTTCTCCTCGTTTGGTTCTGGGGATACAGAGCAGAACCAGAAACGGAAGACCTGAGAGGTCTGTAAGGTTGATACAACAACAGCAGATCTTTAATGTATTGTGGTGCTAAGCCGTTCAGTGATTTGTAAACTAGCAACAGTATTTTAAAGTCTATTCTTTGAGCTACAGGGAGCTCAAAGTGGAGGGACTTTAAAACTGGTGTTATGTGCTCTATCTTCCTGGTTTTAGTGAGAACGCCAGCAGCAGCATTCTGGATCAGCTGCAGCTGTTTGATTGATTTGTTGGACAGACCTGTGAAGACGCTGTTGCAATAATCAATATGACTGAAGATGAACGCATGGACGAGTTTCTCTAGATTTTGCTGAGACATTAGTCCTTTAATCCTGGAAATGTTCTTCAGGTGATAGAAGGCCGACTTTGTAACTGTCTTTATGTGGCTCTGGAGGTTCAGGTCAGAGTCCATCACTATTCCCAGGTTTCACTCAGTTTAATCATAAATCATGTTTTGTCTTAAACATATCTCAGTGTCCATGAATGATATTCATGTAAACAAATTGATTTTTGGAAATGAATGGATGGATGATGGATGGTTGGTCAGTTGGTTAAAATTTAAAAACAGGAAATTTTCCCTTTAGATTAGCAGTGTGATAGTAGCTGCAGGATCATCAATAACTCCTTCCAAATTTTTATGAAAATCATTTATTTTTTACACACAAGCGGATTATTTTGCTGTTCATCATTGAGAAATGACTTCAGATTCCAAGTCCAAATAGAAGAAAGAAAAAGAAAAATAACTGGTAAAAGAATATTTACAGAGAATTTCCTTTAATATTTATATTTACACATGCTAATGGAGCTTTTTCATCTTTAATCCAAGTAAACTGAATTAATTCCAGTTAATTAGACAAGGGATAAGTTCCACTTCCTCCAATCACTGCCTTGTCAATAAGACAAATTCATCATTCTTGCAAAAAACAGATAAAAAGGCTTCCATAAATCATATTTTAGTTTATAACACATTATAAATGAAGATCAGGCGTTTCCACGGTGAACCTTCCCTACCTTGTGTGCTGTCAGGAGACTGACAGATTGAGGCCAGTGGGTCAGGGGTCATTAACACGAACCTCCTGACTCCCTGAGCTCCACCAGGTGGCGGACGGATTAGACGACCCGACTCAGAAGGCTTTACTGCTGCTCGATTCAGTCATGGAGTGGAGATGAACTCTGTCAGCAGACAAACTTCTCTTTGTTGTCTCTTTAGAACTGGGAGGAACCCCGTCAGTCGGGTCAAGCATGAGGGGGAACACAGTTGGGCCTTCAGGTCCAGAGATCCTGTTTCCCTCACAGAACTGCAAGCCGCTCAGGGAAAACGTTTCTATATATACAGAGAGAAACAGCAGTGTTGTTTCGACTTTAGACGGACTCTATTTCTCACAGCTCGGCCTTCTGCTGTCAAGCGAATATCAGCTTCACCAGCAGGCGGCCGCTAAAGATCAGGCGCAGTATGCTTTCGTGGAAGCCGCTCCTATGAGGGAAGGTGAGGACAGGAAAACGTCAAAGGCAGAGCGATTTGGATGGCGTGTGACTCGTCTAACTTTTCCAGTGTTAAGACGATGGTATCGTTTTAAGATGGCTGAAAAGTAATCAGTAGAAACTCCAGCTGCGACAGACAGAAATATTCAGTCGATTGTGAAGAGTAGGGATGTAACAGTACAAAAAATGTAAAACCCTTTGCTTATACTAGAAAAAATACTCCAAATTCTATACCTTTCTTGGTATTTGCCTTCTTGTAGCCATCAGCCGGTCCTGAATCAGTCTTTGAGGGGTTTTGCTTAGAGTCACTCCACAGCACTTTCTATTTCCTGATTCTGACAGTATTTATAGGGTTTACTGCCACGTTTTGATTCATTTGATTCACATTCGGCCACTTTCAGTGTTTTACATCCAGTAGAGTTCATGGTAGATTTTATGATGGCTGTCTCAATCTGCCTATCTGTGTTCCACTAAACCAGCCGATTCCATCAATTCTTTACCTTTTCATAGAAAGTTCTCCTGAATCAGCGTGCCAGTGTGTTCAGCATCAGAGGTGAACATCGGATGTGATCACGAAAAACTTCTCTCATCATCTCTGTTGATGGCAAACAGTGATGGAGGCATTTCTGTCTCATTTACTGTAAAAATAAGGTTTGATGTCACTGGAAGCCATTTCAATGCAGAGAGTCAATTGTTGAATTTGCTATTTTACGTAAATGGATAATACTTTAGTACATTTTTATGAATGCAGCCCACACACTGAGCTCTGCTTCTGCCTCAGAACGTCGGTCAGAAGCTAAATATGAAAAATGGTTGTCCGACTTTACAACTGTTGTTGCCAAGACACATTTTGACGACAAAAGAAATTATTGAAAATACACACTTTCCAACTTTTTCTACTGTTAACATGGGTGCAGTATCCAACATGGCCACAAGATGGTGTAAATTTACTCATCGAACCGCAACTGGTCAGATTTGAAACCTGCCACAAAGGATGAAAAACTTTCCAGTTCGCCGAAAACCCATCATTAATCATGTCTTTGTGAATCTTAATATTTACGTTTTGTTTTTAGGAAAGCAGAATTTGATTAATTGTGAAAGATTTTTGACTGTATCCAGTAATTATCCAAGTACAGTTAAATATGTCTGTTAGTGTAGATGATCCGGATACAGTAGCTCACTGGTTGCAGATGTAAAAACTGAAAAACGGTCCTTTAATTTTACAGTTAACCATTACTTTGTGTTAGTCCACCTTGTAAAGTCCCAATTAAATTCATTAAATCATGTCACAGAATATAGTCATTTTCCAATTACTATTTTTCCATTGTTAGGAGCTGGTCAGTTGTGTCCTTCTCATACAGACTGAGACTTCATGGTCCTCTGTTACAAACCATTTCTTTAATGGGTGAATTTAGCGCAGATTTAACTAAATTGCTATTTTTGCAGATTTATGTAAACTTAAATAAAATCCAAATGATAATTCTAGTGTTTTAAGTGTGTACAGTTTCACCCTACAGGTCTCTTTTGATTTTACACTTGCATGACGTACGTATATTATATATATTTTTAACGTTAACATTAAATATAATCTGAGCAGATACGAAAAATTTTGTTTTTATATGATGATTCCATTTAAACCAGCGTATGTGAAACTGTTGTTGCAGATCACTAATCTCTTACTGAATGTCTTTAGATGGGGCATACGTATTTACTTCTTGAGATATTTGCTTCCAGACTGGTTCTATTCAAGTAATTTTTTTTATTATTCTTCATGTCGGACACTAAACAGAAACAAGAAAACGTAACAAAAACATAGATCAAAGATAAATATGTAAATGGAGCAAATACTTTTTCCCAACTCTTAATGTAGGCTTATTATGAAAGATGTTTTTTACATATTTATTTTTGTTCCAGGTTCTGCTTCTGATTACAATGAGCTATCGCAGCAGTGCTGCTCTTTAGTTTGCGTTTTATGCTAGTTTACCCCTGATGTGTTGTTCTTTTTATAATAGAACATGATAACCTGGTCACCAGTTCCTTTTAACATTTAAAAATAGACACGCTGTACATTACTGTCAAATGTTCGGTTCACAACATTATGTAATCACTGATTACCGAGCGTCCTAGGAAAGCGTAGCTAGCGGGCCTAGCTTATTTTCTGAAAATGCACTGCATAAACAAAGCCTTGAAAGAGCACTCTGCCATGCCAGAGCCGATGCTGCCATTTCTGAGATGTTTTCCCGCCCAGACTGGGACCTGGTTGTGAAATTCGTAGCATGATTGTATAAAGTAGACAGATGGTGGCAGGATTCTAAATACGCACCAGGAAGAAACAATAAAGCTATCTGCTTGGAGCGTAACTGTCCAATTGTTGTCTGTCTTTGTGTTTGCCGTTGCCATAGGTGTTGACCCAGCTGAGATGAGAGGGCTTAGCGTGGCTCTGGGAGTCTGCATGGCTTGACAGGGTCAATTATCAGGCTATTTTCTGATGACCCGCTGACATTTTCCCTCGCACCTCTTATTTAGGAGAAGTGAAGCATGTGGAGAGCAGACAAGGACAGTACCGAAAAGGACAGCGCTGAGAAATGTCACTGTCACCCCGGAACTACGATAGATAATTTACCAACTCCAGCCTAGAAGGATTAAGAAAATCTCTTCATTCAGCATGACTTGTAAAGAGAGGGATTGCACTTGGCCTGCAGGGTCAGTGTGTATGTTGCATGTCAGGCTGAGAGGAAAATGCATCCGACAGGGTGAGGAAGGGCGCAATGCTTCATCTGCCAGGAAGACTCATAACCACAGCAATGCTTCTTTATGGGTCTAAACTGTAAGGGATGAGCTGAATTTTGCAATATATAAAAAGTCTTCTTTTCACTTTGCTTCTGAGTTACTCTCAGCTGTTAAAAGAACTGCTGTTGCCTTAAAACAGAAAAGCACTGATACTTTAATGGTGAAGAAACCGACAATTCTAGCAGACTTCAGCACAGCAGCTGAATAATAATCATTTTACAAAATGCAAAAACAAATCCAACAAAGTGTATATTTTTGGTCTTATGCTACCAGAGCACTGATGTCCCGTATTACTTACAGTGGACCAACAGCCTATTTGTGGTCAATATTCTCAGATTAACTTATCCAGGGGTTGTCTGTAGAACGTCACCCATTCACCAATTTGTTCATAAAGCAAATGTAAAATGTTTGGCAGAAAATGCAGCTTTGGAAACAGAAATATGTTGTCGCAATGCTACTTGCATTGCTGGTGTTTGCAAAGCAGCTCATCTAGGAGGGCCAATCATTTCCCCTGCTGCTGATTAGCAGATGAAGAAGACTGTAGATGTTAGCTTCCACTGTTGTGCCAGGACTGGTTCCTCCAATGCATATTAAGCCATATTTGGTGTTTGAACTCTTAAGGTAGGTAGTGATAAGAGTTCATCCTGCTGAGTACTGGGGGTCCCCTGTAGAGCTTGTTGTTGTGCTTTGGTCATGATCTGTTTGTACTCACAAGCAGGAAAGTTGAGACAGAAATTGGAAAAGATTAATCTGAATGTGCCTTAATGTTGGCGTCTCTCACCAACCTTGATCTCAAAATCATTGCATAATTCAAACAGTTGAGTTATGTAACAGTAACTGCATAATTCAACTGTTAATTAAGTCTCATGAAATCAAGGACGCAGATCTGTACTGTAATTTAGCATGCTCCTTTAACATAGGAATTTGTGAATTTGCTTGTGAACTGAATAATAAGGAGGACATAGATGTCAAAAGTGAACCTTTAATGATTGTCTTGCTTTGCTTTAGTATAAAAATAGTTTTGCATTTAATGAAAAATAACTTCTAAAGCTTATTTCATCCCATTAAGGTGATTTAAGTGAATCATTGCAAGTCCGTATGGCTGAACAGTTTTTTTTTAGGTGCTAATGTAAAAGGCTAATTCAGTGTCTTTTTAATCATTTTACACTGAATGACTGAGCTGAATGAGCGGAACTCAGTTTTCATTTAGCACTTTTTGCTAACTTTGAAAATGTCAATCACGCTTAGCTTTGCATGAATTACCTTTTTTAGGGAAAATTCGAAAATGTTATTTTATCCAGGCGTTTTATAAACTTTTGAACAACATCCGTTGAAGTTTTAGTTTTCTACTGCTGAGACTTTTTCGAGTAGAAAAAGTTTGTATACATGCTCGCGTTTTGAAGTCGATCTACTCAGCAGTTCCGTTTCCTCTCCTCTGACTCTCTCCCTGTTTTAAAGAAACTTTATTGAACAAATGACAATTACACAAGAAACAAATAAATTAGACATAGAGACGAATATAATGTGGGTGCAAATCGAACATGTCAAAAAAAATTCACATATATGAATTGTTTTGAGAGCCTCCTTGTGACACAGTGAATAAATATCAACATGGCTGAATTTAGCGTTTAGCTTCCGCAAAATACCATATTGATGTAGCAATTTAGCGTTAGTGGAACTAATGCTATGGTTAGTATTTTAGGGTCAGCGTGGCTATCTTTTTAGTTAGCTGTGTTCAAATGTGGCAAAATCTAAGGAGGAATTCAACAAAAACATCTTGACATTTTGAGCAAGTATATTTAATAAAAGTGCATACTGTTGTTACAAAGTCGGCCTTCTATCACCTGAAGAACATTTCCAGGATTAAAGGACTAATGTCTCAGCCAGATCTAGAGAAACTCATCCATGCGCTCATCTTCAGTCATATTGATTATTGCAACAGCGTCTTCACAGGTCTGTCCAACAAATCAATCAAACAGCTGCAGCTGATCCAGAACGCTGCTGCTGGCGTTCTCACTAAAACCAGGAAGATAGAGCACATAACACCAGTTTTAAAGTCCCTCCACTGGCTCCCTGTAGCTCAAAGAATAGACTTTAAAATACTGTTGCTAGTTTATAAATCACTGAACGGCTTAGCACCACAATACATTAAAGATCTGCTGTTGTTGTATCAACCTTCCAGACCTCTCAGGTCTTCCGGTTCTGGTCTGCTCTGCATCCCCAGAACCAGAACCAAATCAGGAGAAGCAGCTTTCAGCATCTATGCACCACGAATTTGGAACAAACTTCCAGAAAACTGTAAAACAGCTGAAACACTGACTTCCTTTAAATCTCAACTAAAAACCCACCTGTTTAGAATTGTATTTGAAATGTAATCAATTACAAATTTATTGATGGAACTTGACTTAATGATTGATTCTATATTGCATTGTGATTCTGTGTTTGTTATGATGTAAAGCACTTTGAAATGCCTTGCTGCTGAAATGTGCTATACAAATAAAATTAGATTTGATTTTAATTTGTTGTATAGAATAAAATCCCAGGGCAGATGAAAATGAGTTTTACGGCATAGCAAACTTTCTAATGTTGTTCTCCCTGTGAACAACATGAACATGGATGGGAAGATGTTGAGAACTGGAAGGAAATGGAATCTTGGCAACCACAGGCCAAAACTGGCCGAAACACGGTACAGTGTGATCCAGCCTCCTCCTAACTTTCTGCTCTGCAGGTATTGGATACCCTTTAATTTTAGCCAGGGGGCTTGTACGCTGCAGCAGAGTCTGCATCACAGGCAAAGAGGAGCTAACACAGCGGTAGTGAGGAATATTACTGGGTTTATTTCTGCTTCATTTATCACTTGATATAATTGCCACTGCAGACCAAAGAGGTGTTTTGCTTTGTTTAAGACCTTGTGGAGCTGCCTCTGCTAATGATCATTAGCACATGAAAGCAGTGAAGGAGTGCAGCCGCAGAGAGCCTAACAGCAAGTCATCTACATTAAAACATCAAAACTTGCAATTTATTACATGAGATGCACATCTATGCTTACTGTAGCGTGGGAGTCTACAGTGCAATTTTTCATTTGAAGTCAGATTACTGATTAGGGAACAATGTCTGCAGCCATTTTCTCACCTCTGCATGGCCACGTTTAGAGTGGAGCTCTGCCAAACATGCCTATCCGCATTCCAACAAATCACTGCGAAGGACCAGAGATCATTGACATCTCTACATAAATAAAGCAGCAGATTACTTATCAGCTCTAAAAACAAAATGACAATGAATTCTCTACTTAACAACCTGTGTTTTTTACTCGAGATACTTCGAATTCTCTTCTTGGGTCGGCATGCAGACCAGCTGACTGAAGGTCTGACTCTGTAATCCTCAGTCATAACACGAGATGGATTGACGGGTTGCATGAATGAATCCATGCATGCCAATGTGAACTTTCCTCCTGTTCCTACTTGTTAATTTAACTGCATCTCAGACATTTAAACTAACATCCAACTTGAATTCCTCCACGTCTGGAAGAGCAGTTCTCTGTATCATCAAGGAACTCGAGTAGAGTGAAAGCGTCCAGCAAGTGTTAGGACCATCTGTTTCCTGGGGAGAGCGTTACAGGATGCTGTTGCCACCAGTGCAGAGCTCGCTCCTCATCTTCCCACAGAGCCATCCGAGTTTCTTATAGACTTATGGATGACGGTCCTCTGGTGTGTGCAGCCTGTGTGTGCAGCTTATCTCTTCTTTCCTTCACACTGCGCACGCGAGCGGCAACACATCCTGTCTCGTGGAACTATGACGCTCAGAGTGAAGGGCGACGTTTGCGTGTGCGGCAGAAAATGACCTCGGTGGGGTGAAGCGCGTCAAAACACATCAACACAACGAATCTAAGATGACATTTAAAAAGAAAACAAGCACTTGACAGAGTTTGGCTCTATCGAGGATCACGGCAGGAGAAGAGGACCAGAAAGTATCATTTAAGCCTAAACCGAAAAATTAACAGCCATTCCAGGCAATCGGTAAAGATCGCTGATCGGCAGAGATCGGCCTCATGGAGGATCGGTATCGGCAGCAAAAAACCTGATCGGAGCATCCCTAATATATAGCGCTTCTTTGTTTGTTCCGACAGAAAACATGTTTTATCTAATGGATCATTAAAGGTGATTTCTAAAGAACTCTGGGCATAAAGTAGATAAATTACTGAATGAGGGCGAATTGAACTTGGAAAATCCACTCCTACAAATCAAATTGTGCTGCCATCTGCTGGCGGATCACAGTGTGGATATTTACGAAGAACCTGTGATGGGAGGAAACCTTTCTGGGTCTTCATCCTGCAGCTTAATTACTTTGCTTAATATTCAGGAAAAGCAGCAATGGATAAAATCCTTTAAAAACTTCTTTTGATTCATTTCTTTAAATCTATTTTGAGTTTTATAGATATTTCAGATAAATTTGCACAATATTTACAGATGAGCATAATCTACACTGTACGTCTCGCACTGAGCGGGAGCAGAGGGACTAACGATGTCAGGCGGGGGGCTGAGCCGTCCTCTTTCCTGGTGGCCTGTGTCACCGTGTAGTGACCAACCATTTCAGCTATTCGCACCTCGCTGCCATCGGATCCGGCCGGAGCTGCTCTGTCATGCTGAGCACATGAGGCCAGAGAGGGAGGAAGGCGGGTCTGACTTCAGAGCTGGAAAGGGATCTGGCTGCTTTTGAAAACGTTGCTTTATCAAGGGAAACTTTGAAAGTTGCACGGCGGTTTGCTCGGTCGGCCTGAACAAAAGTGCCTAGATTTATTAATATCAAATAAATTTTGCCTTATGTGACACTTTAAGCCGTTTATGAAATGTATTTTTTCATCCGCTTAGTAAAATCATTCATAATCCACTCTTTTTTTGATAAGGTTTGTACCTTAACCAGGGCCGGATTAAGGACGAGGTGGGCCCCTGGGCTGGAGCTCCATGTTATAATTTTCAAGTACTTCATAAAAATCCCAAAATATGAATAGAACTCACCTGATGTGTGTGCAGTTTTATATAAAGCACAATGTTACTAAAACACAATTTCATAAATAATAACAAAAAATTAAGTACAAACTGCCGCTGTAAGCCTGTTGTGACCTGGGCGATAAGATGCACTCAAATCTAGCAAAATTTAGAGGACAAGGTGTTTTTTAATCTTTTTCCAACATTCAATGCATTTTGTAAGGAAGGCAGTTTGTGTTTGGCTCATTACTCCTGTCTCTTAGCATCATGTCTGATACTTTTGTAAAGTCTATTTCAGCTTAAAAGGGACATTTGTAAGGAAAATGCATTAGTGGGGTGAGAAAACGTCCAGACTCCAGGAGATTACAAACTGATTCCTGGACGTTGTCCCTCATGGCTCCATCAGTTCTAATGCAGGATTGAACGCCACGATGCTGGACCGAGCTTTCGATGGTGGTTGTAGAAAATCCTTTGTCACTTTCTCCAAAAAGCTCCGTTTTGGTCGATGCAGTCTGAAGAATATTAGTACAGAGAGATAACAGAGAACAAAGCAGACCTTCTGGGGTCTGAAGTCCATCAAAGTCTGGGATCTCTTCAGACGGTAGTGCAGATTTCACTGGATTCGTTTAGAGGTTTCCGTCCAGTCTTGTTCTCGTCAATCAACACTTCAACCAAAGACATTGTCTCCGGCATGCTGACGGATTTGTGGTTCCATTTGTCACTTTTAAATGTTTCAGGTCAAACTGATTTGAATATGCACCAAAGATAATTGGCTAAACACAAAAAGCAGTTTTAAAACAATGACTATATTTAATACAGAAGAAAGCTATCCAAAGCAACCTGGTCTGATGAAAAAAAAATATATATATCCTGAACAAACTGATTAATCATATTTTTTTAGAAAACCTGAAAACCACAAATACTCCAAATCCATCTGAAAACATGTATAATAAAATATTTCAGTAGTTCTAACAACAAATATACATTTATATACAGTAATAAGCATTAATATCAACAGTGGAAAGAGTCTTAGCGCTATCACAGAAGCTAACATCTAGTTATCTTTATCTCTGGTCTTACTGTACTGCCAATCAGAGACAAGGAAAATAGATGGCTGTGGATTAGCATTACTGCTAGGTATTTCAGCTTCCCAAGATGCTCTATCAAAAAAAAATAATCTAAAACTGACAGCAGAGGCTGTGGTTGAGCTAGAGGACGTAATTCCAGCTCACCATCATGGTTCCTGTCCTGTTTCACAGAGAGTGAAACAGAACCAGAATCCATAATTCGACAATGACCCAAAATTGACTAGTAACTCCACCAAGAACCAGCCGATCCCAGAGACGTCTCTCACTAAACTTCATCCAATTAAGAAATAAGGTTTTCCCTCAGATAAAAAAAATAAATAAAAAGACACACTTTTGTTTCACACTTTTGGTTTGATGAATAACACAATTTTAAAAATGTTCTCTATGAAAACTCTGATCAGTGTTGAAGTGCTGAATATTTAATAAAGTGTAGTGACTTGTAGCCTTGCTGGAGCTACAGAGTTCTACTTTAATGGCGACGTGGCGCCCCCTGGTGAGAGGAAAAGGCTCTCCTGCTGTTTATTTCCATTACTCCACTGGAGGTGACGAGAGGCCTGAACTGAAAGCAGATGACTCGGACTGTATCTGCTGAAAGCTGCACAGATGGTCCCAGTCAGCGTTATCTCCCATCATCTGCCTCTCTCCAGTCGGTGGACCTCTTGATGTTTTACATGCTGATTTATATCCACCACATTCAGATTTCTCTGTCTTTTTTTTCTTAATTTCTCAATCCTGGAGCTAAACAGAAATGCTCCAGTGTGACTTCATCTCATAGGTGCTGTTATGTCCTGCGACATGCAGCTTCCTGCGCATTAGCAGGAACATGTGAACGTGGATCCGGACAGGAGTTCCGGCCTCTCCTGTTGCTTTACGGCCTCTGCTGCACTATTGCTCGCAGGAAACATCTTTGGCCGATTTATGGCACTTTGTTCACCCTCCAGCCCAGGGATCTGATCGCTATCCGTTGCTAGGGCAACCAGAAGTCTGTTTGTCAACATTTGACTGGTTTTTTAAAAAATTTTTATGGCTCGATGGCACAACCCTCTCCGGCACCGGGTGCTGCTCTGAACAGTCACTATTGGACGCTCTGCAGATCATTTCTACACTATACAATGAATGAGACGTTGAAAATACCAATTGTTTTCCACAGTATTCATCCAACACTGTCACTATGTGTATTTGTTTCAGCTTAACATTTTGCACTGCAACGATTTACACAGTATGCAAGTTTTACAGAGTTGCACCAACAAGATAGAATATCACAGTAAATAGATTGATTCCACACAGAGTGACGACCTTTAGGTCTTTATTTCTGTTTATTTTGATGATTGTGACTCCCAGAAATTGAAAATTCACAATTTAGTTCCTCTAAAATTTCTCAAAGAAGCTGGCTGTTCACCAATGTGCTAATAGTGGAGTTAATTTTTTTTTGCTTAGCGATTTTGCTAACTTTAAAAATGTTCTGTGCACCTGAACAATTTTTTTCCCCAGATAAAACTCGAAAGTACTTATTTACGTGACTGTGTTGTAAACTTTAAGTTGAATAAAGTTCCACATCTGCGCTGAATTTCTGGTTATCGACTGTTAAGAATTTTTAAGGTAGCTAAATGTTTACATTCATGCTCTTATTTTGAAATGGCTGAAAATGTTACACAGCAGCTCAGTTTCCTCTCTTAATATTCTCTTGTCGTCTATTAAGAGCAGATTCATTCTGAATTAAAATGAGCAGTTTAGCATTAGCTTCAGTTAAATACCATGTTGGTGTGGCGCTTTAGCGTTAGCAGAACTGTAGTTTGTGATTACTACTTTAGGGTGAGCCCAGCAAACTAACTTTAGTTGTGACTATCGCTAGTGGTGGGAAAACGTGCAAAAGGAAATGGGAAAGCTGCAGTTTTAAAAAAGGCTAAGCAATTTCAAGAATTTGTGCGAGATTCACCAGGTGTTGACTGTCTCTGAAGTCAGTGATTGAACAGCTATTACGCTGTTCAGACATTCCTCTGTTGTCTTCTGAACTGGAGACAATAAGAGAAAAGACTTTACTGGGCAATGGACTGTTAAGAAAAAGGAAACACCAAAAGGAGGGTAGACCCCTAACCCTGACTGGCATTGCTTAGTAAGGTGGCTGTTGTTAACAACGTGGGCTTCCTTAAGAACTCAGACAATTCTCTTTATGCCCTTTTGAACTGAGTTCCTGAGGGTCATGAGGTAATTGATTATACTCCAAATTATTGAAATGATCCAGTTTATATCTAGTACTAACATATCTTGCAATAAAATTATTCAAACTTTCATTCATGCCTTTGTTAAATTTCAGGCAGGAGGTTTGTTGTCTTAACTGTGCAGACAATCTAATGTCTTCTTAAGGTAAGACAACTATAGACAGAAGTCCTCCCAAAGACTGGAGAGGTTTGCTGTCCATCCCAAACATTTCCCATTATTTAAGGATCTCCGCTTTCGGCAGCTGACAACAAAGAAGATAGCTTTACTAGTAATGATCCACTGATTCAGATCTACAGCTTCGGCAGTCTTGCCTCTGCGATGTTGAGTGTGAAGGTAAAATTCCAATATCTTCTTATGGACAAAGATGCATATCTTCCTTGTGGTTTGTTGTAGACTCTCTGGAAAACCAAATTACCAGTGACAGCGACCAACCATTGAAGAACAAGTGTGAAGAACTGCCTGTTGTACCAACTTGAAAGAAACATTGGCACGGCAAACTGAGGACAGAGAAAACGTCTTGAATGTTTGCTCTCATTCAAGCTATGGCAAATCTCTTGAAGTGTAGAGCATGGAACGTCTTTGTAGACAGTTTTCAGCATCCAGTGGCAGTGTGGCACCCAGAACACTGATTGGTTGGGATGGCGACCTCCCTATAGAGTCCCCAAACAGGATCCAAACACAGAGCCAGGAGGAAAAGCTGTGATTGGTCGTCTCTGGCTTCATGACCTCTGTTGGGTCCAGTTGCAACTGTGGTTTAATCACCACTGACACTAAAATGAATGAATCCTTCTCCTGCTCTCCCTCTCTAAGCGCGTTGCCTTGCGTTCATGAGAACACATTATCCAGGCCTGTGAATATTGATGTGTGTGGAGGAAAATAAAAATGCTGCAGCATTTTTTTCCCCTCCGGAAATGTCTGGGGAGCGACTTTTTGATTAGTGGATTTCAGACTGACTGAATGCATGCACTGGAGATCAGGTGGATAGAAAAAGACTGGAAGCTGGACAGAAAACGGTAGAACGTGTAAACATTTATCAGCCTAAAAAGCTGAAGTGCAGGGATCTTTGGAGTCTGATTAATGAGGATTGTAAAGTCCAAAAGCTTGGCTTTGGAAATGCTTCAACTGGATCCAATGGAACTTCTGTAAGGTGGGGAAACTTTACAGAATCCATTCCAGCCACCTAAAAGCACTTTGTACTCATCTGCAGACTGAAACACCAAAGTCACCTCTTGAAATTATAAGTGCCGATTTAGTCGGCACTTTGTGTACAAAGCTGCAGAATCCCAGAAGATCCTCCTGAGGATAAAATGCGTCTTGCCCTCCCCTCTTTTCCCGTTCCCCGACTCTCTCTTTGATCTGCGTCTCTCTTCTCCTCAATCATATCAACAGCAGCATGATGTCAGACCGCAGGAATTTGCTCCAATTTGAGTTGCGTCTGTGCAAATGTGGATGTGCACACGCACCAATGCTTTTTCTTTGCATCTGTGCATGCGGAGAGGAACGAGTGGCACACCTTTTAGGAACGGCGGCGAGCGGGCTCAGATCTGGTGTAGCTGCAGTAAATCTAACGTGGGTCAGTCTCAGGTGCCGTCTGGGAGAGGCTGCTCTGTGAGCGATGGGGCGGAGTGGTGCAGATTTAGGTTGCGAGTCCCCGCAGTCACAGAAAATCTCCCAAACAACAACCTTAAGTGCTTGTTGAAGAGCTCAGACGTGTGGTAAAAACACTCGATGGACATTCAATTCAGACTTTATGAGGGTTTTACTAGCCAATTTCTGGCTGGCAGACCGGCGCTGTGTAAAAACCATTTGAAGGAATGAGCTGTTTGACCTGGTACCTTGGTGGTCTCTGCCAGATGAGTCCAAAACGCCAAACGTTTCCAGTAACAGCTTTCGCTTTTGGCTCTGGACGCTGTCTGGATGTTGCATGTGAGGACGAGGTTACGAAAGGAGGGAAGCGAGGAAGTGGTTCTAGTGAACAGATAGCAAAGCAAATGGCAGGACTTTGCTTTAAATAGAAACACAGTGGACCTCTGGCAATTGCTATGATAAACATAATAATATTACGACGATAAATGTGTTAAAAAGAATATAGAAAAGAAAAATCAGTCTCAAATAAAGTGAAGCTACGGAAGTTTTGCATCAGTTTCTCTCCAGTATGTTAATATTAATATTATCACTAGTACCAGTTGTAATATTCTTCATCAATTCCTTATGTGACATAGAGACAAAAAAAAATAGACATATATTCAGGTTTTTATGAAGAATGTGTATGAGTCATCTCATTTAAAATATTTATGTACACATAAGCATCATGGATGAACTTTATTATTATGGATTTAATGGTGTGTATTAGTCCAGGGTTCAGTTCTTCTAGAAAGCTTTCATTGTCACAGTCTCATATTTTCCAAATGGAACCTCTGATATACATTAACATGATATAATTCATAGTGAGGTGGACAAATATGTTATTCCAAAAGTCCTTTTTCTCCTTGCACGCCTCCTGTGAAGTTTAAACGGGTTCAGTCTCTTTCTCGTTGTAAAGGCTCCTTGTTGCTGTGATGATATCTTTGTGGTTTCTAAGACTTGCTTTAGTTCTGCTTTTATTATTTATTATTCAAAGTAGGAATTTTGCCAATTGCTTAAAATTAAAATGTCCTTTTTTTTTTAGTATTTCCAAAGCTGAATTTAAATATACATCTAAAAATGTTATACAAACATACAGCGTGTCTTAAGGTTTCCTTTTTTTTCACAATTATTATTATTATTATTATTTTTTATGGGTAACAGCTGTAACTCAATGAGGTGTTAAGATGTATTTAATTTGAAAACGATTTAAGTAACTTTCAAAATTTTATTGTAACCAATACTGGACACCGCTAATTAAAACATTAGCTGCACATACAGAATAAATATCATATTGGGAAAAGAAAGTTATAAAAATCTGATTTATGCACCTTGCTTAATGTAATTATAATCCCTTAGGCTTCTCTTCATTTGTGTAAATGTTTCACTGTTTTGTATTAATTATATTTCTTTAAAAACAGTTTTGAAATAAGAGACAAAAAATTATCTAACTTTATTTATATGAAACAGGGGAGGTATTTACGCTAAATGTTTCCATAGTTGGCAAAAAAAACACTAACCTGCTAATAAAAAAATTGCTATTACCGCATTAGCATATTAGGAAATTAGCGGAAGTGTGCTCACCACTGATAGTAAGGGTGTATCAGTTTCACCCTTATAACAGCAATTAATTTTTCATTTCTTTTACATAACCAAAAGCAGAAAATGGAAATTGAATTTTTGTGTGTGTGTGTGTTTGACAGGATATAAATTTATTATTCAATTTTTGACGTCTGTCGTCCGTTTTGTAACTGTTTGGTTGGACTAAATAAGGCGAGCAAAAAAAAAAGAAGACACCTCATTCAGTGGCCGCATTAATGACAGTTATGATCATAATAGTGCACAAAGACTGGCATGGAAATGGCATTGGCAGCGGATCAGTTGTGCTCCAAAGAAAGCTGTAGGGAAAGCAAAGAAAGACGGTGATGTTGTGTTGTACGTGTGTTTGGACTTGGAGCTGGAGGACGTGTAGTAGGTCAGAGTGACTGACTATCCTTAACAAAAGGTAAAAAAGTGTCCTGGTACCCAATTTCAAGACGGAGGATGGTGAAAAAATACAGGGATAAAGACGATGAGTTGTGCCAGAAAGAAACAAGGTAAAAACTCACTGAATTGAGGTAAAGATGATGGAGGATGGAGCAGCCATTTGAACTGATCCTGAGAAATTAGTGGCGAGCTCTGACCGGAGTACGGTAGCTCAGAAAGCATTAAGTGTAAGTGGATGTGGAGAAATCGGACGCATGGAAGCCGAGGGAAGAACTGAAGCGAAGAAAGTATTCTGCGAGGAAGTTGTGAGTGGCAGGCGAAAATGAGACAGAGCAGTGAGACGGCAGTGAGGTGTGATGTATGTGGACCACTGTGACCACATTCTTGTTTCAAATGCACAGATAGACGTGAGGTCAGCTAGGTGCTGCCATGGTGCTATGTTTCGCAGACAACATTGTGCTTAGTGGGAATAAAGGTGAACTCTTACTACTACAATTAGTTATTGATCAGGAGCAGTTAAAAAAAAATACAAGAAAGTGAAGTAAACAATCTGAACAAATTAAATACAAAGTAACATAGTACCTAAATCTTTCCTTAACTACATGTCTGCACATAGTCAGTCTTCTTTTTTGGTACAGAAACTCTTGATTTCGTCTAAATCTTCCGGTTGGGTAACAAACGTCTGCTCTCAGTGGTATGCGCTTCCAGCAGGACATGTGGTTTCCAGAAAGAAAAAATGAAAATGATCACTCAAAGCTGTCATTAGAGTGTATTTTAACACAAGCCACAATGTTTTTTCTAAAGTTAACATGCAGCTTTTATGGCTTGACTTTAAAATGAGTAGTTTGTAAAAAGAAAAAAAGCAGAGCGTCAACAAAACGACGTTCTGAAAACGAGTCCTTTTCAAACATCAGCAGCCGGTGCAGGTCCTGAACCCTTTCGCTCTGATTGTGCAACTCCCATCATCCGTTCTTATTAATCCCGTCTTTGTGTTTGCTCATGACTTTGCTTTGACAGGTTCTTTTCGGAATTCTGTTTTCATAACCTGAGCAGCCAGGTTCTGTCGCGTAAGATCAGAGAACCTGTTCTCCATAACGTCACCTTTTGGCACAGACTCCTCCCTCATGATAAAACACCGTCAGAGTTTATTCAGGGTGCTCCCAAATTGGTTGGAAAGGGGGATTAGTGAGAGTAGAAAGCACGGTTAAGTCACCTTTGGACCGTTTTATACAAGTCACACACTAACTCATGCTGTTATTGTAAGGACTTAAGCAGATGGAAACCATGAGAAATAATTATTACAGGTAGAAACAAGATATCTGTGTAATGGAGTGACTTTGTAATGTTTATTTTGTTTATTTTTATTCTGTTGTATGTTGTTTTTAACTTCTTTGTACAACGACTTTGAATTGTCTTTGGCTGAAAGGTGCTATATAAATAAAGTTGCCTTGCCTTCATCTGGTATACACGCTTAATATGATTTGTGATGAATAGAAGCCTTCCTCAGGGATTGTCATTGAGAGAGACGGAGGTTCGGTCTCTGATAAATCTTACATTTCTATTCATAAACGGTAGAGATGTGAAGCCTTCAGATGAGAGAGTTTTAATGGGCTGGGAGTTTTGACATGACGCCGTCTGTCAATCAATCCAGTGGACTTGTCAGCAACTGACGGTCACAGTTTGTCACAAAATCAAATTTCTTTACCTGGAGGAACTGAATCTCCGACATAGTGTCGGGTTTATCGTCACAAATGCGGTCGTAGAGATTTGGTGAAAAGTATTTGGGGAAAAAAATAGTTAAACGTCGTCAAAGAGGGACCTGCACTTGGAGCATTTATTCCATTTCCGAAAACCAAACGGAGTCTGGAAAAATGTAAAAGATGGATAAATACCTGGGGTTGACTTCATGAACACCTGAATATAGCAGCGATTGATGATATAACTCGTGTCGTCATTACATCTCTGGTTAAATCAAAGCTCGATGGATATTGTTGGGTCCGAAACAATAACTGAGCTGTGGCTACAAATGGGTAGTTTCTCTGTAAAGCAGTAACTTTTCAGGCAAGTGGTGTAAAAATTCACACACAGCCAGACATAAAGGAGCCATAGCAGAAAACATGACTTTTCACATGTCTGGAAGATAAAAAAATAATAATAATAATAATAACAATGATGAAATGGATGACAATTCTTTGGATGACAGGTTCCACAAAATATGTCTGAGTGAAATAGATTAGTGTCATGATTTGAGTTTTTCTGTGTGTTTATTTTACGTTTCTGTGTCTCTGAGTCTCCGTGTTGTCCTGTCTTCCTCTTGATTGTTCCCAGGTGTGTCCCGTCCCTCCTGTGTCTTTAATGTCACCTCTGTTTCTGTGTCTTTGTCGGGTCCTTGTCGAATTTGTCTAACCTGTCTACCTGTCGCGCTGCCCTGCTGTCCATCCGCGTACCAGTCGCTACCAGCGTTGAGCCTTAGCCTTCCACTCAGCTGTGCTGCCTGCCTGGGGTTTTTTATTTTGTTCTGTATCGATATTAAAATCGCCATTTCACTTCCTAAACCCGGGTCCTCTGCGTCAGCCTCACCGCTCACGCCGCACTTCTCGACAATTAGTGCAGGACCTCTGAAATATGCAATAAAAACAAAATGATGGAACATAGAATATTCTGTCCTGCAGTTAGATAACAAAAAATAAAAAAATAAATACAAAATTTCAACAGAGAGCAGAAAAACATCAAGTAATCAAAGGGAAATTGAAGATAAAGCAAATGTAAAGAACAAACACATAAAGTTCCTTTATGTGTTTGTATAAAATTTGTTCATTTATTTGCCTATTCCTCAGACTGTTTGACATTAAAACCTATTTCCCTGAATAACTTTATGGACCAGATCTACGACTCTTCCTTACATTCTTGTTGGCTGATGAGGCAAAAATGCCTCAACTGATACCTCAGCTTACCTTCTTTACCTTCACTGTGTTTGTTTGTTGGAGGTGACGATGAGCTTCCTGAGCTTTCTTGTCTTTCTGATTTTGAAGAGGCTTCTCGACTCACACATGAAACAGGAAGCCTTTGAGTACAGATGGTAGCTAAGTAACCGTGATTTCAGGATTAATATTCACTCTCTCATAACTCTCAAGCATGCGTAAACACAAACACGTATTGTTTTCTGTCTCATCGTGAAGAGGAAGTTCTGGCAGGAATCTGTAAACAGGATCTGTTTGAACCCCGTCAGAGCTTTCTCACTTCATAATTATTTAGATTTAGACTCTGTCGGTGTGAAATTGCTAACAGCTGATACAATTTCATAAAACGTAACAGAAATCTGGTTGGATCCAATCACAGAGCAATCAACTCAACTCAGCCTGATCGGAATTAACAACTGATCTGCTTCTTTCACATTAGAGAAAACAATGTTCCGGATGAAAATATCTGTAATGACTTTATGTTATGTTAATGTTGGTAATTTAATACTGTGAGTGTAATTTAGACATCTACTTTATTCGGGTCTTCAAAGGGAAAGTTTCTGAGAGGGATCAGAGCATGTTGATGCTGACAAAGTGAAACAAGAGGCCTTCAAATTGTTCCGGGGGATATAAATCATCAGAGTTGGACGGCGTTTTCCACTCCAATCAGATTTCCTCCAAGTTTCCCTTAAAAGTAATAATAACAATCGCAAAAAGAAAAAAAAAATCAGAACCGTGACGCAGCAGAAATACGACGCTGAGCTCCAAAGTCATTTATTCAAGATCCCTCCACAGCAGCACGGGGCCGAGCTGAAGAGATCCCCATGTCCCCTCAAGTGAACCTTTTTATGAGCTATGCGGTGCATTTCGGATCCATCTGGGAGATTTTACAGATATGCGATACTGAAACATGCAGGAATCCCAGCGGGCCTGCATCACACATCTGTGGCCCCCCCACCCGATTTGTTGCAGGGTTTTAATCTGCACACTCTCGCTCGAAACAACCAAAGGTATCTTTGTGTTAGAGCAAACATCTGCTTGTTTTGTTGCATCAATGGAGTGTCTAACATGTCATGGATGACTCCGATGACTCCCAGGACGAACTGTACGCCGTCCTCAGACTTACAAGCACACACACATACACACGCCCTCTCTGAGGAGTTCTGTGTTTTGCCTGTAGCTCAGATCTCTTGAGTAATCCAAAGCGGAGCTTGTCTTGGACGGGAGGCAATTACCTCAGCCCTGAATCATGTGGCGCCTCGCCGAGAGTGTGCACAATGCAATCAGCCAGCCATCTTTCTTCCTCATAAACTGTCAGAGGGCCTCACACACACACACACACACACCCACACACACCACACATTCACACCCGGGCTGGACGCTGGGCGTCCGCGTCTCCAACGCGCCGCCGAGTTAAAACTGCCGCTGCAACCCTTTTTTTTTTTCCTGGTTTGTTCCCATTATTGCTTTTGATTTCTTTCCTCAAACAACTAAACATTGGGGAAAAAACGCAGACAAAAAGCAAAGATGGTAAACTGCAGATGTGACTTTGTTTTGATCTTTATTGCATGCCAGTCTTGTTCTGTACTGCCTGATAGACGACGGTGATGATGATGATGTAATGGTTTCAGGGAGATTATTTCATGCAGCGAACGCGTCTCAGCCTGCCTGTGTTCCGCTCTCTCTGCTGGATGTGTTTACCTCAGCTCAGTGTGAACCTCGAGTCGGTAATAAACGACTTGGCAAAGCAGCTTGTAGTTTCTTTTCCCTGTGAGAGCAGAGCTCACGGTGTTTATCTGCTTGCCTCTGACCCATTTATCTCGGCGACTTGTTCCTGCACTCTCCAAACAGAAACGCGTTTTTATTTATAGCCCATAAAACTTCTACGCCGATGTTTAGCGACCACACTTTGAATCCCACCCACAACCTGAGATCTTAAGCCCTTTTTTTTCTCTGAACAAACTCCAACCACAGTGAACATTTTTTGTTTTAGTTGCACCACATTTTCATAATGATACTAAGACTCATGTTGGAATTTCAGTAGCATCAGTCTTGCAGCGAACATGAAGAGGCCTCTGACTGAAGGTTGTTGCTGTGTGACAGTCTCCCAACAACCAGACAGCAGAAACCATCTCCCACAGCGGCAAGTTTTGGAGGTTAAGATTGTGACGATAAGCTTTACTGGATGACAAATTGTCCCAGAAATGATTGGAATAAATGTAAATTTTGTCATTTTGAGACCATTACCAACTAATGTAATAAGAATGGCGTACTATACATCATAGATAAAAAGAAAAGCCTTTAATTTCTAAAGAATATTTAACGCTAGAGCTGGAGAACACCTTAAATGTATTTGAATTTCAATGTTGTGTTCATCAACAGGTGGAAGAAGATGCGTTCCCGTAGCAACAGCCTAGAAGACATAGCAAAGGTCGAGAAGCAGCAGAACATGGACCCGCGCAAGCGATCCGCAGAGGGAGACGAGCCCCTGGGTAGAGCAGAACGCCGCGGTAGGCGCCGAGAGCCGCCTGACAACACTGGGACCATCGAACGGAACAACAAGATGGCTAGAAGCGGCGCCGGCGGCAGCAGCGCTGGTGGAAGACCCAACGGCAGCAGCAGCGCTGCGAGGGCCGGCCGACGGGAGAAGGGCAGGGACCTCTCCCGGGACGACCTGGTGTTTCTCCTGAGTTTGCTGGAAGGAGAGCTACAGGTGATTTAAAATGCACAGGCACTGCTGCCAATTCATATCAAGCCGAGCGTCTTGCAGACATGGCACTGACCCCAGTCGGACAGAAAGCATCCGGGCTTAGTGGGCTTAGTGGGTGGTGGTCACGGATAGCCAGTGTTAATGGACAGCTAACAGCTGAACCCACTTCTTGTCATTCCAGCATCAGATCCAGGAATCCCCTGGCAGGTTTCAGGAGACATGAAGAGTCTATTAATGAGGTTGAATAAGCTGGAACCGAATCATTCATTACTGTAGAGGTAATGTACCTGGGAGAACTAATGGGCCCCAAAAGTAGGGTGTGGAAGTTTGTGGTCAAAACTTCAAATTTATTTATATTATTTATTAATAAAGTTGCTTTAACAGCCTGATATTTTGATCATCTACAGTTAGATTAGATCCACAGTTCTGGTCAGATGTTTTCAGGAGTCCTACAACCCCTGCTGATGTTTCTTGATCAGTAAGTTCCACCTGAACCGAACACTTTCTGCAGCCTCCAACGAGCTGCTGGCATCATTCTGCTGGGATATTTGGCTTTTTTTTCTCTCTCAAATTTAAGAGTTTGCTTAAATTTGTTGGCATTTTGGCACAAACCTGGTTTTTGAGCCTCACTCCACCAAGAACTACTGAAGGAAACGACACAAAAACCTCAGAAGAAGACACTGAGCATAAACGTCCTTCTTCAGCAAATGGATACAAAAATCGAGTAGTGTTGGATTTTAGGATTTCTTTTTTGTCTTCGGCAAAAAAAACGACAAAAAAAGCAAATCATGGCGGACCAGAGGTGGCTTTTGTTTTTCTTCAGAGTTTATTTAACACATTCACACCTCCTCAAACAAACCAGACTGTCTAGACAAACAAACTGGATTTGGATTAAGGTGAACAAAACAGGGCTGGTGTGAATGCATCCCTAATATGCGTTAATACACACATTAGAAACTATTTTAGCATTACCTCAGAAGCTAGCGCCTTCCTCACCTCTAATCTTAGGGATACTGCCAATCAGCAGTAAGGGAAATGAATGATTGGCTGTTTTGCAACAACAGCTAATAGTGTTTCAAGTCGCATTGCGCTGTGGTATTTCAGCTACTAAAGCTGCATTTTCTTTTGAATATCTTGGATATGTTCTACAAAAATCTGACATATTTTCCATGAATAACTTGGAGTTACATTTCACAGAAAAATCTGCAAACAGATCAATATGAGGGTTCACAGCACATTCATAACGTCCGCTGAAAATATGCTATATATACTTTGTGTAACCCATTAAACTATCATTATAGTTATGTGTCCAACTTTATGTAGGCTTCATGTTGATATTCTACATATGAACTTCTAATAGGGATTACGTCTCCTGTTGGTGGATTCGGATACTCATGATGTGGATATGAAGTTTCATCCTGTAAAGCATAGTTTGGTCTGACCGCAATCACTCTCTGCTCCATCACAGGCCAGGGATGAGGTGATCACAGTCCTAAAGGCAGAGAAAATCGACTTGGCACTGCTGGAAGCCAAGTATGGGTTTGTCACACCGCAGAAAGTCCTACAGGCCCTGCAGAGAGACGCCATCCAGGGAAAGTCGGACGTCTTCCAGGAAGACATCTACGAGAAACCCATGGCAGAGGTAATGGCAGTTTACAGTCCAGAATCTCAACCAATGTGGCAATAATGGCTGCCAAATGACTGCCATATGGTTGGAGAGGCAGACGTTCCCAGATGTTCTCTGTTAACCCAACACAGCTCGATAAGCTGGTGGAGAAGCAGCGGGAGACCCACCGGCGGATGCTGGAGCAGCTGCTGATGGTGGAGCAGGCCCACAAGCAGGCTCTGTACAAGCTGGAGGACGAGAAGAGGAACCACGGAGAGTTCATGAGGAAGAGCGACGAGTTCACCAACCTGCTGGAGCAGGAGCGCGAGAGGTCAGCGGGGGAACTGGTTTGTAGTGTTTCCAAAGGCGGTTGCATGTGAAGAGCAGTGTATAAAAATCGTCCTGATTCATGCAACATGTTTAGTATTCAGCGGAAGCCACTGTTACAGTGGAAGCATGTTGCAGTATCATTATGACTATCTCGGCGGTTTCAGCATTCATAGTGACAGCACAGTCTGTTTCCTGTGGAGGCTTGAGATGACACCATCTCTTAAGTGGACATATGCTTTTAAATTCTCCCATTTCATATGTAAATCATTCACTTATGGTCTGTATAAGGTAGAGGTGCAGTGCTTTAGTCTGAATTTCTCATTATTGTACCTCCGCAGACGCTCGTTCGGCTGTGTTCTGAGGCGTTTTAAAGCAACTCGTTTTGTTGCCGTCTTTTTAAATGTGGATGAGATATTTCACGCCCCGCCCTCCTCCAGGTCACAGAGTGTTCCACTCCACCACATTTGGCCATTTTTGTAGTTTTATAGCAGCAATATGATTATCTACCAGCAAGAAAACTTTTTATTCCAGAGTTTATGAAAGATGTCAACAATGGAAGATTTGTCCGTCCATCCTTCCATGTTGGAGCCAAAGTCTGACCCAGAGCAGGGAAGACGACCAACCTGCAGAACTATGCATTCACATGAATAGCATCACAATGATGCTACTACTTTATTTACACCCTCACCATCAATACCAGCTATGTAAGGAGTCCTGTGCATTAATGCACTCTAAAACTGAACATTTTCACTTGTCTACTTGCATAACTGAACTATCGCTACAAAATCGCAGCGAGGACAAAAAAAGTGGCAGATTCACAGAACTGATGAGCCTGAAGTCATGACCCTGTTTAGCAGCTCCGCAGAAAAATGTGGTGACGTCATAAATACAAGAGAAAAAAATGAACAGTCTGAAAAATAGAACGCAAAATTTCGTAACCAGGTTGCTGTGTATTGCAGACTTCTGCCCAGGTCCCTCTTGAAAATGAGATCTAGATCTTAATGGGCTTTACCTGGTTAAATAAAGGAAATAATAAAAAAAAGAACTTAGTTGTCTACGCAGCACTGGGAGAGAATAAAAAAATTACATTTTTTGCACTCCTAGACACTCAAAGTACACAAAAAATGTATTTAAGGGCTAAAAAAGTGGATTTTGTGTGACATGTCCCCTTTAACACATCGTTAGTCATCCACTAAGAGTTGCTGAGATTCCTCTGACTCTAGAGCCGTCGCAATCTAATGAGCTGGTGGATTCTCCCATTAAATCAATGTATTCGTTTTGGAAAACCGAGGGAAATTCCCTCTTTAAAAGTCATTACTGCTCATTCCCATGACCAGGAGCAGGTCCTTCACCTTTTATTGAAGAAATCTGAAGCCGACCGAGAGTTGTTCCTGGACACGAGCCAGTCTGTCAGGGTGGACGAGTTTTTGACAGATAATTTAGGTTTGAAGCTTAAATACACAACTAGGTTTTTACATTCACAGCTCTGTTTTATAGTGGCACTGTGAATATTTCAGAAGCAGAGTGAATTACCAGACTTGTTGGAAAGCTAAACCCAGCATGTCAGCGCCGGTGAGGCTCAGGCAACAGCGGCTCAGGGCGAAGGACACTTGAAGATGAAATTGTCGTTCCTGTGGTTTTATAATGTGCTATGACGCAACTCTCCAAACTAACAGGGATGATACGGCTACAGTGTTGATCGCGCTGCTTCATAATCCATAATCCACTCTTTGTGATCTCAAACATAACCTATAACTTCTGTGTCTGATGAGAACCAATAAACGCGACGGTGAACATGATTCATCTGGAGCGAAGCTTAAATAAAATGACACTTATATTAAGTTTAGATTACTGGAAAGTCAAAAGATCTTTTTTTTTTTTTTTTTACTTTCAAGTATATTTGAGAAAATAAACTAAATATAATTTGGCCATTTCTGACTAAGATGTAGAGGCGAACCAGAGAGGATCCCTGAGGTCCACCACCTTACAAATGCTGGAAATGTTCTGCTTCTACTTACGTTTGTTTCAAAGTAAGCAAAGCAAAGAGGCGCCATGCTGAGAGCAGGATTTAACGCTTACTTTGTTAACCTGCTGGAAGGAATCACTACTGTTCACTTTGCTTTGGATCATTTATATATTATGACTCTTTTTCTTTCTCCAACTGACCGACCTCTTCAGAGGAACCGCTAAAAAGCTTGTAAACTCTCAGCAGCAGAAACAAGGGGGGGGGGGTTTCTCCTCCGATTAACTGTGGATGAAGCGGGAGTCCACGAGCGATGAGCTCACCGCCAGCCGGGTTCTGCAGGAGCAGCAGGGGTGTGAGAGCAGAGCGGCGTCCTAACCATCAGCAGATGTTAGCTCAAACATGACTTCAGCTCACAGATATACACGCAGGCCTTCGGCTCGCCTTTGTTCTTTCCAGCAGAGGGCAGGGAGCACATTTTACGACCATGTGCTCCCTCTGGGGAAAAAAAAACAACCCAAACTGCTATCTTTGCACGATGCTTCCAGATGACCCAAACCGGAAGCAAACATGAAAACCACAAACTCCTGTCATGTTCAATATACGGTCAGTGAAATACATGTGGCGTCCTTGTGCTTGAAGACAGTCACATCTGATGTTATTGTAACCGAAGACGGATCAAATCTGCAACGTTAGCAGCTTCAGGGATTTTATGCCAAAGTTTAACAAAGGTTTCATTTAGGATGTTTCCCACCTGATTAGTCCAGGAGATTCGGTTTGATTGGAGACCAAAACTGCAACATTCGTTCTATTTTAGCTGCTGCGGTTCTCTTAGTTAAACCAAGCAAGCCTTTGAAAAACCTGTTTACACACTCGCCTGTGAGGGCGCTGCATCAAGAACCAATGAAGGAAATGACTCAAAACCTCTGAAGAAGACATTGAGCGCAACTTCCTTCTTCACCAAATGTAAACCAAAATAGAGTGGTGTTGGATTTTAGCGGTTGGAGGATTTATCTTCTCTCTTTGACAAAAAACCCCACAAAAACCCTCTAGCTCTAGACGAGTTTGTTTTGGTTGTGTTCACCCATAATGCCCTGCATTTTAGCCCTCTTCCTGCTTTACACTTAGCGTTCACATATGTATTCAAACCCCTCAGAGTTCACTTCAACCAAACTCAGACCCAGATTTATATGAGTTTGCAGAGTTTGCTGTTTGGTCCACATCAGAGTTTGATTACACGTTCAGACCTCTCCAAATAAACCTTTCTGACAAACAGACTGGAGTTTGATTAAAGTGTAAATATAACCAAAATAAGCGCTAAGCTAGCACTGGCCTTAGAAATGTCTCGTGGTCCTTAGCCAAAGACAAAAGAGGAATCCTCCAATCGTTACAATTTAACGCCACTATTTTAGTTTACATCTTATGAAGAAGGAAGTTGTGTTCAGTGTCTTCTTGGGAGGTTTTTATGTTGTTTCCTTCTGTGGTCCCTTGGTGTAGCGCCCCCACAAGCGAGGAGGGGAACAGGTTTCTCAAATGGCTTGGATCGTTTGAACTGGAAATGGAGCAAATGTTACCATTTTAGTCCCCAATCAAACTGAGTCCGCCAGGACTATCAGGTGGGAAAACAAAACTCCTGGTTTTCCAAAGCTGTCCTTTCATCTACCAGAGTATGATTAAAAATACCACATATCTAGCACTGCAAATATTTTTTCAAGGCACACTGAGTAGGCAAATAATTTAAGACATGGAAAAAAAAAAATCTGTGTTTTATTAGGTTTTTTAAAATGCTTGATCTTCTTGACCTATACACATTACGACAGTTGAAACGAGGAAGGCTTGCTGGTGAAATTCTCAAAACCGAGACTTTGTGAAGTTTCACACGGTGCAGCTGGCTTTTATGAGGCATAAATAAAGATAACAAGTGCGCTGACGTCATTTATTACCACATTAATTGATTATTAACATTACTGAGGGCTCCTTTAATGCATACAAAACCACAGTAGCCGCATGCAAGGAAACACAATGCTCTGCTCCGTCTGTATCATTTACAGGCCCGGCAGCATAGGTTCATGCCATCTGGTTGACTTAATGTGCAGTCAGCCTTACGTCATGCCTGCAGAGCAGATTGAGAGAATTGCTTGACTATGCTCTCATCTTCATTGTTGTCACAGAGACGCTTATTATCCAGGCCTACCTTCCAATTTGGAGTCTTTTTTTACAAGCTGGGTTTTTCTTCTACACCGATGATTGGCGTTCATGCCCGTGCAGGTCTGTCTCAGAGGTAGGTGGCTGAGCTCTGCACGGAGCAGGAAGAGAAAAAGAAGTTCCAGGAGGTCGTGCCAAGCCGAAACAGGACCTAGTAGGATTGTCTGATTTGATCTCCACCCTGAAACCAGCCGGGTGAGGACACCAGTCCACCTCGTCCCAGTAAAGCCTCCCAACAGAAATGTTCCAGCAAAAACAATAAAAATCTCTCAACATGCAGCGTCGCAAACGTTTCTACCCAAGATTTGGCTCAGCCTTCAAAATGACGGACATGAGTGAAAGATGTCTGTTACAAATTGTATCAAACAGACATTTCCTTTTACGGGAGGGAAAGTCGTTCTTCAGGCTATGCGTGACGTTTCTTACATATTTGTTGTCTGACGCCGTGAAGATCCACTTGTGAGGACTGATGTTGAAGTCAGTGGTCGCACAGATATGGCACATTCAACAACAGCCATAAAACACACACCACACACACACACGCACACCCCCAACCCCCCACACACACACACACACGCCGCCTTGTATGCATGATTTCCTCATATCCGGCAGGTTTCCTACGCTGCGCTGGGAGAAGTGTGGTGTTTGGTTTTCGGTTTTCCAGACTGAGAAACTACAGGATCCAGAATTTAGAATCAGAATTTCTTTTATTGTCCTTGTGCACGAAAGAAAGCGCAATGAAATTTAAAAAACAGCAACTCGATAATAGCAACTAATATATCTCAATAAAAAAATATAGCAGAAACACATGGATGTTATGGAGAAATAAATAAATGAATGAATGATGTGTTCAGGGCAACAACAGCTCTTGGGTAGAAACTATTTTTAAGTATGTTTGTTCTTGACTTTTTTGCCCTGAAACATAATAAATCAATCAATTGATCAATTCTTCTGTAACCCAAAAGATTTTTCAAAGTGCATTTCTAAACCGACTTGTTGCTACCGGCTGAGTACAGAAGAGTTTAACTGCCAGAAGTTGGAAGTAAATTCAGGAGCCGTATCTGTAACCGTATCGGTTAGAGATGTCGGGTATTATGTCTCGTTAAAAACGAGAAAAGTTTCTCCGTTTTAACGCAGGGCCGTGCAGAGACCTTTAGAGGGGCAGGAGCTCAAAGTTAAAAAGGGGCACACTGAACAAGATCTTAAAACACCGAACAACAACAAAGCAACAACCCATATTAATCAAGAATTTAAACGGATCCTACGATATCACTGGCATCATGTTGGGACAATGCAAAGCAAATATAGTCTATATTTTCCACAACAGGTATAAAGTTTCTGTTTCTGCTGCTGACAGTCCTGGAGGGCTGAGCTGATCTGAGACTGTCGCTGTTAAACAGACCAGAGGAGAGAAGGTCAAAGGTTATGAAGTTATGAAATAAGCAGATTTGCTGCCATTTTACTAATGAAGCCCTAATAATATCTATTTAACCTCTGCAGACTGATTTATAGATTAAAAAAAACTCAAAGGGGTTAACTCTATATAATTTTCTGATGTTAAACCTCTGAGATCTAGAATCTTATGACTGGAATATCAAGGCAAAGAAAACACAGTAGCTGCTGGTAGGGGCCATTCAGGGGCCTCCAGACATTCAGGGGCCCCTAGAAATGGTTGAATTGTAACACAGACCATAGATCTAAACCTGAAGCATCATCTATAGAGAATGATATTATTATTAAATGTTATTTCATGCATTCAGCTGAGAAAATAAATCTTACGTTTGGGATTTAATTAGGACGTTTACTTTGTAAACGTTTAAAGAATCGTCTTGATAGTTTGATTGTTGTGTTACCATGGCTACAATATGGTGTAATCTTTGTGTGTGAATTTGGTTTGTTCACAAATACATCACAGCAAACAACCAATAATCAGTGATTGATTTTAAACTGACCAATAAACCTGGTCTCCCTCTCACAGATTCACCTAATCTATATTTAAACATGATAGTGATGCTGAGGTTCTTAGTAGGACAGGTTTCAGGGGGAGGGGGGCCCCATATTACCTTGGGCCGGCCCTGCATGAACAGCCGCATCTCTGGAATCAACCTGGAATCAACCTGGAATCTACCTGGAATCCCTTTTTAATTGTGGCATGTTTGGCTTTATGCTGCGGTTCTAATTATTGCTGCAGTATTTTCACTGATTATTATCGATGAATTTCTAAACAGACAACTCAACACATCCCATAAAAACACCAGCACCAGTGCAGGCATGCTCAGTGACGATGTCTGGATGGAAACGGGAGAAGAGCTGCAAGTCCTGAGGGAGAACAGAAACCAGAAATTTCAGGAATAGAAACAGAAATAACAAATGGAAGGAATGCCAGTAAACATCAGCAAGCTGAGAAAAGAAAAATCTTCCAAAACTGGTAAAAATGAATCACAATGTCATTTCAGATTGACCAAAGCCGACTCCACGGCCTCCGGAGGTTCCTCCTCGTTGCTGCAAACGACGGCATGAATGGAACAAAAATAGATGAGGCGTGGTTCTGATTTGCAGTTGTGACTGAATCTGTTTGCTGCGAGTCTCTCCACGTGAACATGCCGCCGCTGGTCGCTGCATGCGAGTCCTACTGACCTGATTGGGGCCTATCGGCCAACGCTCCCGGACAACGAGCTGATTTCCCCTCAAACCTCGGCGACCCCGGCCTCATTTGTCCGAACGCTAGACAAACCGTCCTCCTTCCTTTCACTTCACCCCAAATATTTTCAGTTGTGCAATTGATCGCGTTTGTAGCGCTGACGCTCTTTAAAGCTGCAAATTAATGAGATAAATCAATTTTTTTTCAGCTTGAGTTTTTATACTGCAACCAAGCACAACTTGTAAAATCAAAAAACACAATTTTAGTGCTTTATTTTTTGTTTTCCTGAAAGAGATTTAAAAAAAAAACACGTCTGGCAACAGACCAAGTAGGTGTGAAACCAGCTGAAAAAGTAAAAAAAAAAAATAAAATAAAAATACAGCCTTTGTGTTCGGTTAAACACTGTCAAAACGTTATTGAACAGCTTGTGTAAAGCGGAGGGCTAATTAGAGCCAGGGATTCGTCATTGCATGCCGTAATGTGATTACCTCTCTCCGACAGAATGCAGCGATAAGACCTCACCGACCGCACGGCTTCTACTTCTGCTCGTACTTTTCCAACCGTTTTTAGACTCGCTGAAAGAAATGGGAGCAACAAAACGAGAGCCAGGGAGAATTTAAGGATTTTTTTTAGTAAATATGTGAATATGAACGTTTTCCAGTGAGGTTTGGCTTTTTATGTGCTGATGTTTTTCATGTTAAATCAACACGACTTTCAACTTTTTTTTTCTTTTGCTAAATTAAATCTAGAAATGTGGCATGCATCGGTTCTCTCCCTCTTTATTCTGACATACTCAAATAAAATCCAGTGTCAGGGGTTGACATGTTGACATGTTGCCTCTGATCCTTTGTTTGGAAACCCTTTGGGTTTTCAATACTTTTCTAAGGGGACGTGTAGGAAGACAGGAACATGTGGAAAACCAGCTCTGACTCAGTGGCTTATGTAAATCCAACCAGTCGGGTTGGAATAGACAGAACTTCAGCAGAAAACTGTCCACTTATCCTCCTTTACCCTCAGACAGCAGCAGGCTCAGAAAGAAGTTTTGCTCCTCAGGGTGAATTGTTCCGCATTTTTATAATAAAGTGTCAGGCGTCTGTTTAGTACACAATTTTTTATCTCATTTGACGTCATTCTAAGATATAGAACTGAGACCTGAAGGTTAGGACATGCCTCTTCCAGCTGTGATCGGGCCTTTTATTGGCCACGTACCACCTGATGGAGATGAATCAGGCGACTCGCATCTTATTAATCAAAACCGATGTTCAGAGTTCTCAAAGTTTTAACACTGCAGAGACCACACATCTTCAGCTCTTCCGGCTTTCCACAACATTTAGGAGAAGTCCCTGTGGGATCAGCGAGTCGGCTGATATAGGATGAGAACTCTTCTTTCTAAAGATGTTGTGACAATTTGATGCCAGGACTCTGTGCTGCATCACAGCACAGAGTCCTGTAAGGTCAGTAAGGTTCTTCCACACCAGCCAGATCTTTGTGTGATGGTGCGCGGCCATCTTGGAACAGGAAGTGGCCATCCACAATCAGTTCTCACAAGGTTGGGGGGAATTGAACTGTCAAAACTGTGTTGAAAATGCTGCACCATTAAGGATATGGAACTAAAGGAAAGAATTCAGATGGGACGGAGTGAGTTTATGGGAATTTTTGGATTTTGGTCTGGACTTTAAGACATGTTGTGTTCATAAACTCTTTAAGGTCATTGTCATGGTGGATGGTGTTCCTTGATCCAAGTCTCAAGAGCTTCTGAGGCCTCTAACCAGTTTTCCTTTTAAGAAACGTAGACTAAAATGCAACACTCTGACGTTTGTGGTCGTACTGACAAAATCTGTAAAACCTCCAAACCCCACGATTCCCTCCTATTTAATCAATTTCCAAAACAAAACAAAAAAAGCGGAGAAGTACGAAGGTTGTCTGCTTCGTAAAAACATAACATTTCTGCATCAACTGGACTTAAAATTGCCTTTGCAACCGTTTTTATGAGCAGGTGCATTTTTCCTTTAGAAGGGTCAAACCTGACAGTGAAGACGTCAGAGCTTGTGTGTGAGGCTGAACTAAGTGGACTGGGTTGTATTTCAACCAAACAGCAGCAGCTTTAAGAACACCTGAGTGGTCAAACTAAACAGAGCTTGATAAATGCTTATGGGAACTAGGAATCTGCAGGAGTGATGTATGAGCTAATCTTTTATTTGTGAAGGGAAATGGTGCCAGGGGTGGAGATACGGGAGGAGGAGGAGGGGCGGTCAAGCAAGCGAGGAAAAAAATGCATCTAATATAGACTTTGCAGGACGTATCTCTGCTTGCTGTGAACTGTGAAAGGCCTCTGCCAGAGCAGTAGACAAATGATGGGGATACTCAAACTGCAAAAGAGAAAATCTAAGGAATGAGACACAAACTGTGGAGGATTCCTCTACCCGCCTGCCGCAGCTCTGATTTACTCTCACATTTGCTCTGGTTGGACACCAGCTTGAATTATTGCTCGGCAAAACAGGGGCAAAGGGAAGCCGTCCTGTCAGGCTGGAAGGAAGCGACGGCATGAAACTCGTATTTATGTGCTGATGGCTGGCAGCTGCTGCTCCTGAACAATGGGTCGGGGCCCGGCGCTCCCGGCCAAGTCAGAGGCCAGATAGTGAGTAAAATATGGAAGGAGAAAAGAGCTGGCTTGCCTCTGCTAACTCATGTGTCGTTAGGCCTGTCACAATAACAAATTTTGCTGAGCGATTAATTGTCTCTCCAAAATTATTGCGATAAACGATAATATTGTTTGAAGAGCATGTTAAACTGATGTAATGGTAATGACACGATAATGAAAGCACGTCCTGCCAAAAATGAATACATTTTATTTTCAAAAGAACACTTAACACTTTAACTGGTAAACAAAATAAACCAAACAAACAAAAATAAAATGGATTCTCAGTCTCCGTGTTACGGCCCTCGGACATGTGAGCTGGTGTGCAGGTGCTTTTGCTTTCTGCCTTTGTGCTCCTCCCCCTTTGCAGATGTTGCTGATCCGTTGATTTGGAGCACAGAGTATTTGAAGCTGACTGTCTCAGAGTCAGGCTGGATGGTCGTGAGCCAGAAAAAGCAATGGTGCGTTCACACCAAATGCGTAACGCGTATCAAAAACGTTTCCGACGCTTCAATTTTGACGCGTGTGCACTTTGAATGCAAACGCTTGACATTTTGCTTTTCACCTAGTGTTTCGCCGTAGGTGCGGCTTACATTCAAAGTCTATGTAGAGTCACGTTGAGGGCGTGTCAGATGCGTCACAATTACTCTAGCCGGTGCCGGCCTATTTGCACGTTGGACGTGCTTGATGCGTCAAATGCTCCAAACGCTTCAAATCGCGCTGCGCTAGACGCTGGAAACGTGCCGCGATGGGCCCCCGATGTCCTTCCACATAGACTTTCAACTTAAGCCAGATGCGCGAAAGGTGTTTGGTGTGAACTCACCATTAGAGTCTTGTCCCAACTGGAGGAGTTTAAGTATTTCAGAATATGAGGGGGAAAAAATGGAGTGAGAGGTGGATTGGTGTGGCATCTGAACTGCAGTGATGTGGGGGCTCTAATGGCTGTCATGGTGAAGACAGAGCAGAGCCAAAACATGAATCTCTCACCCTCACCTATGGTCACAAGCTCTGAGTAGTGATCAAAAGAAGAGGACAAAAAGAGTTTCCTCCCAGGGTAGCTGGGATCGCCCTTATTGTCAGGGTGAGAAATTTGGTCAGAGTACAGCTGCTGTTCCTTTATCTAGAAGAGCCAGATGTGGTTGCTCAGGTTGGGATTCCTCCTTGTGAGGGGTTCCAGGTACGTCCCACTGGACACCCAGAGGAAGACCCGGGACACGCGTTAGGGATTATATTGTCGGCTGAAATGGGAACGCCCCGGGATTCCCCCGAAGAGCTGGCCCAGGTGACTGGGAGAGACAAGCCTGGGCGTCCCAGCTCAGGCTGCTGCCTCTGTGACCCGGGTCCAGATTAGCAGGAGACAATGGATGGCTGTACTCATGCAGAGGCAGAAAGGATTTGCATTATTCTAAGTCTCGAGAGCTTGCAAAGAATGGTCTTTATGTGGGATTGTCCAAATCCATTCAGTAAACATGTTAATAAGTCATTTTTCCGAACGTCCAAGTCAAGTTCTAAGTTTCCAATGACTGGAACAAATTGCAAACATCTAGTTAATCTGGAATCCAGCATTGCTTTGGTCAGGGATTCAGGCCTGTACCGCTGGTCCTCAGGCTTAATTCAGTATCTGTTATAAAATGACTAAAGTAAAATGTTAATCCAATTAAAATGATTATTAGACCTTTCTGTTCAAAGAAAAATAAAATGAACATATTTAGACATTTAACCATGTAGGCTCACCAGAGGAAGAATCAAGGTTAAGAAGTTCATGGTTTTAGAAACAGACACAGAACCAGAAACCAGATGAACCAGCTAGTTAAACTGAGTTTATCTCCAAAGCATCAAATGTCAAACGTCTCCATTTAATTTGGTTGAAATACAACAAACTAAAATAATGTGAAAGGTTCCAGTAGCTTTGTAAGGACTCCATACCATTCCTGTTGAGTTCATTGACACAATAACCTGAAACAATGGATTTGTTTCAGTCAGATGTTTTTCTGAACCATTGAATAGATTTGATTAAATTCCTAAAATTTCTCAGCTCGCCGATTTGAGCTGCTTATTAGGAAGGATTCAGCTTACTTCATGACAAAACTGGAACTACCAATGGTTTCAAAAGACAGGAGACATTTAATGTACATAATTTGTCATATAAAAGCATTAAATTAGTCGGGTTGGTAGATATTACTGGTGCAGAAAGACTTCTAGGAAACGTTTGTTGAGCTTAAGAAGGCCCTGCTGAGACTTAGGCGGGCGAGTGTCAAGTTGTGGCAGGGAAATCCAAAATTTAAGGCTTTGGTGGGGATTGGCGAAGAACAATAGAAAGCTGCCAGGGAGACCACCCTATCTCAGTTCATCCCAGGCTTTGACAAGAAAACCAAGAAACCAGGAAATAGGAGCCAAAGGTGGGTTTTAAATTCTCCTCTCGCAGAGCTGACGCAAGGTGCCGGCGATGATTGATGAGAACACTTTCCTGTAAGGTTATGAGACTGGAGGAGAGCCATCAGGGAGCCGGTGCTGTGCTGGGATACAAAGATAAACATTGTCTATTCGCGTCAAACTTCTGTCCTCAATAGGAGAGATTGTTTTCCAATGTGTCTCAAGATAATCAATGAGAGCAGAGGGTCTGTGAGGAATGCATTGAGAAATGTCTTTTATAAAGACCGTGCAACAGCACAGGATACAAAAGGAAAACTCAGTAAGATGTCTGAGTTAAGAGAAGACCACAACCGCCTTCTAGAATCAGAGACGAAGGAGTGAATATGGGCTCCGCAGCTGGAATGCTTTCAGGTTCGATCAGGTTTCCAATCACTACTTCAATTTGCTTTAGCAGGATTATATGTGACAGGATTTTTTTAAGAGGAGACTAATAGAGGCTTGTGTTAAAGTATGGGGGAGACTGCCCTGAAGTAAAGACTCCTTATATACCGCAATATATGCAATATCGGGAATAGCTTGTCCTGGAATTTGTAAAAAAAAATTCAACAGGGAATCCATCTGGACTGGGAGCTTTATTGCTTTGCATGCTTTTCGTGGCAGCCACAATCTCTTCCATGGTTAGAGGCAAGTCAAGTTCCTTTAGCAACATTTTCGGTTTATCACAGGGAACTTGAGACTGTCAAGAAACTGATTCATTTCAGTGGAATCAGCTGGGGATTCGGATTTAAATAACAGGGAGTAAAATGACTGAAAAACCGAATTGAGAGTATTGGGATCCCGATGTAAAGCGCCTGACGAGTCCGTTATCTGGGGGATCATATGCGAAGCTGCCCGACGACGAAGCTAATGAGCGAGAAGTCGGCTAGCCTTATCATCATGTTCACAATAAGTGAAGCGTGATGGTAGGAGAAGTCGCTCTGCATCATTGGTGGTGATGAAATCAAATCAGTCGGTAAATCAACCCGTTGTTTAAGTAAACTTGGTGCGGGGGAAATAACAATTTGTTGATCCAGATTAGTAATATTAGCGCTAAGTTCTAACAGTTTTGCTTTATGCATCTTATTCAAAAGGGTGGAGTATGAATGAGTATGGATGCTAAAAGCATTCCTCGTAAGAATACTTTGAGTGACTCCCAAAGTAAAGAATATGAAATTGGATCGCTCTCATTCTGATTTATTGCAATAAAATCATCAATTTGAGCTGCTGTCAGGATCTGTGTTTTCCTGTGTTTAGAGTTTTTCTGTGTCCCTGAGTCTTCGTGTTGTCCCGTCTTCCCCTTGATAGTATCCCAGGTGTGTCTCGTTTCTGTGATTACCCTCCCGTGTATTTAATGTCACCTGTGTCTCAGCGTCTCTGTCGGGTCCTTGTCAATGTGTTCTTGTCCATGCGTGTAGCCTGTTGCTACCAGTGCTGAGCCCTAGCCTTCCGCTCAACTGTGCTGCCAGGTTTTTTGGACTTTTGGAATTTATTTGAGCCTATTTTCATCATTAAACTTCCATCGTTCATCTCATCTGGGTCTGCTGCGTTTCCCTCACCGCTTCCACCACCACAGCTCATGACAGCTGCGATAAATATGTAAAACCTCTCATCTGAAAGAAGTAAAGGGTTGAATCTCCAAGGTGTGACATATCGATGTTGAAAAGCAAACTTAATATCTAATGAAAGAGGGGCATGATCAGAAATGACAATAGGGTAATAATTAACAGATAGAACATTTGGAATTAGCTTAGAGTCGACAAAAATGTAATCAATACAAGAGAAAGACCGATGCAAGTGGGAAAAGGAGGACAATTTCTTGCTTTTGGGGATTGTAAAATCTCTAGGGTTGCATGGGTTTCCTGTAAAAACACCAAGTCAGCTTTAAGACGTTTCAAATGTGCAAAAATCCTCGATCTCTTAATTGGGCTGCCCATACCTTTATGGTATATCCCACAAAAGCCCCCGTTTGTGGGATATTCACATTATTATCATTAGTAGATGGGTTCCAAGTCTACTGCAGTAGAAGAAGGGACAAGAAAGCTGGTGCACTGCTCCCCCACCACCACAAAAAAAGGGAGCAAAAAGAAAAAAGTAGAAAAACAACCACCCCCCGCATTGTGACCCCATCCCCAAATGAAGAAGAACCCAGTGCAGACTCCACAAGGAGTCAGATCCCTAGAATGGATGCTTAAGGTTTTTAGCAATGTAGTAGCAGAAAAGCTGCAGTTTGAGCTCCCGCAAACTCAGCAACATTCAACACTATGGCACATCTGGTTGAGTCCAAAAAAAACTACAAAATGTTAATTAAGTTGAGTCGGGTTATAGTAGCGGTGCGAAAAACACACCGAAAAGGGATAGAAAATTATCAAAAATCTGTCTAAAATAACAATTATTTCTAGTTGTTGCGGGAGCTCAGCCAGACACGTCCTACCCCGTCATTCGCTCCACCGGAAGACGACTAGGTACAAAGTTTTGTCAGTGTACAACAAACTTTAAATGTGTAAAAAACAAATATGAACGAATGCAGTGAAGAAAACAACAATCAACTGCAGAAATAGAAAAAAGAAACGTACACAAATAGTTTTGTTCTTGTTTACTTCCAGAGCCAACTGCACTAAAACATCAAACCACCATCAGTCCTCCTCATCATCTCTATAACAGCTAAACCCCACAAACCTGAAGTGCTCTTTGGATTCCCTCCAGATGCAATCCATCTGTTTTGTTCAGTCACTAAGGTGAGACTAGTCACGTCAGTGAAGACGGTGACATCACCCTGATCATGGCTGCCATCCAGCATCCAGCCTCCTTCTCATTATTAACCAAGCAGATTCCTGACAGTAAAGCATCCCTGCAGAACACTTCATCAAACCTCAAAGTGTGTTGTGGTATGACGAGTCTGAAAGTGCAGAGGCCCGACAACACTCCCCTTCCCTCTGCCTTCCTGAGAGGTTTCAGGTTTTACGGTCAGGAATGACATAAGGTCACAGCTAAAGCTGCTTTTAAAGTTAGGAAATGTGACTGGTTTAAACCAGGCTGCAAAATAAAAAAGTGCTCTGCAGAAGACCAAGAATCAAAGTCATGTAAGTTGTAAACTTGGGTTTAGTTGTTATGAACAGCATCATCCCATTGAGTTCCACTAGAGGGGTGGATTTAGTTCTGGACTCTGGGTAAGGGTCTTCAGTGTTCTACAGAAACCCGAATAGTCGTCCATCCAGCGTATCCTTCCTGGTTCTCTTCATCCTGCTGTTAAAAGTGTACCTTTGCTTGACAATTAGCTGAATCTTTCCTAAAAGGTTTGTGGTTCCTGAGCACTGTGTGGTTTTCACCTTGGCTCTCTGAGTTGGTGGCATTTCTCACCAGTCTCTTTCTCATTGATGAACTCTACTGAGGTCTGCAGTGCTTTATTTGTTCTTTTAAATTGTCTGACCTGTTGGATAAATTTCCATTGTACTTTTGGAGTAACTTTGGTAGGAAGGCCACTCCTGGTGATTGAACAGCAAATGTTTTCCTGTTTAGCAAATCGGTTGCGGTTTAAAATCTATACGATATTTTCACACCTGACAGTCCGGTAGACTCTGTTCAATTGGGAACCAAAGTTGCAACATTTCCAGCTGCTGAGCTTCCCTTTCTTACGGCATTGTGTCAGACGAACCAAACAACCTGTTTCCCCTTTCGCCTGTGGGGGCGCTGCACCCAGAACCACTGGAGAAAATAGTACAAAACCCTCTGCAGAAGACACTGAGCGCAACTTAAAATAGAATAGCATCAGATTTTAGTAGTTGTAGAATTTCTCTTTTGCCCAAGAGTCATTTCTAATGCTAGCACTAAACTCGTCCCTTTGTTTTGGTTGTATTTACCCAGAGCACCCTGGGGCATAGTCTCCTACTTTTTTAGCTGTCTCCAGTAGGGACCGCTCCAAAAGAAGCGGCCCCTACTTGGCATTCATATATGCATTCAAACCGCATCAAAGTTCATTTTAACTGATTGATGTCGATAACCTTTTTCCCCATAAAAATTGATTTCACCTTTGGACAACAGCTTATTTTTATTTATTTATTCATTTGATCTTTGGCAAATATGTAAGTGTAACATAATGACAAAAACAGAAGGAATCTTTTGCATTATTTCCCTTGATCAATTATAAGTAGGAAGAATAAATGGTGGGTCTCACCCTTTGTTTCATTAAGTTAGTCTTATTAGGCTTTCCACAAGATGGGCACACCCAGATATACCCTGACATTACAGTGGAGCACATCCACAGCCACAGCGTGTGCACAAATGGTTGGTTGCTGCTAGAACAGCTATAATTGGCTATAATTGTTATGTACAATGATAGCATTTAGACTGACATTCAGATTTTTGTTTTCCAGACTTGCAGATATAGACTCAAGTGGTTTAAGTCCGCTCCTAAATCAGACAATTCACTTCACTAAACATAATACCGTTGCAGCCCAACCGTACGTCTTTTCACCGTAAGTCAGAGACAATCGGAGGCAAATTTCCAAGTGCTCGTTATCACCGAGGACAACAGGAAGAGGTCGGTTTTCCAGGATCCCAAACCGTCGCCCAGCCTTCTTCTCGTCATCCTAAAAAGCAGAATGATGTCAGTGTCACACAGATGGCCAACTCCTGAGTCACACCCTATACATGCTCAACGACTATCATCTGCATTCCTGCTGGACGCTGGAGGTGAGGGCCGAGAGGACGGACCGGGCGGGAGGCTGAGAGAGAAGCAACACGACCCGCACGGCATGTAGAGGTTGTGGCTGCTCACATGTCACCTTACTGAGAGGGTCACCGCAACGCCATAATGGACGCATCATTAAAGGGTGACATTGCCTCTTCTCCCAGACATTTTAGTTAACAGGAAACATGCACTCTGTGGGAATATTTTTGTAAAAATGGTGACACACAACACATTCTAATGTCTTCATTCATTTGAATTTTCCTCAGCCGATGAGTTGTGTCTTGTTTCTAATCGTCATAATCCCACAAATCTGAGGCGCCGTTCCAGGGAAGAACCGTGACTGGATTTTCTGAGGTGCTGTTCATACTTTGGCTGCCGGACAAACCTCATGAGAGCCTCCAGATAAATGACTAATGAGGACATCTGGAGATGTTGGTGGGAGGTGTGTCGTCCGGCGAGCAAACAGAGGGAACGGTGAACAAGAACAGGCCGAGCAGAGACTGGAAGCTTTAGGAGGAGGAGATTTTTGAGGTTCCAGCAGGACAACAGTCCCAAACACACATCACAACCGGTTTCCCTTAACTTTAACCCTGTAGAAAAATTGTAGATTGTTGTTAAAAGCTGAGTTGGAATCAGGAAACCAAGCAGTTTATGATGCAAAAAGTGCATAAAAATTATATTATAATACTATTGAAAGCTATAAAAAGCATGAGAATGAACTGAATATTGTTGGGTGTACATGTTCAAACACTGGTGAATTATTTTGTATGTGGCTTAAAACTCACACGTCTAAACTGCTGAAGCATAATGAGGCGGGAAACTGGATTTTAAAAGTTTCCTTGAAACTTGTCGGTTTGCGCTCTCAGTCTAAATTTGAGCTTCCTTCAGCAGCGTCTCTATGACAACAGCAGTGTGATGAATGTGTTTCACAGAGGACCCCAACTCCTTTAAGAAAGGATGACCAGATTGTGAATCTCATTTCCTGTGTTTAGAGATGCTTCATGTCTGATGAGTTTCCTCAGCTCAGCAGGCGTTTGCATTGGCCCAGCCGTCCTCCTGATGGGAGCAGGACTTTAAACGAGAGCTGCTCATGTTCTCCTACAAAAGTGAGCAAGCATTTACTTGACGCCAGCTGAGTTTGGAATAAATGGCTGCTGTGGTTCCAGAGTCATGTCTCCAGATCAGCCTCTCTCCTCAAACAGCCAGTTAGGACCGAGCTGTGATGCGGAACCCAAACATTAACGGATTAGGCAGGTCGGGGCTGCACTCAGTAAAGTGGCACCTTCCCTCGGCACATTAATAACTCTCTGGTTCAGAGGCAGCTGTTCCTGGGTTGACTTACAGCAAGCTGCACGGCAGTACAGGTGGAAGTAAATGGTAAGAAGAATCCCAGGATTTTGATCCGACTCAGCGAGTTCGGCTCCTTGAGATGAGACTAGATAGCGGCTCTTATTCGTCTCTGCAGACTGTTCGAGATCAACGCTGATCCACCACGAAACCATCAAAGAGGCTGATCTGCCCGGCTCACCTGACAGCTGCACAGATTAAAGAACACACAGCGAACGGCTTCGCCTCGTTTGTTCCTGCCGGCTTAATGAGAGATCTGTTGTCTTTCGTGGGAAGTTTTCTCTGTTTGGTTCTGCTGGTTGCGTCCAACCCGTCTACACAAACAGCATCCGCCTTTACATCAAAGATGGCTAACGGTTATCAGCTGAACCAACCGAGGGACAAACGTCCCTCTTCACCTCCCTCTGCCTACAGTCGCCATCTTTTGCCAGTCTGTAAATTACAGTCTCTGTCTGTCTTGCCGGTAATCTCACATCTCTCAGTGTTTGGATGACGCGTCTTCACGGCTATGCACTTTGGGATTATTTGTTCAAAGGAAGCAAAGTCGAGGAAAAAAAAAAGTGTATTGTACAAGCCAATAAATGTTTTCTTTTTCTCGGTTTAAAGGGCATGTACAGTCATTTTTACCAACTCTTCTTTTCGATTCAGACTTGAAGCTCATGTTTACCTTCATTTCCATGATCAAAATTGAGAAATATCTCAGAAGGTGCAAAAGAATGAAAACTATCACAAGAACAGATTCAAAAGCTGCCAAAGACTAAACCTTAATGTTAAGAATCCATGTCTAACTCCGTGTTGATTTGGTCAAACCAGGAGAAAAGTTGTCCTGCAGTCCTGGCAAATTATGCTAGCAAAGAAAAAAGTGCTAGCTTCATTTCAGGATTTGATGGACTTTGGTATTGCCAAGTTAAAATACATTGTAGAACTTTGAGCATCATTCACTCAAAGATTTCTGACAGTGCATGTATATATTTGACTTGTGTATAATTTTGACCCGGTGTGACTGACACAAAGCCCAAACTGTGCACCTAGTTCTTACTTTTAGGTTTCGTATCCTGGGTAGCGAACAAAGAAGTTCATTTAGAACACTGAATTAATTTTGAGAGATGTTACGATGAAAGCTGCATGGAGGACTTCAAAGGTAATAGAAATTATGAAAACCACAACAGTACTGTAGGTTACCGAGGAGGAATTTGCCTTCCCTGGATATGCCTCTACAGTAATTTAGACTCTGCAAGTTACCATCACAACGGGTCTACAGCCAGAGCATGGCCATAAAATCCAATCTTGGCCATAAAAGGCCAACAAACGTCCTCGTGAGATTTTCTAAGCTGGCAATCAAAATCATGAGCCACTTTAATGGAAGAACACACGCTGAGGCCCAGGCTGAGATCAGAAACTACAGACGAGTAGCAGCGTAGGAAATCTGGGAAGCAAAAAGAGGGGGGGAAAGCATTTGATGACAAGAGTTTAAACAAATTACAAATACAAGAACATGGAGACAAAGTCAGGGGCAGATGAAGGAAAGCGGAGAATTCCTCCCTCTTCCTCCTCGTCTTCTGACAAGGAGGAAGAGGGAAGCAGACACGTGAAGCCGATTACAAGACGATGATGTCATACATATGCATGTCAGGTAACCAGGCCCTGGGCTGTGTATCACACCAGTGTGTGTGTGTGTCAGAGAGAGCACTGAACAAGACCAGACATCGTCCGGGACGAAGCCGGGAGAGAGATCCCAGTCAGAGGGAGACGATGGTGGGACCTTCAGACAGACCAGCGTTCATCTGAGACGGACAGATAGGAGACAATAACAGCCTTCCATCGGGTTTACACATGAATGATTTATCAGACCACTGCTTTAGTCAGTGTACACGCACACACAGGATTTAAACGTTCAACTCAATAGATTATGTTAATAAATCAAAGAGATTGAACAACAAGTCTAAACAACAGCCTTTGTCATATGCAGCTTGTGTGACATTAGCTCAAAATTACACTTTTTTATAGAAGCTAACTTAAGGCTCACATTCTTGGCTTTTTCTCTCTTTCAGTGCATCTTTCCCCCAACTTCTATTGCAAAATTCTTTCCATTTTTTTCCTTTACATTTTGATTTTTGATGCATAGAACTCATAGAAGCGCGCTAATAAAAAAAACCCATTATTTAGCATATTGTCACTTTTCTAAAATAATGGCCGCAGTCTTTTTTAAAAAATTATTTATTTATTCATGCCCAATACATGTTTTGGAAAATTTTTTTGTTTTTTGGTTGTTTTTTTTCAAAAAACACTTTTTAGGAAAAAAAAAAAAAGGACTGTGGCCATTATTTTAGGAAGTTGATGAACTAACTCCGCCGTAATCCGACATTGCTGATAGATGATTCGAATTAATCTGTTTTTTTTGTTTTTTTTAGCACATTCTACAGATTCTTTGTGGGTTTCAAGTTCTCCCTGAAACACTCCTTCACAGTGTGAGTGTCATGGCTGCTGGGATTGTTGTCCCATGTGATTTCAGTGTGTAAGGAACACAACACGGCCCAGGGCATCAAGTTAGGGGAAAAAATCTCATTGCAAGCTGCAGCGTATTAATCACTGCGGCACTTTAGCCATTTGGAAACTCTTACCCACTTGTTTAGTTAAACCCCCAGGTGGCCACGCTGTTTTTTCACCGTTTGTCTTGACAATGACAGTGGACAGAACTGTAAAAAAAAAAGAAGAATTTGCATCCTCAGAGATTTTCTTTTTTTGGAAACGCTGAAAATAACCCCCCTACCCAAAAAAAGCTTTCCAAACCAAACTGGTCCTATGTGGAAAACCTTTTCGCTCAATTAACTCCAAGATAGCAAAGAAGATAACTGGTGACGGGTTCAACTGCTGTGGAGGATTTTTTTTTTTCCAACTCTTCACGACAGAGAAAATTCGGTAACACTTTTACTTGAAGGAGGGGTAAAGGGGCATTAGACTGACATTATACTGTCATAAACGTGACATAACAATGGACATGAACATGAAGGAGCATTCATGAATGTTTATGACTGTTGCCGTGAAATGTCATTCGGTAAATAATGGCACTATTAATGCAAATTTGCACTAAAAGTTGCATTAAAAGTCCATTGAAAGTGTCAAATTTGCATTATTTGGTTAATAATGACCTTTTCAATGCAAGTTTATATAAAAACTCTACTAAAAGTGTCAACGTTGCATTAAAAGTGTCATTATTTACCGAATGACACTTCACGACAACAGTCATAAACACTCCTTCATTTTAATAACATGTCATGTTTATGACGGAGCCATCTCAGTCTTATGCACACCCCTTCAAATAATGTGTTACCGAAAATTCCAACGTGTCGAAATGATTTTTGAGCTCAAATCTCTCAAAGGTCGGACTTTTACTACACCATTACAGACTTCAGCTGTTCGAACATAGAGATGTAACACGATCTAGACAGATGAGATGTTTTGAAATTAAAACATCAGCATCTTTCTGACGGAGTTGTGAAAGGAAATGCCTCGATTACATCACCGCTTTAACAGCCAAAAGGCGAAATGTCTACATCGCAATCACAGCACATGCTGTCAATAGCAACTGGCAATCGCAACTTTGGACGAATTGCCCACTTGACTTGTTTTTGTCGTTTGGAGACACGTTAGGTCATACCAAGAGTTTGTTGAAGACAAAAGTTTTGTTATTTGCAAAGCGGAGCCCAAACCTCCACATTATTCTGCACAGTGTCAGAGCAAGAGTCATTCCTTAGTGGTTACACAATACCTCTTCATCTCCCTACTATTTGTCATCTGGCAGAGGCTTGTCACAGCAAACATGTTCATGTGGCCTGCTCCCATGTTTGATCCCCAACATCTGTTTCAAGTGTGCATTACTCAGAGCCCTCGATGTGTCCAGGTCCCGAAATAGAATCCAACTTTGGATGACCAAACTGTTTGTTCCAAGAGCAAACATTGTGCTGCAGAGGAATGGGAACAAACACCGGAGTTTAGAGTTGGAGCCTCATCGACGGGGTTGACGGATTGCCGGGCTCCAAACATGGCACAACACTCTTGCTTGAGGTGACTGATATCAAGCGTCGGATTACACAAGTGTTGCACAAGCAGTTTCATAAATGCAGAGGAGAGATTGAAGGAACGCTTTGTTTAATATCAACATTAATAGGCAGGAGGGCTGAGAACCAGGACAGGGTGTTAGGCTGGAGTGGTTACGCTTCTTTCCCAGTCCCTAGAAACCAGTATTAAATACAGGACAGCTGTCATATATAGAATAATAAATAGTCTGCCTCATCTGTCTGTTTTTTTTTTTTTAATTCTTAAAGAACAAGTCTCCATCTCCAAACCAAAACCCAACTCCATGTGTTTGCATAGGCAGCTCTGGGAAGTTCCTGCTATCTTTGGCGCGGTCTTGTTCTCGCTGCCTATGAAAACGTTTTCCACACTGCCTCATTCATTGTCCTCCAGGAACCGTCTCCTCCAATTGGTTCCAAGCGGCGTGATTAATTCCCATTTCTTACATAAGCCAGCAGGTCACACGAGTTCAGCTTCAGTTAGTTTCTGAAGCGAATCGGGAGCGATACTCAGGAAGAGACCGCGTGAAATTTTGCAGTTTCAACTTTAAGGATCATCTTTGACTCTGTTGGCATTAAACCCGAATGACTGTCATTATCTCCCTATTGTCTCCTCTCATTATGGTGTGCTTGATGTTTCACTGCCATCGGAAGGAATTAATGATTGAAGAAGACCGTCATTGAGTCATCTCTGGTGATGGTCTAGCCTTGCTGAGCTGTGGTGTGGGGGCTTCACTTTAATTCCCGTATCCATAATGCTTTTTTGCTTTACATAACAGCCTTACCCTGTCATTTTAGATAAATCCCAGGAGTCTCTATTTCCATCAGCTTGCCTGGCAAGACTCGTAACGTTTAGCAACAATGACCTCAGCCATTGTGAAGCCGTGACATATTCTGCTCAGCGGTTTCGAGGCAGGAAGACTTTTCGGCCTCGTTTTTCCAAGTTCAACATTCGGCCTAAAGAGCACCGAGAGAGAACGCCGTCTTTTTACAAACTGTTCAGTGGGAGGGAACAACTGGCGACCATTCGTTAATATCGCTGCACACCAAAACGTTAGCTGCTGCTGTTTCAACTGGCGGTTTTTCAAGAACAACCTGCTCGTTTGTTTTATGCACCATCGGGTCCCGTTGTTGGATGAAATGGGTCCATTTTTCACCCGACAATAGACACTGACAGAGGAACCAGCTCCCTGACAGACACAAGACCTGCCTGTTATATGACAAAAGGTGACTCACGGTAGGAAGAATCCTCCAAATGTGGATTTAGTCAGCTATTCGGACAGAGTTCGCTGAAAGCGTTCTGAAGGATTAACAATGTGGCGCTGATGCAGCCGGCTTAAGGTACGACTATGAATTGGCAGGGAAATCCACTGTTTTGTTTGTGAGCTTATTCCCTAAAATCCACATTAAACATCACATTAGTACAGTCAATACAATGAAGCAATCACTAAAAAATATTTTATTGAACAGCTGTGTATTAAATATGATACTTCAGGGTTTATGGGTTGAATGTGTTTTTAATCCAAACCTTGGCATTTTTGACGCATACATTTTATATTTTTTCTCAATAGAGAAAATATGACTGTTTAAACCCATCATATTGATGTCAATCAAACCCATTTTTATTAATGCTTTTAATTGTTACTTATTTGTTTTATTATTATTGGAGCCTTGTCCTGTGTTGAAGGACAATACAGTTTGTCATGTATCAATTATGATTAAAGAAATTAACCTAGTCAGTGGAAAGTGGTGATAAAAGTGTGTCAAATGTTTTCATGATATTATCTTTTACTCCAGATAATAACGTTATCAATTAAGATACAAAGAGCAAACAGGTGGTGTTTGTACATTTCTTTCTTCTTAAAAGTTTCACACTTTGTTAGCCGTTTGTGTTCATTTACTGATAAAGAAACCAATGGTGGGACAGCAGTATGACAGAAATCATAACCATTAATAAGGTAAAAAAAAAAAAAAAATGAACATGGTTGTAATTTATAGCCCAAAAAAGTGGAGTATTTCATATGAAAAGGTGGAAAATCATTTGCATCATATGGCGTATGCAATATTAAAATATCTGTAAATCACCAAGTTTAACTGAATTTGACCTTCTGACTCCTGACGTATAACTGAGCTCTTCAGATGGATGTGTACTGCTTTTCTCTTTGGCTGGTCGTTTTTGCGTGGCGATCAGGCTGACCTGCGCAGAAATCCTGATTCCATATCGCTGTCATCACCGACCGCAAGATGCAGACGAGCTGGTGTACAGCATCAAGATCCCCCATAAACCTAATCAGTAAAACTCTTTAAAGCTCACATATGAGAACTCCACTTTCGTCCAAGGCTTTTCTTAACTTTACAAAATGATTCTTGTGATTTCCTCTCTCTTTTGGCCCCATAAATGTCTGGATTTGACGGGAGCCAGAAGGAAACACTGAAACCCAAACTCTCTCCTCTCTTCACACGTCACCGCTCACCTCCTCAGCTAAACGCTTAAACGCCGCTCTCAGCGGCAAGCACTCCTCCCTTCTTGAGAGCTTCCTGCAATGCAAAGTCCCATATAAGGGCATGCTGATGATGTAATGGTCCTCGGGCAGGGAGCACATATTGTTTGGTCTAACTGTAGGAATGCCCACATTGCAGCTGCTCAGAGTGAGAGCCGTAGACGGAGCTGAGGGGTCGGCTGCTTTACGGCGAGATAATAAAGTCATAGCAGTAAAGCTGGGAGAGCAGGTAGGCACAATGGATGCTGTCATTTATATTCAAGATTAAAAATGAACTATTCTAAACAAGCTGATAATCAGGAGTTAGTTCCCTTCCTGTTGCTGTGCTTGTAGTTTTGTGTTATTTCAGGAGAAAGTCTTTTTTTTTTGTTGTTATAGTTTTTTTGGGTGTAAATATGGATATCAGGAGGATGTTTATGTGCGGTTTGACTTCATATTTTAACTAAATGTGGAATGGTAAAGTCATGGTTGTGCATTTTACAAATTGGCAGCATTTCTATGATGGCAGAAATCAAACAAAAAGCTTTCAGAGAAGCACAGAAAGAAACTTTTTTTTAAAAAAAACCTGAATTTTGCTTTAAATACCTCATCATATCAGAGATCTGTTGATCCAAGCAGATGTGTGTTTGGCGTGGTTTGTGTTCAGCCGCTGATCAGGCTGAAAACGTTCAAAACTGGAGTCACAGAAGTGAAGTTGAAAATGTCAAAATGAGAGGAAAAAGATTTTGTATTGAAACGTTTTTAAACTCCCTTTAAAACATTTTCTTTTAATATCTATTCAGATGAAAAATAATGCTGCATTGTTTTTGTTTCCTCAACATATTTTTGACCAAACTTATTTTAAAAAGGCATATAAAAAGCATGCCTTTTTAAATGCAATACAGTAATATTTAGTTCGCGTATTTTACATGAAAGTTTGAGGTTTTTAATTGTGTAACCAGACGTTTGACATTTAAATTCACTTTGAGAAAATTCATGCTTTATATGGAAGTTTTCATAAAAAAAATTGAACAGGGACATTTGCTTGGTTTGAGGTTATGTAATTATAATAACTAAAACTTTTAAGCAGATATATTTTTGTGGGGGTTTTATCACATTTTTTTCAGTTTTAAAACTACATCACATTTACTCCAATGCATTTCGTATTTTTATGGAAAAGACAAAAATATTTCAGAAATACTTAGACAATACAAAAACTATACATTTGATGTCACTGCTCTAATTCACGTCAATTTTATTTACTAATTGCAGTCGTTTTTGGAGGAATTTTGCACAAAACTAATTTAATAGTTCTTAACAGTTGACTTTATGTTTATTTGGTATTTTTGACAAGCGCATTTTGTGTTTGTATGCCAGTGAAAACTTTCCTCCATTTAATGAAAAGTAGGACATAATTCATACATTTTGATTGCCCTCTGGAGGCAGACCCTGCATGTGCTCGGCCTTTAAACGCAGCCGCTGCACGGCATCAATCATTAGCCGTTCTCTATAACCGAGACACAGCTGAACATATATAACCTAAGCAGCTGTGGTGAGGGCCGGACATGCGGCGCACGCTGTGCCCCTCGGGGCGACGGGCTGAGCCACAGTTTCCAGCCTCAGACGTCCTTTAGAGAGGAAGCCTGCTGGTGAGAACTGCTCCCGCCTGGATGCTCCTTCCCCTCTCTAATAGGATTTAATGTTTGCTAAGCTCACGTTTAGGGGGTTGGGAAGGGAAAACCTGATATTTTCAACAAAGCCAGAAACAATCCGGTGCAGCCCGCAAACTCGTCAAATCGCTCCGTGCAAATAATTTTTCCATGACACATTTAAGACTTAGGGTGGTGGTCAAAGATTCCTTCAAGGGAGCTTAAGCGGCCTGCAGTGTGGGTGGTAAAGGCATGATGCTATGCTATGTATTCCTCCATGCTAACACGCTTTCAATATGAGAGGAACTCTGCTTAAAATCCAGATCTGCTGCTCGGTGCGCGTTCAGGTCCAGAGGTCAGCGACCTTGCCAATCTAGAGAGCCAAACAATTTTTAAAAAGTTTGGAGCTCCAAAACCTACAGATGCTTGTAAATAGGTTCTTTATATAAAATGTGTTTTATGGTTACATTTAAGAACCAAATATTTATCTAAGAAAACATTCTTCTTTATCAGCGGAAGGTGTGATGTTTAAAAATGAGAGAGAAAGCGGCTGAACAAACAAAAGTATTCCAGGTATCATCTATCTGCTTCTGCTGCAGAGATGACTAGTTCAGATATTACTGGCAAACACATAGAAAACCTGCTAACATTGTCATGTAGGCTTCAGAGTTGTTGCACTGTTGCCTAGTAGCAAGGAGGTCCTGGGTTCAAATCCCAGCCTGGAGTTGGCAAGTTCTCTGGGAACTCTGGTTTCCTCTGACAGGTCAAAAACACGACTGTTAGGTTAACTGAGCTCTCTCCTCAGGTGTGTGTGGGTGAGTGTGTGTGTTTATCTCTACAATGGATTGGCAAAAAAAAAACATTCCTGGTGTCCTTCTGCTGGAAAACCAAGCTGGACTTTTTCAATCTAAAAATGCCGTGGTGGTTTAAACCTGTTAAAAGCCGCCGTGGACGGCATGAAGGGCAACAAGTGGTTTGGTTTCTGACGTCCCCTCTGCATGGTGGTGGTCCACTCACCGCACATGTACAGATTACATCATCTGTTAGCCACTTCATGTCTGCACTCGGTGGAAAAAAAAAAACAAAACCAGACAACACATCACAATGTTTTAACCAAAACATGCTGTTTTATGTCAAAGCTCTACTCCAGTGAAGGACTAAGAAATTTGCTCTTCATTAATGGCCAAAATATGATGATATGATGTTCACTAGATCAGGATCTCGCTCTAAATTTAGACTTTTGTTTTGGAAAACAAGCAATCAGCAGAGAATTTTGTCCTCCTTTGGAGCAAAACGCATCCCTCCTTCTATTTCAGCCGATGACATCACCCAAAAACCAGCAGGAACTGAGATAAGGCTTTGAGTAAACAATGATTACAGATGGGTTTACCCGAGAGACGTGTTTGTTTTAAACGTCTCCATAGCAATAGTGCGTCTCCATGCACACAACCTGTTTCAAAAGCAGCATTTTTGTTTAGCACATTTGCCCCTGAATGAGACGGCTGCAGTTTCCCCTTTGATTTATGACCCATGAAGAAGTTTAACAGCCGACATGATGGTGACAAAGTCACAAAAAAAAATCCTGGAAACTGGGAAATTCATCTCAAATTAAAATAACATTTTAAAAGTCAGATTTAGCTAATTTAAAAAAAAAAATGGCTTTATTAAGTTCGCCGAATGCTAAAAATATCTGTATTTTTATTTTTTGCCATGTAAATGTATGAAATTATCATTTACCGTTTAAACCCGGATGTAAGAGGAAATAGAAACAGTACAACAAAAAAAAACACACATTGAAGAATTTTTTTTTAAGTTTTTTTTTTTAAGTTTTTAAATTTCTACATATTTTTTCTTTGTCATATTTGATTTGTTTGATATGTTTGGAGTTTTGTCAACCAAATAGATCGAGGCTGTATGCATTCATATATACAGTATTAAGCCACAAAAATAAAAAAAAAACTGCTTTTGCGCCAATCCATAAAGTAGTGCCTAAAATCCCAGGACTAACTCATTTTATTTTCACCAGATTTTCTATAAAATATTTCATCATTTTTTTTTGACACTCATTTTTAAAAAGTTCGACATTTTGTTACGTTTCATGTCGATGAAGAATCTGTTACAGAAGGCGACTGCAGCCGTTTTTAAACAAGGTTTTTGAACAACACAAGGTTTTTGAAGAAAGTGCTCACTTTGATACATTTGGCATAATTGGGTTGAAATACACCAAAACATCACACTATTGAAAAATGAAGCTTGGAAGAGTAAAAGTATTTTTAAATGGCCACAGAATAAACATGAACCCCACACTGGCTACGCAAATGAGCTCCGTTTTGGCAGTAAACATTACAATATAATATTTTACTGGCCGCGTTGTAATATCCAGTTCTTATTTCCCCTTTTGGCAGCCGTCAATGAGAGACATGACACTGCACCCACGGCCCTGACATCATATATCACCCAGCTTCTCTGAGGAGGTTTCTATTTAAACTGTGGAGCAGGGGGAATTCCTTTAATTGCAAAAGTAGAAGAAGAAAAAAAAAAGAAAGAGAGAAGAAACGGGAAGGGCGGTAAAGGGTGGGGGGGCCGGTGCAAGAGGAACCCCTCAATTATGGGATTGTTCCATGCCAGAGGGCTGTCTGTGTGGAAATGCCTGGCAGCTGCTTCCCCCTGAGGGATCAATGGGCTCAGCGGCAGACGCCCTGACCGGCTTACACGTCGCGCTGCATCATGTGGAACGCGCAGAGCTCTTAACACAGAACCATCTGGTCAAATTAGCCATTAAAAACGACAAATTCTCTCCCCGAAGAGCTGAAATCGGTTAACCTATACCTTGGTGAGCCAAAGTGTCAAAATAAACTTGCTCGTGTCGCGTTTTCAACACAACACTTCGTGCTGGAGAATGTCTGATTTTCACAACGAGCCTCGCTGCCCTTGCGCTGCTGCAGTCGTGGAAAGAACTACGCCCTGTGATTTAGCAGCTCCATCAGCAGGAACTGCTAGTCGCCACTTTACGGCTTTATCACGTCCTCAATATTGCCTCAGTTCCATGGGGTTTGCATAGGTTCCGCCATAGAGTATTGTCTTTGACTGGGGCATTGAGGGTTCTTGATTTATTCTGCTGGGATCATTGTCCTGTTGGTGGTTGTTGGATTCATTCAGCTGTGTTGTTGGTAACCTACTTTTTTCAGCCATTTCAATGGCTTGCTGTGGGTTTTTTTTTTTTTCATAAATTTGGCATCGAACATGCTGGCTGACGCCCGGAAATTCTGAGATGGAGCTATTTGTTTTATTACTTTGAACATTTGAGGTTAACATTCTTCAATGTTAACTCCTAGGAAGATTAGAAACGGTCCTAAATGTTTAAAATGGAAAAATCTCTAACTTGAGAATGATGAATTTCCACTTTATCCCCTAAAATACTTCATATCTGGTATTTTTTTTGAGGAATACTCCTGCTTTTCACGTTGAACATGATCAGGATAATCCAGTACATTTCCTGACTTCTACTATTTCCTTCAAATTTAATGGAAAAAGCAAAAAAAATAGCTGTTTTTATCATGGCAGCACATCTTGAGCTGCTCAAACATCCACCCAACAGTTGAAAACTCCGCTTTTCTGTTCGTATGAGATGTAGTTGGCAACAAGGGAGAAAATAATAACCACACAAAACCCATGACTGCCAAACTTCTGCTGTTTTAATGTGTTAAATTTTCTGTGACATAAAGACTTTACTCCTCCATAGCCATGATGAGAAAATAACAGTGTTTGTGTATCAGTTATCAGAAATGTGGCCCAAATTACAGATAAAATCTACCAACATTATACTGATAGATTTTGTTAACTTGACATTTGGGTCCAGTTGATATCTATTTGCGGGTATTTTGTCCATACTCAAATGTCAAGTTGATCAATTGTATCTATAAATATAGCTTTTGATTTCCATCTAAGTGAAGTAAAACATGTATAGGCTATAAATCAGTTTCTTTAAATCAAATGTTTTTTTATGTCTTCACAGGTTGAAGCTGTTAATTGATCAGGAAAAGGCATACCAAGAACGAAAAGACCAAGAAAACAACAAAAAGGCAGAAAGCCTAAAGGAAGAGCTGACTAAACTCAAGTCTTTCGCGTTGATGGTTGTGGATGAACAGCAGCGTCTCACTGAGCAGCTAAATCAGAAAACAGTCAAGGTCCAAGATCTCAGCGCCGGATTCTCTCAAGCTCAGGAAGAGCTGAGCTCGGCTAATGCTCGTCTGCAGGAAGAGGAGCAGAAAGTCTTTCGCTTAGAGGCTGAGCTGCGTGAGCAGGCCAGTCGACACCATCAAGATCAGGAAGCCATGACTGCCAAACTGACCAGCGAGGACGCCCAAAACAGGCATCTGCGCCAGAAGTTGTCGGCACTCAGCCGGCAGCTGGATGAGCTGGGGGAGACCAATAAGACCCTGAGAAGAGCCGAGGAGGAACTGCAGGAGATGAGGGACAAAATTAGCCGAGGCGAGTGTGGAAACTCGAGCCTCATGTCGGAGCTTGAAGAGTTACAAAAAAGAGTGCTTGAGATGGAGGGGAAGGATGAGGAGCTGATCAGGATGGAGGACCAGTGCAGAGACCTCAACAACAAACTGGAGAAAGAGACCAAACAGAGCCGGTGCTTGAAAGCCGAAGTTGATCAACTGAACCACAGGATTACAGACTTGGAAAAACTGGAGGATGCTTTCAGTAAAAGCAAACAAGAATGCAGCTCACTCAAAAGTAACTTGGAGAAGGAGAGGACAGTGTCAAAGGTTCTGAGCAGTGAGCTGGAAGCTTTGAAAGTCAGAGTCAAAGAACTGGAGACCGCTGAAGGCAAGGTGGTCAAGACGGAGCAGACCCTGAAGGAAGATCTGACCAAGTTAAAGACTCTGACGGTTATGCTGGTGGATGAGAGGAAAGCGATGGCCGATAAGCTGAAACAGATGGAGAACAAGGTGCAAAGCAGCGCAGGCAAGCTTCAGGCTGAGCAGAACAAAGTTACATCAGTCACAGAGAAGCTGATAGAGGAGAGCAAGAAGGCATTGAGGTCAAAGGCAGAGCTGGAGGAGAAAATGTGCTTTGCAACAAAAGAGAGGGATGACTTGAAGGCCAAGCTAAGAACCGAGGAAGAGAGGAATAAAGATCTGGAATCTAAAGTCAATATGATGAAGAAACGGTTGCAGTCACTTGAGACAATTGAGAGGGAATACCTGAGAAGCAAAGCGAAAGAAGAGCAACTCAAGACACCTCTGGCAAATCGTTTCCAGCAAGAAGACAACAAAGTCAAAGATTTGACGCAGGAGGTTGAACATCTGAGACGCAAACTAAAGGATATGAAAGTGGCAGAGGAAGACTCATTAAAAACGCCAGAGTATGAAACACTGGAGAAAAAGTTTGTCAATGAACAAGAAAGAGCCAAAGTCTTGATGGAGGAGCTGGAAGTATCCAGAAAAGAGCTTACAATGTACCAACTGAATGAAAAGAAGGAGTGTAACCAAGAGCATGTCCTTTATAAACGCTTGAAGGAAGAGGAAGCAAAGTCTAGTCATCTGTCCAGAGAGGTGACGGCTCTGAAGGAGAAAATTCATGAATACATGGGAACAGAGGAGTCTATCTGCCGAATGAAAACTGACCACTCCACTCTGCAGAGAAAACTGACCCAGCAGGAGGTGAGAAACAAAGAACTCGCCCGAGAAATGGAGACGCTAACTCGAGAGCTGGAGAGATACCGACGCTTCAGCAAAAGTCTTCGCCCAGGCATGAATGGAAGGCGGTTTTCAGACCTTCATGTGTCGACCAAGGAGGTTCAGACCGAGCCGCTTGACTTCATGTCTGCTGACAGCAAGACTATGGTTCCGCTGGAAAGAGCGGTGGTCAACGGTAAGCTGTATGATGAAAGCGAGGCTGATGATGGCGCAAATTACAGCAACGAACTGCAGCTCACCAAATATAGCCCGTCACTTATGAACAATGTCAACAATCTAAACAACAACCTGAGGCGAGCAAGAGGCCCATTCCTCAAAACCAAAGACGCTGCCCATCAGGTGAACGGCAAAATGCAACCACGCCATAACGGCAACCACGTCCAGACTGGAGATGTGGTGTTGACCCACTGTCCTGGGCAGCCGCTGCATATAAAAGTCACTCCTGACCACGGACACAACACGGCAACACTAGAGATAACCAGTCCCAACACAGAAACCCTTCAGTCATTCACCAGCACCGCCGTCATACCCACAAGTGGAGGACCCCCCAAGCAGAGAATTACAATCATTCAGAATGCCTCGATTTCCCCTACCACAAAATCCATTTCTCCGACAACTAAATCTAAGTGTTCCTCCATCTCAGATGAACCGTGCTCCCCAGATAGGGCCCTATCACCTTCCACTATGACTACTTACTCCAGAGCCATGACCCCGGACTCATGTGGTTCTGTAACACCAGACCGAGCTATGTCGCCGATACAAATTGTCTCAGTGACAACAGGAGCGCAGGATCACTCCCTTCCCGCAGAGCCTGTGGAAGTCGTTGGTGGGCACGCCGTTTTCCGTGTCACCCCGGAAAGGCAAAGCAGCTGGCAGGTGCAGAGGTCCAACAGCTCGGGGTCAAACGTCATCACCACGGAGAATAACAAAATCCACATTCACTTAGGAAGTCCGTTCATTCAGGCCGTCAGCGCCCCTTCACAAGTCCCTGGACTCCAGGAGCAAAAGACTCAGATTATTGCAAACTGCAGCACTCCCGCTGCCAAAGGCAGCAGTAAAATCACGAGCAGCATCATGATTAAGCCCACATCTACCCCAATCCAAAGACCGTCACAGATTACAGTAAGTAATGCCTATGAGTGACCTCACAGTTCCCAAAACTCTCCATCCCATCCTTAGTTCTGAGTTCTATCATCTTTAGTGCTAACTAGACTTAGAACCTTGTCTGTTTCCCTTCATACATAAGTTTGAACAGAATGTTGAATGTTTTATTTTTGGTTTGTTTTGTAGTGTGCAATAAAATGATTACTTTTTTTTTTTAAATAACCACCTGCATGAAAAAATAAGTACAATCTGCTTTGACACCAGGTTCTAACTCATGTGCACTTACTGTATTGTACTCAGTGGTCCATTCGCCATGTAGTCTGATTCACACTGATGTATCATGCCAGTTTTTATTCATCATATTTCACAAACTACATTATGTCTGAGCTGTTTGATTGTTTTTTTTCTTTCTGTTTGGATAATTAAAGTGTGCAAAAAAAGAAAAAAAAGATTTTGTTTTAGTTTGTCATCCATGCTTGCTGATTTGATTTATCCAATAAAACCAGCATGCTTTGAATTCAATTAAAGATTAAAGCGGAAGGTAATTGTCTGCAGATTTAATTCTACTCATTTTTGCTGCATGTTGACAGGGTTATGGTCCTATGTGGTCAGTTAAAAACCTCTTTCACAGATACAGATACAGAAACTCTCTTGGACGCTCACGTGTTTGCTTGCCTGACCTAAAATCATAGGCTGATGTCATAGTTTCTTAATGCATCCAGCGCCCAGAAACCCAGTGAGTGAAAATGAAAAGCAGGGTGATGTTAACTTGGAATTCCTTCGGAATGGAAAGTCGGTTTTAAACCTTTAGACCTTAACATGGTGCAACCATAAAGCTGCTGGTGGAGGGGAAACCGTTGCTTGGCCCAAAAACAGCTCTGGACTTACATGTGTTCCTGAAGCACAGGCACATGAGAACTATTACTAAATTTAGTATGTTTTTAATTCTGTATTTTTACTTCTGTTTTTGTGATTTTTATTTTATTTAAAAAATTTTTGCAATCAAAATAACAGATTTTCATGGTGCCACTTAAGAAATATTTGCAAGGAATATTGAGAGATGTGTGAAAAATATGGGGCTGAACAGTTGTGCGGTTGGCAGAGCTGTTGCCTTGTGGCAAGAAGGTCCTGGGTTCGATTCCCGGCCCGGGGTCTTTCTGCATGGAGTTTGCATGTTCTCCCTGTGGATGCGTGGGTTCTCTCTTGGTACTCCGGCTTCCTCCCACAGTCCAAAGACATGCCTGTCAGGTTAATTGGGCTCTCTAAATTCTCTCGAGGTGTGAGTGTGTGTGTGTGTGCATGGTTGTTTGCCTCTGTGTTGCCCTGCAACAGACTGGCGACCTGTCCAGGGTGAACCCCGCCTCTCGCCCGGAACGTTAGCTGGAGATAGACACCAGCACCTCCCGACCCCACTAGGGACAAGGGTGTAAGAAAATGGATGGATGGATGGTGTGAAAAATAATTTCTCCCACTTTCATGGAGAACAGGGGAAAACAGCTTTTGCAGATCTTTTCTTTTCTATGGCCTTTCTATGGAATTCTGTACGATTGGAGTCTGTTTAGTTCTCCTTCTGGGATTTTAACCCACTGAAGTAGATTTTATTGGCAGACTTTTAACCAGCCAATCAGAAGAAACAAAGTCATATCAGAGGGAAAATCTGCATAAGGGTGAATATTACCAGAAAAAGCCATAAAATTACTAGAAAAGTTAATGAGAAAAAAGCTTCAAAGAAGTTATGAAGAACTGATGCGACCAGTTTGTTCGAAATGGGCAAAATTGTTTCAAAGTCCTGCTTCTGATGTTAATTTAATGCTGATGTATGAAAAGATGAAATATTTCTTTATTTGTAAAACCAAAGTATAACTTGACAAGTTGCTCAACATTCCTCATTTGGGTTTGTGATTATTTTTCACAGAGACGTTATAACCTTTCTTCTTTATTTTCCTAATATCCCAGTTTTATTCTCATATTAATCCTCCTTTAATCTCAAATGATTACAACTTTTTTCTCCAATTTTAACAACTCTGTTCTGGGTATTATGAAATTATTATTACTTTATTCTCATATTGTTACAACTTTGTTCCGGTCATATTCTGGTCATATGACTTTATGCTCGAAATATAACAACTCATTCTCAAATTATTACAACTTTGTCCTGTGACACTATGATTTCATGTCATATGATTTTATTTTCATAATGCTATGACTTCATTCTGGTCTTTTTTTCTTCGTAGCCTGGCTCTAATACTCAGTCACGCATTTGCAAACTTCTCTAAGCCAGAGAACAAACCTGAACGCAGCAGAACTCCATGAGGAGGCCAATATTTTTCACAGCGCCGCTAAGGCTGTAAAAGATCCCAAACATGCATCACTGTTGGAAAGACGTGTGAAGTAAATTCCAGCTCCAACACACACACACACACACACACCCACATCCACACACACCGGTCACAAGATGATGAAATAAAACATTAAACTAAACGAGTGAGAGGAGGCACAGCTGTGGAAACCAGACCCAACGTCTGTCTGGGTGCGATGAAACCTCTCCGGGTCCAAACAAGATGCTATTCATTAGAGAACCACTTGATAAACCACCAGCAGCTGAGCCGTCCGTCTGCGACCTCAATTACCCCCCTGACTCACTCACCACTTATCTGATTCATAAACCGAGCTCATCGGGTTCAGCCGGAGGAAGATAAAAGTGTGCAGAGAGCCATAAATGTGACTTCCTGGAAGGCCGTTGCTCTAGAGGAACTCGCCGCGATGCTGCGTGTTATTAATAAAAATACCTCAAACATTCTGAGAGCAAAAAAAAAAAAAAAACCATAATAATGCGGCATAGAGACTGCAAGACGAGCACCAAACAGAGCTTGTGTTTGGTTGCTACAGCAGCAGCAGAGGAAACACTTAAGCTGCACTGAGACACCAGAGAACAGAACCTCTCTCTCGCTCTCTCTGTTTTTGGTGAACACTCAGCAATGTCACGAATCCAAGATCCAAGAAACCAAGTGGCTCCTTGGTTTCTCTGGCCCATTAAGCGACACTTACTTACCTGACATTTTCCTCAATATTTAAGCATTTCCGAGGCGGTTTTTGGCAATTCCTCTGACTTTCACGGCACGTATGAGCGAACATGAGCTTCTGATTTGAGGATGTGTGATGAAACCGCTGAAAATGTCTCAGAGCAAACAGACAACACGCGCCCCTCTCCCCCGCTCGGACGTATAGACACACAGGCATTCAGGTTTCTTAGAATTCTGCACCATGATTGAGTCCGGAGCGTTGTGCACAAGAGTGAAACATTTCCAGAGAACTGAGAACAGGAAAAGGAAGAGGCTGCTATAAAGTGTTTAAGAAGGAAGTTGTGTTTTGTGCCACTTACATTCCCCTGGCAACCGTTAAAATGACTGCCAGCCACTGTTTTCTTAAAGTTATCCAGAGTTATTCTGTAGCATAAACCAACTTGTTTGCATAGAACTCCTCATGAATTAGCCAGGATCAAATAAATGCAAAAAGTCGTGCATTGGCTGTTTATGGCTGAGCGTGCAAAGCCGTGTAAGTGTGCAAATATCTAATCAGGGTTACTGCAAGCAGGATAGCCTCTAACCGGTCCCCCCCCCAAAAAATTTATTCCCATCGGCATCTTGGCATGAGGCTGCACATGTAAACACGCTGATTAAGATGTGATTGTGCGCTAAATGGAGCGGCAGGCTTGTTTGAGGACAACAAGCGGCTCGGTTTGTTTGACGGCCGCACATCAGAAACGGTCAAACGGTTTCTGAGCAGACTGATGCACTGGGACAGATTAAAGCAAGGGTGTCAAACTCCTCAAGGTCCTCGAGGGCCCGGTGTGCTGCAGTTTTTAAATGTGCCAAACACTGGAATGAAACGGCTTAATTGATTGATTGACTGATGATCATTTATTTCAGACATTTCACCAACAAAACATAATAATAATGACTTTCATGTTTCTAAGTGTAAATACAATACCTTACTATCAAATGTACATACAAAATACCACTTATTCAGTGACTGTGAGTCTGAAAAGGAGTATGATGAAGTTTAACTTATACACTGCCTGGCCAAAAAAAAAGTCGCCACCTGGATTTAACTAAGCAAATAGGTACAAGCCTCCTATTGGATAAGTACTGCATAGGCGATTATCTTCCAGCTGGCAACAAGTTATTTAACCCCAGCTGATGCAATGAGTAACTCCTCATTTCTTAAACAACCATGGCAAAAGACACATCCTGTGGTCGTGGAAAAGACGTTAGTCTGTTTAAGAAGGGTCAAATCATTGGGATGCATCAAGCAGAGAAAACATCTAAGGAGATTGCAGAAACTACTAGAATTGGGTTAAGAACTGTCCAACGCATCATTAAAAACTGGAAGGATGGTGGGGAACCATCGTCTTCCAGGAAGAAATGTGGTCGGAAAAAAATCCTGAATGATCCGTGATCGGCGATTACTTAAACGTTTGGTCAAATCAAATCGAAGAAAAACAGCAGCAGAACTCAGGAGTATGTTTAATTGTGAACGCAAAAGCATTTCCACACGCACAATGCGAAGGGAACTCCAGGGGTTGGGATTGAACAGCTGTGTAGCCGTAAGAAAACCTCTAATCAGTGAGGCTAACCAGGAAAAAAAGGCTTCAGTTTGCTAGGGAGCATAAAGATTGGATGTGGGTTTACATACACACACCTGCACGCAATTGCCCGAGTCATCCACAGTGATGTAATTCCCAGCCAAACTCATCATCCCTGTTCATCCTTATACTTTTGAATATTAACCATGTTGAGTCTTTTCTTAAAATACCTCATGCTTGGACTTTGCTTCAGCTCTTTAGTGAGTTTATCCCAGATCTTCACTCCAAAGACAGAAATGTCATTGTTGTTGGAACATTCAAAGTTCTGAAGTTGAGGTGTTCTCTATAGTCATATCCCCCCCCCACTCTATCAGTAAATCATTTTTGAATATTTTCTGGTAATGGTTTGTTTCTAACTTTATACATAAACGGTGCAGTCTGACACTCTACCAAATCTGGGAGTTTCAGGAAATAAGAATCTATAAACATGTTGTTGGTATGACAACAACATGTCATACCATAGTTCACAATCAACCTTGTGAACTATTCGAATGGCTCTTTTCTGTAATATGCATAATGGTTGAGGTGAAGTTTTGTAAGTGTTACCCCAAACTTCCACACGGTAACTTAGATATGGCAAAATAAGTGAACAGTAAAGAATATGAAGGGCAGAGGAGTTTAGAAATTTTCTAGCATTAGAGAGAACCACAATACTTCTAGCTATTTTAGATTAAACATATTTAATGAGGCTTCCAACAGATCTTATTATGAATCAATACTCCCAAAAATCAAATTTCAGTCACTCTCTCCACAGTCACATTATCAAGTATTACTTGTAAATCGCTACGCCTTTTACAATTCCCGAATAACATAAACTTGGCTTTACCTAAACAATAATTTGTGAATATCAAACCACTTTTTCAATTTACATCACTCTAAATTCATTTCTACCAAAAGCTGCCGTAAATTTTCACCTGTACAATTTTTTTTTGTATCGTCTGCAAATAAAACAAAATGAGGTGTTTTGGAAACCTCCTCCTTGTGTAGATCAGTTCTCCAGAGCCTTGCTAATGACCCAATTATTCTATTCAGGTGGTGCAGCAGAGGCACAACTAAACGTTGCAGGGCAGTGGAACCTCCAGGACTGGAGTTTGACACCTGTGGATTAAAGGGTTCTTTGGAAATGGACTCTTCCTCCCATTAGGACTTGTATCTGCTACAAAACATCTCTTTTTTTCAGGACGTTTGTTCATCATCATTGTTTGGTGGAGACATTGAATGTTTGTTCATTATTCCCTCTGCTTTAGGATGCTGTAAAGCTGGGAGGATGTTTTAATGCACTTTTTTTATGTTTGCATAGTTATGATGCATAACCACGGCAACAGGGTGTTGTCTTTACAATTGGGAGCAGTTAAGGAACAGCCCAGGAGCTTAAACAATAGCTGAATGTAGAGCAGAAAGAGGAGGAGGAAGTTCAAACCGTCTCTTCCATCGATTGTAAAGGGCAAGGATCACATCCCCTACTCCAACATCTTTCTGCCCGACTTTCTAACCATACGACCAGAAAGAAATTTAAAGAGGGGTGGCAAAAGCAACCGCAAGTCCTGGTGGACCAAGTTTGTACCATTCTTGACTTCATCTCTTCCATCCATCTTAGCAAACACGAAGCTTCTCCCCTACTCCAACATCTTTCTGCCCGACTTTCTAACCATACGACCAGAAAGAAATTTAAAAAGGGGTGGCAAAAGCAACCACAAGTCCTGGTGAACCAAGTTTGTACCATTCTTGACTTCATCTCTTATTGTCTCTTCCATCTATCATAGCAAACACGAAGCTTCTCCCCTACTCCAACATCTCTATGCTCAACTTTACAACCTTCACTCCAGTCTCAACTCTTCTTTATCCTCTAACATGTTTTTTTTTTTCCCCCAGCTCCATTTGTCAACTCTAACAAGCATCCACAGTCCTACTGTTTATTCCCTTAGCATGATACTGCCACTGCTGTGTTTCACCTTAGACATGGTGTGTTCAGGAAGTGTTCACATGCAATTCTGGTCTCTTGTTGAAAAACGACCTTCTTCTACATTTTGTTATATCCTCAACGTTACTTATTCAAAACTTAACCCTTTGTGATCATCCATGACCAAACCTCTCAGTTGGTCACACTGGCTTTAATTTAGGTGTAAAAGTTTGTCCTCTGAACATTAAAAATAGATATAAATAAATAGCTGTTCCTCCAGGAGTTTGATTGTTTTTGTGTTTTGTTGGGGTTTTTTTTGGCAATGTGATGCTAATTTAGGAATATTTGTAAGGAATGTATATGATATTTGAGCTAATATTATATATGATATTTAATATATGATATTTGATTGCTCAAATATGACATATTTGAGCTATTAAATACATGATATTTTAGTATGGCTGAGGCAGCAGTCACTTAAACTCAATGTTTTTGACCTATTTTGAGAAACATTCGCAGTAAAATCAGAAAAAATGTGGGGATCTATTGATTTTGTGTGAATTTTGAGGATTTGTAAAAAAAACTGGAGGGACTTGTTGATGTAATTTGGAGCCTAGAGGGCCACATAAAAAGCTATGGCGGGCCAGATTTGGCCCTCGGGCCTTTAGTTTGACACATGTGATCAAGTGGTCACATGTGTGGCACAATTTAGAAAACTACTGTAAAATGTAATAACTTAGAATCTTTGTTTTGATGAGTCATTTGAAAATTGACAACCTTTAAGCAGGCATTAAACATACTTTTTATTAAAGCTACATTTCTGTATTAAAAATGTTCCAATGTCTTAATTTGAAATTCATAACAGAAATAAAGGTTTTCAAACATCAAACTGTGTGTAGTAGCAGTATTAATGTATATAATGGGTTTCACTTAGTGATAGTTTCTGAAACAATAAATTGACTTTTCGGTAATTTTCTAACTTTTTGAATGGGTCTTAGAGTTTAGCCTGACATTTTAGAGTATGCCGCCATTTTTTGGTTCAAAAAGTACCGCGCTAAATTCTCGCCGTTTCTCCGTCAGATACCTCTCGAAGCATTCCGACGTCCGGGACCGACCCGGATCCCCAAACCAAAGGGGTTCGGCTCCCAGAAAAGCGCCAACAGCCCGGCGATAAACCCGGGGCCGCCGCCGCCGCCGGCTGCCGGAATCGGGAGAGAGCCGGCCTCACGCGCGAAGAACAGCCCGAACCTGCTGACCCGGAACCTGTGACGTCACTGACCCACGTAGCTGTCGTGCTGACTTAATAGTGACTTAATTAACATCGACTACATGCAGCCGTTCACTGTCTGTTCTATTCTATTGGCTCGTCCAGTGACACACTAACTACTGAAAATGATCTGCTGCAGCCGAATCACTCATCTGAATATGTCCATGCGGACAACAATGACATGAAAATATTGGATTGAAAGGTGTGACATATGTATTTGTTAAATGAAAAATTGTATGTGTATTTGTATGTGTCTTTGTTGTGAGATGCAGATAAAGAAGATGGATATGGGACACAGAAAAACAGTGACAAAAATGTACAGAACTGATGAGTTTGAATGCAGCTCCTTCATTAAAATATGACGTGTGTGTTATTTTTCCATTACAATAAAAACCTTTTATACTTTGATGCGTGGAAGGTTTACTGCCTGCACCTCAATATGTGGAAAAATACATTTTATTGAAATTAAAAGTCAAACATGGATGAATACTGGTCGTTTAAGATAGATCGTCACTCTGCTTTGTAAGTATAATGTCGGGCTGTTTGATAAAAAATGACAACAATAATTCATTTGGAAATATTTACGGAATCATTTATTGTTGAGAAGAAAATATGGAATCACTGAACACTGCTAAGAAAATAATGAAAGAAAGAAATATCGAGGCACAAATGTGGGATTCCTTTTAATTAAAATGCTCATTATTGGCTAAAAATATGTCATCACTCAATATTTTGGAAAAATGTGAAATTATTTAATGAAAACATATGGAGTTGTTTATTGTTGAGAAATAATAGAATGTTAACAAAAAAATGAATTACTTAATGTTGTAGAAAGAACTGATTCTATAATTTAATGAGAATTAAAAAAAAAAAAAATCATTATTGAGGGAAAATATAGAGTAACACAATGTTGTGGAAAAAATGTGGAGTCATTTGATGTTGAGGGAAAAAGTAGTGATGTGTCATACATCAGGATAAACATCAATATCAGCCGATGTTTGTCATTTAACATATCGGTCTGATAATAAATCTGGGCTGAGATTAATAACACTATTTATGGTGTTTGTGTTTCCAGAGGTACCAAAAACCATATTTGGTCATATGGTATTTGTTAGGTCAGGTGACCTTGGTGACGATTGCAGAACATGATTACGGTTCAGAGAAGCAATGTAGGCAGTGTGGGCTGGTGAATATCATTAAAGATGATCATCTTCTGCTAAAACATAAAACCAACCAAACACCCTCCAAGAGAAGTGATTTCATATTATTTGAATAATTGTCTCGATCTATAGGAAGGAATGGGAACATTTTCATTAAATGTGTACAGAGGAGCCCCATATTGGGGGAGTCGGATGCTACGCTGCAGATATCTCGCCTTAAATTCATTGCTGTTCTGTCAGGGAGGAGCTTATAGCCGAACGCAGCGCAGACAGGAAGTTGTCCCTCTCCTCTTCCTGTTCTGTCGCACAAACCCACGAACAGCGCGGCCCGTCCAGGACGAAGGCGTGGCGCACATCTGCAGTGGAGGACACACACCTGCATGTCACTGTGGTGCTCAAACTGAAGCAAACTGGCCCCTGTAGCTGCTTTTTAGACTCACAGCGCGTGTGTAGGACTTCTCTGACATCCAGACTGCTGAGAGCCACAGAGACCCAGAACGTGTGTGTGCTCCGGTGAGTCATGGTGAAGGGTATATGCTGCAACCTTCTCCGGGTCAAAACTAAAGCATCGCTAAACAGGAAGAGTCCCACGTCGCATACGTGCTCAAAGGCCCTGATTGTGCAACAAACCAGAATGGCTTACTTTACAAACCGCACATACAAACAGACAGTCAGCTGGAGTCGTCACCTCAGTGAGTCCGGAATCTGTTCATCTGGACTCCTGAGCAGCATGGCATCCTGGGTTATTATCAGCTGTCGGTTTCCTTCGGCGAGGCTCTGCGCGTGAATATATAACAAGAAGCAGTAGTTCAAGTGTGACTTCAATATGTTTTTTTAAAAGAACAATGGAGAGTCCTCTGACCGGACAGCCCCGGATCAGTTCCTGCGTCTCCTCCAGCCTCCTGTCTGCCTCAGAGTTTCTCTCCAACTGGAAAACACACAAATCATTTCCATATTTAGCTGGAACCTGCAGGAGCCGCTGTGTGGACCCCAGCTCCGTTACCTCCTGGATGAAGTTTCTGAACTGGAGCACTGCGTTGAGGGCGGAGCGGAGGTCTGGGTGGTCCGGGTGACCGGGTCGAGTGTGTGAGGTCAGAGCTTGAAGCAGAGTAACATACTCCTGGATTCGCCACACAGGACACAGCAGCAGCTCCTGCAGGCTTCACACACAGATACACTGAGGACAGCAAATCATTTTAACATTTAAATGACGAAATCTAAATGGATTCCCCTCTTCTGATGATGTCTTTAATGTTAGAGTCGTGTCTGCTCTCTTCAGAAAAGCCCAAATTCAAAAATAAAGTGTTGTTGAATTTTAATTTGTTCTCTGGAAGTCCACCGTCATCTCTGTTTTCTTGAGCAGGTTTAGCTCCAGGTGGTTCTGACCGAACCAGTGGACCACCCTACAGACTCATCATCGCAGTGGATCAGACTGATAACAGTCGTCTGACCCACTAACACCACTGGGGAGCGCTGGCGACTGGACTGTTTTCTCATTCTCTGCTGCCACCAAGTGTCCCTGCGGGGATGGTGCGTTCAGGGTGATGTGTGACATCAGCTTTCTTCCACACAGTTTCTTGTTCCGTGGGCCACAAAGTTCAAATATGATCTAATGTAACTTGGACTCCTTCCTCTATAAACTACAAACAGGACAACGTAAGGTTTTCACCGACGTTGGCTTTCTTTTGATTTGGAGAGCATCAGACTAATTGAAACCGTTGGTATGACAAATTAATTTTTATGGGTAGTTTAGTGTGGATTGTGCTGATTACAAATAGCACATCAATGTAACACGACGGCCTGTGTGCACATTTATGAAATTTGCTGCCATTACACAAAATTATGCTAGTATTTTTGATGAAAAAAACCCAACAAACTCCTGTTATTTATCCTAAAAGCAGCATGTCTTACCTCAGCATGTGTGTTGGCAGAGTTCTGTCTGCTCTCTTCAGAAAAGCCCGGAATGCAGGTTTAGCCTCCCTGCACTAAAACACACACGTTTGACACGACTAGGTGAAGAGTGGAGCCTTTTCTCACGTTTAAGAAGACAATACTGTCCCTACCTTATCTATGGTGTGGATGGTGGTGATGTAATTATTAAGGTAGTTAGTGTAGACATTCAATTTGGAGCAGAATTTTACAAACACATCTCCAACACACTGCTCTGCTCCCCAGTGCTGCAGCCTGGCCTGTAAATCAGCCTGAAACACACTAAAACACACACTCATCCAACATCTGACTCCAGCAGTATGACACCAATCCAGCTGATGTTTACCCGTTCTGGTGCAGTATCAGTGCAACAGAGCCGAAGATGATCTGGATGTCGACGTAGCTGAGGATCGCTCTGTTGGAATTCAGCGCCGCCATGAGAGGCTCCTGGTACACCTCCACACAGTCATGCAGAAAACAGAAAGCAAATATTTATTGACACAGATTAGTATGAAATGCAAACAAGAACAGGTTGATCAGTAAGAAAAAGAAATTCCATAATAATGTAAATAAATGAAAGCATGTAAGTAAGTAAGTAAACTTTATTTCTATAGCACTTTTCACAGACCAGGGTCACAAAGTGCTGCACAAAGTGTAAAAAATAAATAAATTAAAAGCAACATACAAAACAATAAAACACAGTATTAAGCTAAAAAGCAAGTTTAAAAAAGTGGGTCTTAAGTTGTTTCCTAAAAGTGTCTATACAATCCAGAAAAAAATCCAGTAAAAAATATAAATCAGAGAAAGAAAATGAGCAAATCAAAATAAACACAATTAAAACTAAGAAATCACTAATCAACAACTCGATAAAAAAGAATAGAAAAGTAACACGACACATAAAATAACAAAATAAATGGATATATATTTAATACTCATGTCAAAGCCAAAAGTACACAGAAAAATATAGAAATAAAAATACGGTAAGTACAGAAATAACTAAACAATGACTGAATAAATAAAAAATTTAAACATAAGTGAACCAAACTGCAAATTCTGTAATTAATAAACAGCAATAATAATTCTGTAAGTAAATTAAAATATTAGATACTAAATTTTGAATGAAATCAAACAAGGAAAAAGGAACAAAACTGTAAAATTCTTGTCAAATATATTTATGAAGAAGAAAAAAAACAGAAACAGTGAAGATGTGAATATTTTCTGTTACCAAACTTTTTCTCGTTTCTAAGTTTCAAGCTTTGGATCAGAAGCAAACAATCTTGGCTTCGTCTTAATGATCTGACCTGATCTACTTCGAGTCTCTGAACCGAATCATTGTTTGTTGTTAACGTTTCCTGGTGTTCTACCTTCAGCACAGCCCTCATTCTTCCCAGATAAAGGCGCTCGCTGTGGAGCAGCTCTCTTCCAACTGAACATCTCCAATCGAAAGTTGCCTAAAGAAAGAAACGATAAGACATGGTTTATATTTGTTGTTCAGTCGTATCAAAACAGAACGGCGTAAGAAGGGAAACACCTGTGCTATCCCTGGTGGTGGGCCTGGACATGATGAACCACCTGCTGCTTGGCTCCTCTCTCCGTCCTCTTTGCTCCACTTCATCAGGAAGCTGGACAGGAACTCCACCGGTCGGCTCTGAAGCAGTGAGGACAGATAAAGATTCAAGTTTACACCTTGTCTTTTCTCCTCCCTTCCTGTCTTACAGCAGTTCTCACTTCGTTCTGTCTGCTGAGAGCTGTAAGTCCTTCTGTCAGAGCTTCACTGAGTTCCCCACACGCACCAAGGGTATTGAGGGAAATGTTCTCCCACAGGAAGAGTCCTAGAAATTAACCAGACATGAGTTTTAAAGCTTAATCAAAGTAAAGTTGTGTCCTGATTGAGTTCAGCACTGACCCAGAGCTCTGCCTCTGGCTTGAAGACTAGCCTGTTGGAGCTGCAGCTCCAGGGACTTCCTCAGCCGGACCAGAACCTCCTCCATCCATCGGGCCTGTCTACACCAGCCCAACAGCACGCTGTCAGTCACGTAGCATAGAGCTGGAGCTGCTGGGTCCTGGTCGCCACCAGACCACTCGCTTAGGACTGCAGCCAACCAAAAATGCATCAACAACTGCAAGAAACTACAAGCAGAACTCGTCTTTAGGAGCAACTCACTGTTCTGGAAACTTCCTGTGGCAAAGCCCAACGGAGCGCGAACTTCCAGACCAGTCAGATCGGAGAGATTCCACATCAGAGCGAGTCCCGGCACTGTGACAAGTCCAACCGTGAGCTTACATCTTAGAATTACTTAAAATAAATGTTTGAAAATTCAAACAGAAGTTGTACCAGACGCAGCCAGCGGGCAGAAAATATCAATCCCGCCTCCCTCCTGACCAGGTGCCACCAAGGCACACAGTTTTTCCCAGAATTCCCGGTGATCTGGGGATGATAACGTCCTCTCAGACAGAACACTGCCTAAAAGATACGGAAATCAGACAAAAGTACTAAGAAATACCACTCAAAACACAACTCATTCTTTGTTAGCAGCTAGAAAGAAACGCACACACCTATGGTTCCTAGGAAAGTAAGTCTGCACCGGATAGAGATGAGGTAAATGAGTGACATAATTTTGCAATATATGTTTATTGACTCATTATAAGCAACTCCACAGTGATCAGCTTCACAGTGGGGCTGAAATTGATGGTGGTGGTGCAGAAACCACTCATATCAATAGGAGAATTTCAGCGACTTTGAGGAAACAAATAATGGTAAGCAGGCAAAAAGCATGACAAGCACCTAATCTGCCTACTAGCAAAAGTTTCTGGATGTTCTGAGGTTCTGTTTACAACCAAATTAAGATGGAAGCAAAAAGTGTCATTATTGAAAAGATGAATACTGTAGGTTGCAACCAATGTATTTAATTTTCCCTCAACCAGGAGGGCTGGCAGTCTATGTTTGTCTCATTCTTAGTTCATCCCTCATCAGCTTCCTTCAATCGTAATGGGTGAGCATCACATCCCCTAATCCAACGTCATTCTGTCTGGCTTTCTAACCGGGCAGAGGAGTGGCAGAAGCAAAGGAGGTGGATTAGCAGTGCTTGCAAACAGGTGATGGCGTCATCCTAACATATTCCTGTCAGACAGCCAGAGTCTTCAGTCAGTGGGCTCTTCAGGTGTGTTGCAAAACTGACTGCTACCGGAGATCCTTCCACAGCATCACCTTTCACAACACCTCCATCAAGATACTGATGTTTTCTCTTCCACAGTGAGGCTGAAACTGGTGTGAAAGAAGGTGTGGAAACGTCTTAATGGTGATATGAAACTCACTACAGTGTCACTGAGATGATTGGACTGAGATGATTGGACAAAAAAGTCAGTCGGGAAAAGGAACTAGAATGGCTTTTAAATGGGGTGGCCTTAACCGTCTTTGAGTAAGGCCTTAATAATTAATGCTGAATAAAATTAAGCAAAAAATAAGCACCTGCAATTCCTTTGCTCTGGGTATTCTACCAATGCAAGACAAAATGTTTAGTTCTTCTTCCAGCTGGAAGAACTGTAAATATGATCAGCTGATTTTTAATGAAGTCTCACCATTGACCAGATGAACCTCCTCTGTCCCTCCTGGAACCAAAAGGCCGAGCCTTTGCACTTGCTGCCCCGAAGCAGCTCTCTCCATCTGGTTGAAGAGAGCCGAGAGAGTCCATCTATGGTCATACAGAACCACGGCCACTCTGGCCTTCACACCACTGAGCACCACCTGAGATCAGGAGATGGAGGGAGGCAAAGGGCAACATCTTCTCAAACCTGTACTCCAATGGAAACCGGAGCGTTTATTATTATTTTTTACCTCATAAGCAGGAATTTTGTTGGAGATGAGCAGCAAGATGGCAGCAGAGTCTGAGTGGGGGAGAGAAGCCAGCACCGTCTTAGCCTTGGACAACCTTTTACAGCAAAAGAACAACATAGAAAACGGAATCAGTTCATAACCTTTCAGCATGTGATCCATTTTCATAGTTTAATGCCAAAAGGATTACGTTGGTGTAGATGACAATCCGAACCCTGTCTCAGTAGAAGCCAGAACTGAGGAGACTTTTGGCTGAGATGCAAAATGTCTTCAAGAAACAACAAGTCAGGTTCACGTCTACTTCACTACTTGGGATTGAAGCTGAAGAGTTTTGAAATTGTAGGATGTTGTATTTCATTGAAACTTCATCACCTGCTGACTTCATCCAGGTGTTGTCCTCTGTGTGGACTGAGACTGGCGGTTGGAGACTCAACTGTCTTCATCGGCGAGGAGAGAGAAGGCCAAGACCTAACCATCAACTCTGAGCTGGACAGGACGGTCTGTGACCTTTCACCTCCAGATCTGTCAGACTTTGGGTTAGAACCCCATGGTCTCCTGCTAATCAAGGCCAGTCCTGTTAGATATCACAGACCTAAGCCGTTAGAAGAGCTGATGAGAGGTGAGACGTTTACATGTCAAGACAAAACTCAGTTTGACAAGTAATTTTATGTTTGACAGGACCGAAAAACAAAATGATTCATATAATAAAGTTGTTGCGATCTACTGTATGTACTAAATTTGTCTCATCCTGCCATCTATGCACCTGTGTTCACATTACACCCACTTCCTTCAGTCACTCAGAACCTTGACTCACTCTTTTCCTCCTTAAGGGCCTCTTTGAGTTTCTGCCTAATCCTCCTCTCTCTGCTCCTCTCCCCTTCCTCCTCCTTCACCCCCAGGCGTGGCTGGTAGAGGGTCCCATATATCTCGGCTGCTTCCTGAGGAGATAGCCGGTCCAGGGTGGAGACGCACGAGACGTAGTGGTTCCTCCAGGCTCCAAACTCCTTGTCTCTTGGAGCGTAGGGAAGGAACCAACCTCTCTTGATACACCGGCCGGCCCAGAGACAGTCCTGATAGGAGACAGGAGGGAAGGTACGTTACCCATTCGCTAAACATGCACAACAGGCACATTGAAACTTTGTTTCATGTGCAACACCATGCAACAACATTTGTTGCATTCATGTGCAACAACAGAATGGATGTTGCACATGCGGGGATGGACTGATGGATGGTTTGGTCTAGAAAAGGGTTTAAGACTTTCTGTTTAATTTCAAATGTCTTGTGAAACACTTCAATCCTGGAATCCAGTCCAGGTGTGTTACTCACCTGTTCTGCCAGGACCCTCCAGTGCCAACTGACCTGGGCGGCACCGCAGAGCTCCCGGGGGGACAGGAAGGACATGATGTAGAGGGAGAGACACCGAGGCAGCACAGCCGTGAAGTCCAGCCGGGTTACAGGAACCGTGTCATTGAGCAGGTTTCTGCAGTGCCTGAGTTCAGCAACGTGCAACAACAGGACCAGACTGCAGGCTCAGGGTAGGACTTTAGAATAACTTGAATGAAGTGTTGGAAAAAAAAACCTTACTTAAGCTGCGCCTTGGTGCAGCGACCCAGCAGAGCCTGCAGGAGGCGCTTCCTCTGGGAGTCCGTCCACAGATCAAACCAGTGCAACAGCAGCTTCACACGCTCCTCAAACAGCTCAGATCAAACAGGAAGCAGACAGAACAGGAGGACATCCAATCACTGCCAAGCACTCCTACAAGGGGAATCTGGACTTTGACTACACCGTTGGTTGTATTATTTGGAGGAATGAGACTCTGAGCTCAGCATCCATGGTTTGTGAGGTGAAATGTGAGCTGTTTTAATCTCATAACAATGTTTATAGAACTGGCTATTTTAAGCAAGAGTTTGTAATTACACTTTGATGCATGCTATGAGGTATAAGACAAATCATAATATACAACCATTTATGCTTTACTGACATAAAAATCTTGGACAAAAGATTCTTGCTTTCACAAAATGTAAAAAATTTACTTTCGATTTTTTTCCGTGTTTTTTGTTTGTTGTGTGTCCTGTGACACATTAATTATCACCCAGTTATGATTACACCTTCATATTCAGCATAATTCGAGTTAGACGGCGGATCATATTTTTCATTTTTACACCAGGCAAGAATCCAAAATTTTACTCAATTCCATTTTTTTTACATAATCACAACCGTTCCAATTTCTATGCAAAAGAATATAAGTCAATATAATCATTTAGTCAGATTCAACTTCAAATGCATCCCTTCCAGTTTGACACATACATCCAAGCTTAGTTTAAAATGCTAAACGTCAGTAAGGAAACCAAGTTGATTTCATTAAGCCATTGCAGCAATGTCCAATTCAGCAATGGCTTTGTCCAGGAAACAGACAAGGACTAGATTTTACTGTGCACACACAGACCCTGACCAAGCTCTGCACTAGTGGCAACCAACTCTCCTTTTGTTGAAACCTCATCGACAGTCATGAGAAATGCTTGGCTTTTTTTTTGTTTTTTAAGCTTTCTTCAAATTAATCAATCCCCTCTCTTGGTACTGTTAGCCATTTTATGAAAAAAAATAATAATAATAATTCAGTCATAACAACAGACCCAGAATGTTGACTTTTAGAAAGTAGTTGGTTTTCATTGAACAAATTATGACTTTGTGGTTCAGAAATTGGTTTTATGAAACTAGTTTCTTGCTTCTGTATTTTGTAGTCACTCTTTTGTTTGAAACAATGAGAGGAAATGAAAGGACTACCTGCAGGTTGCTCTGCTTATTGCCCTGCGGGGTCCAGCTGCTGAAGCGGGTCTCTCTCACCAGTTTGGGGCCCGGCTGTGGCTCACGGTCTGGACTGCTGTGCTGCCAGAGCTTCATGGAGTGAGGAGTGCCTGTGAGGTCCATCACCGCGAAGCTGTTTCCTCCAGGCCTACTGAAGCCGAGTGGATCCGTTTCAGATGGACCGCTGTGTGCAGGGAGTAACCATGGAGACGTGTCAACAAAGGATGAGGGCATTCCTTTACACAGCCCATCCCATCCTGAGCCTTAATAACAAACAGTATCTCTTGTAAAACTGGCTCAGGAAGCTAAAGCAGCAAACATTCAAACTTTAAACGGAACTTAAACTGATTACTAAAAAAGGTCACTTTTATTTCAAGTTGTTGGTTTCCTACACAATTTTCAGCATATTTCACAATGTTTTAATAAGACTCTGAGGTCGAGTCCTTCCTGCAATCTTATTGTTAACTTATTCAGACTTGTTTTGATGTATGGGATGATTTACACGACTTTCCAACCAAATTTCATTGTGTTTGAACTATTAAAACAGACAGTTGTAAGCATTTTAACTGGGGTCACAAATATTCCCCAAGATATGGTTCCTAACCCCTCCGAATACCAGGGGGTCCCAGTAGGGTGCTAACCGCTAAGCAAGGTGGTGGAAGAATCATATTGAGTGTTTATTTAGCTACAAGTGAAACTGGTATTTTCCTTAAATTTGAAACAAAAGACGTTTTCTTCAGTACTACAAAGGTTTTAAACACCGTTGAGGGTTCCACCAGGTGAGCAATCCCAAACACACACCAAGAGCATTTTGGGAATAAATGTGTTCTTGATTAACTTTACCAATTCTAAAAGAAGAATTACAAAAAAAAATCTTGCTGGTGCAGTTTGTCTGAGTTTTGATAAAGGACATTTTAAAAGTTGATATGCTAACTGCTGGGGTATAATAATCTACTCTTCTTAAAGGGTTCCATGCTGATTAGCGATTTAAAAAGTACTTTGCTTTATTTAAAACTGAAATCCTTCTTAGTCATTTTGATTGTAGGCCAAGTAGTTTCCAACTAATGTTATGTTCCGTTGTCACACCCAAAGATGGCTTGTGTAAGAAGTACTGACATTGAAATGTTTACATCTGCATTTTACTGTCAGTAAATACAAACTTGTGCACATAATTCTTGTCGTTAAAAATTACTGTAATAGAACAAACATTCTACCCCAGAAAAAGTATTTAGTCAAACGCACCAAATTATGACATTCAACATGATAATGTAAGTTACTTTCTGACCAGCGCTAAACAGGGAATGAAATACACACACAAAAAAAAATTCACCCATTATTTTTAAAAGATTTTTATTACAACTGACTTTGAGAAAAAAAATACTTTCTTACTGTAAATGAGAGAAATACACCCAAAAGAGTCAAACACGTGACATTTATGAAATCAACAAAAATAAAATCAAGCAAAAGGCTAAGTGTGAAAACACCCCCATCTGGTGGCTAAAATTAGACATAAAAAAAATCAGATCCAGTCAGTTAAACACTGTTAACTAATAAGGCAAGTATGATTAAATCAAAAAGAAAAAATCATAAGGTATGGCTGTGATGTTAGCATTTGGATTTGTGATTATTCTTCCAGCATCAAACTGACCCGTCAGAAACAATGTGCTGGGCCTTTCGCATGGTCCATTCAAACTCTGAAGGGCTGCTCACTGAATTTTAGCTGAGCTATTTTTATATACCATCTTTGTTGTTAAATCTGATGATGAAATGATAACAGTTTTCTGTTATCAATGAAAAATAAGAATCTGGTGGGTTATAAACCTATGCTGCTTTCAGAAATGACAGGACGCAGCAAATATAATATGTAAAATATAATGAACCTGGAGATCTTTGACCTTAGATCTCCAGGTCTTACAAGTATTATACAATAAATAGAAAACATAAGTACCTTATCTTTAATATAAAAGACATAGCACTGTTAAATCCATCTCGATTAGCAACTGATGGGTGCAGTGAAGTCAATCTGAAAATACATTCAACCTCAGGTAAAGTTCCTCCAACTCCGCCTTGTTAGATTGCCTACACGTGGTTTCAGGAGAGGTAATGTGGAAAGAGGAGGATGAAAAATAAAAGTCACACGGTGGCCATCCTCGGGATTTCTTGACTGTCCGCTAGATTCAGCTTCTGGCTGGAGGGGCGGGGTTAAGTAAAGGAACAGGTTCTCAAACACTTCCCGTCTTCCCTTCACGCTGCTCAGACCAGACATTAACGCAAGCTAACGGATTCAGATGAAACTAGAGTTAGTATAATTCTATGTTGGCACTTAAGCCACAAGTACCCACTAGAAATATGGTAAGTAGAATGTTTAGACATTTGCCTATGCAGTGGACAGCCACCTATTCATGTTTCAGTATTCACGATCGTCTACAAATTTTGAACAACTTTTAAAATGTTGCAAAACGAAAATGCGAGTTAGGCGAGAGAATCAAACAAGTTAAGTGAAACGGAATTTGACCAGATGGTGATGTTACGTATGGCTGCAATAAACAGGTAGTAGAGGTTTCTAACTAACATGGACCACACATCTTGGAACAATGGAGAGAAGTTTTCAGCAATGTGTTGCTCTTGGGCAACTTGTCATTGCTATGTCTTGTTAACTAGTTCTGGTCGTAACGAGCTCTGTCAAATTAAAATCCTTTAAAAGGCAAGAAGAAAAACAACTTATCTGAAAGTTTTTTGTGTCAAAAGGATACATGGAAGAACTGAGCTCCTCGAGCTGTGGAGACAAAGAACATTATTGATTTTACATAATAGATATTGTGAAACAAAAGTAATTGCACTTGCTGATGAATAAGTAACTAAATTTGAACGGCACAGCTATCCATTACCATCCAGAGTAATTTGAGAGCTTCATCAGTAATAATTCAGGAGCTGAACACCTCTGTGCACCACTGCTTTAAGGTTTGGAATCAAGATGAAATATCATTATTTTACACTGAAAAAAGCAATAAATTAGGAGAAAATATGTGGGGGGGGGACAAGCCTGGTGGCCCGTCAGGTTTATAATACACCGTGGGAAACCCTGGATGCATAACCGTGGCAACAGGGTGGTTTACAACAGGGAGCAGCTGATCAACTCTAACCATCCTCTTCATGAAAAAACGGGTGTCTTCAGTCAGAGGCCTCTTCAAATTCGCTGTGACACAGATGCTACAGGAAATTTTTCCTGGTCACACCTCACCATCTGCAATAACTAATTAAGTGAATTACAACATTTAATTTCTCTTTGGGATTAATAAATTATATCTGAATTTGAATTGAACGTATGCCTTCCTCTGAAACGCTGTGTAGGACTGTAAGAAATGGCAAAGATTCTTGCAGTTTCCTTGGTACACCAAACTTTTAAGCAGTAGCTTTTTAGAGATATTTATAAGAGTAAAATTAGATCCATTGAATTTGAGCTGTTTAATATGCAAACTGAAATGAACTTCAAATAATGCACCTAATAAAGCATTAGGTGCTTTATTAAAAAGTAAGCAGTCTTACATTAAAAAGTAGCTTGTCCATATTGGTGTCAGAGGCCGTTTTCCGCTGATCCTCGGGCATTTCCTCTACCTCAGCATAAAGGTCAAAGTGCAAGCGTGCCAGCTTCTCCTGCATCTCTCTGATGTGTTCCATCTGATCAATGGAGCACTCATTGCCTGAGACACGACGGGATCATAGCAGAATATTATAATATTTGTATCAAATCCTGCAAAGTGCTGCCACTGTGAGCTTACCAAAGGCCTGTAGTTTTCCTGAGTGGAAGTCGTCGAGCAGACTGAGCAGACCTTTCTCCATCTCCTGAACATCTGAGACATCTGTCAGAAAAGAGTGCTGGATGACGGGTGCTGCCTGGCCCTGGCTCTTATTCCCTCCTACAGCCTGTGGATATCTTGCCTTACTATCTCTCACTCCCCTGCAAAACATTACATCAATAATAATAAAACATACATCGACGTTAACGTTGATTTTTTTTATTATTATTATTATTATTTCTGAGAATGAATCTATGGAAGACGACCTCCTGTTCCTATTTCTTTGGCTGGAGATGCTCCCCGTGTTGTGGTTGTTGCCGACATTCCTTCCCCTGGAGGAGGAGCTGTTCTTCCGGGATAAGCCTCCGGGCTGAGCGCCTGGGTTGGTGGCGCTCCGGCTGCTCTTGCGCTTTAGCTTCCGATCCTCCATAGCTTCATAATACTTTCTCTCTTACCAGCTGCAGCTCTAACACCGACAGCCAGCAACAACCAGTTAGCTGAGCTAAACCAAAAGATAATAGGTTAGCTTAGCATGTAGCTGCTCTGTTAGTTCCAAATTTACATGGGGTTACATTTAAGCTACAGCTTAAAAACCCACGCCGAATAACACTACCAGACACAAAAACAACAACAAAATGACGAATATAAAAGCAGGAGTGACACTATATACGGAAAATTAAAAGAATGGCCAAATATTTCAACATTTCACACTTACCTCGCAAGCTATGTAGCTCACAGCTGCAACTTGTGAAAACTTCCTGTTTGGATGCTGCGAACGTGATCGAGCTGCGTTCCAATTCGTTCAGGGTGATTCTTTGCGTAAATCCACAATCTGTTTTAGTGCACACCATGTGTTCTGAAAATGAAGGCGTTAAATTTTGACATTACTGACTCAAAAAGTATATTTACAACACGCTTGTAATACTTATACACTTGTAAAGGACGTTTGTCTCCTACGATGAAAAGAGTCCAGCACGACGACGTTGAATGCTGCCCAATAATCAAGTCCATTACGAAACTGATTATACATCCCCAAGTCAAATTTTGGCAAATTTGGGATATATATATATATATATATATATATATATATATATATATATATATATATATATATATATATATATTCTGGGACTATACATGTTGTTACTATATATGTTATTCTTCAAACCTCTGACAACATTTTTAATTGTTCTGAATGTATCCTTGTTTGTATAACTAATTTTGAAATAAACTTAATGAGCCCCAAAACAGAACTAGAAAGTATGCATTTCCTGTGAAAATGCAAGTGTGATTGCTGAATGCTCAATCCTGAATGATTTTGGTGAAAATGGCTGTAGCGTTTGAAGCCAACTGCTGAAGATTTGCAGAAAGGTAAGAAATAGTCCATGCAGTGTGAAAAACCCACGTAAAAGCCAAAATTAGCTAAAAAGCTAAAACTAGCTAAAATACTAATGATAGCAAGTGGGCTACCACTAGCATGCTGGGAACACGTAATATATTCCATAAAATGTAAAAATAAATAAATAATGTAAATTTTAAAAGCACAGAAAAGTTCCCCTATTCCTTCTGATAAAAACGGTGGGTGAATGAAATCCATACATTTTATGGTTCCTGAGATATTGTAGAAGTCAGCAGAAAAAGACGAAAATATAATTTCACTCTTACTTTATTTTCAATGGACCTTACCAAGCTCCGCCCACAACCGACCCACGTGACCGCAAGTCTCACAAACAAAGCCTCGCGTTGCGTTGTTTCGATGTAAACGTGACTCGATTAGTGCATCATTTCTACCGGATTTTCACAAGATATCAGCTACTACAATGGACAGAGGAACTAACAAGTTCATGTCATCATCTGGGAGGAGGTTACTGGTTTCTCAGTCACAAGCTGGTTGCAAACCTGAGGCCAGCAGGTGTCAGTCAGTTATGGTAGATCTGAACTTTGGTTTGATGACGTCAATATGAGAAGCTACAGACTGATAGGAGGAACCAAAGAGCTCTGTAAAGGTAAAGGCAAATCTTCTGAAGTTGGGATGTAATTCATTTAATTTCACATAATTACCACGGTAGAGCCATTTGTTTGTTAAAATTTTATGAAATATATTTGTTCTATTTGATGTTTGTTGTGAACGAGGTAAACTCACAAACGAACGAGGTAATTAGTCCAACGTTTAGAAACTACAGCGGCTGTAATCCGCCACAGCAAAGGTAAACAAAGGTAAAATAACCTGAACAGGTGATCAACTCAAAACCACTCCTACCTTTTTACTCTCTCTCTCTTTGTAGTTTAAGCACACCTGTTACCGTGGCAACCGCCTGCGCCCCGCAAGCCGACCAAAGATTACGTTAAAAACATAACATTCAGTCCGTTACGATATCACGAGTAACAGTTTAGTCCAAAGCCTTTTCTGCTCAAATAAAATCTTTAGTGTATGTCAGACACAGACACATTGCATATTGATCTGTTTAGCTAACGTCAGACAGTGTAGAAGTTGTATCAGTTCTGCCATTATGCTGTACTTAGCTAACGGGAAGCTAAGTATGTTTGTGAGACGGCCACGCACGTCACCACGTAGAATGGGCATCAGCCAATGAAAAGCGGCCCCTGTGGTAAGGTCCATGTCCTTCCAATCCAAACCAAAAATAAAATAAAGTACAACCGTTGGTGTCATATTACCTCACCTCCTCCCCTTCACAATAAAGGTATACATTCGGGTGTGAAATATATATATATATATATATATATATATATATATATATATATATATATATACATACATACAGATGACACATCTTGGGTCATCTGCGCTATATTCTAGTTTCTGTTCAGTTTTTGATTATGGCATACAGCAAATGAAAATGTTAAAACATTAAAATGTACGATAAGCTGGGGGAGATTCAAAGGGTGACTGGAATCAAACACAACATCAGAACTGGCTTAGGAAAAGGAGTGGACTGTTCGCTCAGTGTTTCAAAATCCTATTTTAATGTGAAATTAAAAATTGCTTTATATTTGGAGAGGAACTTCCAGATCTACTGAAATATCACATTTCAGTTACATTCTGATTAACCGAGAAGCTCTCCTGATATAATTTTAATCTCCTTTTTAATAACGTGGACAGCAAAACTTGAGAAATTTAACAGGAATCCACTTTTTTATAGAATGTGTAGTAATTCTAATAATAGACTGCAGTGGTGTTCAGACACTACTAGAGGGCGCCATACGAACATAAAATAGAGATTCCTAATTCCTCCTTTATGTACTTTAATAACTAAGAGATAACTACAACTGAAAAACTTAATTAAGTAATCTAATTAAAAGTGCACAAAAAAAAATACAAAGTAGCAAATAACTTGGGAAAAAAAAACAGATTCCAAAGCACTGATTAAGCTGCAATAAACATCTGGAACCTTTTCACATTGTGTTACGCTACGACAAACTCCACCTTTCAAAGTGACTCGTTTAGAAATAGAGAGAAATAGATTGACTCCATCATAGAACCAGTTGTAGTGCGGAGCTCCAAATCTGGACCTGGTTCATCTGACCAGGAGAGAAAAGTTCAGGATTCCAACAGGAGCATAAACGTCATATTTATTCTCAGAGTACATTACACCTCTATGCTTCACAGAGGTCATGAGCTTTGCTTAGACTCACCTATTCCACGAACATTGTTCCAGAACTCTTTGTGTACGTTTTCTCTGGGAAACCTTGCCAAGTTTCACCAGTAGTTCTCGTCCATTTGCCAAACCTTTCCCGCAGTTTTAGGCTCATTTTAATGTATTTTATGACCTCTTAGTAAAACTCATGATGATAGATTTAACCGTTGTGTTCACTGTCACTTCTACAGTCAGGAGCGTCGCCGACTTCTCAGTATCTGTGGTTTGAACCGAGCAAACCTTGGAAATGAAAGTTGAGGGTTTTATAAACACAAATTTAAATTTTAGTACATTTTCAAACATTTTAAAAAGTTTTTTTTCCTTCATTTGTCTTAGTGCTAAAATGTGATTGAAGCCTCCATGTGTCCAAAGGCGAAGAGCAGTGGTGGCCAGACTTTTTGTACCTTTTTTTTTTTTTTAAATCTGTTCAATGATACACAAAAAATATGATTTATTGAAATCAACAGAATTGAAAATGTTTTTGGGTAGTTGTAGAAAATGTAGATACAAAAAGAACCTAACAAAATATGTTGCAAAAATGAGTAAAAGAGGCCCACAGTTTCTACGTTTTTTAAATTGATATTTTTTTCTTATTTGCGCTGCAGGGTTTGCTTTCGGTAAACGCAGGTAATAATAGTCATTCTAGTAACTTCAAAATTTAGATGAACAAAAAACTTTGTTAAAATGTTGGACTGATCTTGTCTTTTTAAGATCATTTTTGTCTGTAAAAATGTAGCTCCAAAAGGTGAAGAAGTTTCCGTCTGCGTCAAACCAACTGTGCTTGCAGGTCAGATTTGTTCAAATCTAGAACTGAGTAAATTCTAGATTTGCATGTGTCAAACTCGAGGCCCAAGGGCCAATGTGGCCCTCTAGTCTCCAAATTACATCAATAAGTTCTTCCAGTTTGTCACATATTTGCAAAATTCACACAAAATAAACAAATCTCCACATTTTCTTCTGATTTTACTGCACATTTTCTCAAAATTGATCAGAAACATTGAGTTTAAGTGACTGCAGCTTTCCTTGATATTAAGTTATATATCAAGTTGCCGTATTACTTTATACGGCAAGTAAGAAAAAGTCACATTTAACATCATACATTAGTGCAAATGTCCTAAAAATCCCTTGCAAACATTTCTACGTTGTCACCACAAAAATCTGCAAAACAAATTCCACTGAAACAATTACAAAATCCTGGAGGAACAGCTATTTGTTGGCATTTGAACAATTTAGTGGGTTTTGTCAACACATTCTGGCACAACTGGCTTTTCAAGAACATTCAGGTCTTTGACGTGGCCCAAAATGAAAATGAGTTTGACAATCCCTACAATGAAGGTCCCCGAGGTCGCACTTTTAGACACCCCTGCATTTTTAAACAAAAATATAGAATTTATTGATTTATTTAATACATTTTGCACAAACATGACTTTAAAGGTCTGGGGAAAAAAAAGGTAATTCCTTTTATATTTTTGCTAGCTGAATAGGATGGAGGTAGAGAATATGAAATTGACAGATTTTTGTGGGATGCAGAGGGGTTTAAATGTAAAAAATAATCCAAATATTGTATCATAAATATATGTTTTTGTGAATTGAAAACAATGGCTTATTTACTGAAAAACACCTAAAAAGCTCCTAGATTTCCTGCTTAACAGTCGGATATCGGTGGTTTATTTCCCGCTGAGTGAGGTGAACCAGGATAAAATGTTACAGATGAAAACATTTAGACCGTCGCCTCCGTACAGCCATTAACTTGCCGAAAACACACACACACACACACACCTTTCTCTCGTCAGTAATTGCAGTGTAGGTGCTGTTTGGAGAGCCCGTTGCTGCTCCTGCTACTTCCAGTTAGTTCATTCGTTCCTCGTGTGCACGGCTGCTTTAATGATGCATTTGGATTGGAAGCAACGCGTTTAATTACACGCCTTGCCTTTCTGCTGCGCTCGTGTAGAATGACCTCTGCGTTTTTCCAACAGCCACGGAGTGAAAACACGGATCTTTGACGCGCAGTCTGCTTGTTTTCGCACAGGAAATCTGCAGGCTTTAGCTGATCTGCAATCGGCGCAAGAAAATGTCAAATCAGTCAGGAGTGAAAGCAGGGGAGCAGGCTGGATGTGGCCTTCAGCTGCACGGAGAGGGAATTTTGGAGGATTTACATCTAAATTCAATGTTCTTCCATTCAAACATGAAAGCATATACTAGAATGATGTGAATAAATAGGGAGGTACTGGATTTGGTATTGGAGGTAATTGTATTTGTTTGAACCAGAAGCATGCACGGAGTGAAAAACACTTTCATGAAAGAATATGACTAAATTTGATTGAAATTGGACATTTTTAAAGTGGGTAAAAGTAGAACTGAAGATCTATTTGCGTTAAAAAATAATTTGAGTTGGGCATATCTGACCAAGTGTTTTATTAGTGCTCTGCTGTCAAGATATTCGAAATCCACAAAATGCGTTTCTGTTTTTTGTTCTGCATCGGCAAAAACGTCTCAATACAGACAAATAAAAACTGTTCAGAAAGAGAAACTCAGCGTAACTCACAGCTCTAGTGACACAAATAACACAAAGCTCTTCAGATTACGTCAAACTTAGATATTTGTTCTAAGTTACTGTTTTTTTGTTAGTTTGTTTTTACGTCATGTTGTTTTAAAAATGTCTCAAAGAATGCGATGAACATTGCCCAGTCCCAGTATGGCCCAGAAATTAATCTGCATTTTTAGAATTGATTTGAAGAATTTGGCTTCATACTTAGAAAGAGAAGCAAACACTAAAACATTCGATTATTACCAATTATTACAGCCCTCACCTAGCTTATGTTCGGCTGTTTACCAAATATCAATGAACTTTATATTTGGTTTAATCTATTGGCTCATTTTAAAAATGTTCTAAATGAAATAAAATTGCGCCTAATTGTGTATCTCCTTATAATTCAGTACAAAAACGTTCTAATTATCCCAAAGGAAAATGAAAGGCCATAACTGATGAAGAAGATTCTGACTGAAAACTGTTGCTAACATCTCAACAACCAGGCAGCAGAGATGCTATTAAACAGCAACATGTCCTGCATGACATCGTTATCAGCTGTTAACAAGAACCACTAATCTAGCTCTTTTGTCGCTCCTCTTTAAATCTCTGTCTGGTGTCGGGGATATGATTCTCCCTCGTTTGAACTTCCTCCTTCCCTCTCCAGTTCTGCTCTGCCTCTTTTCAGTAACGAGCAAGAGTGTCACGAGAACTCGGGGATTTACCTAGAAAGTTTAAAAATAAGATTCCACAAATGGACAATATGTCCGATTTTTATATTTTTCAGGGACTGAGGCAGTCGAGGGATTCACTGAAATGGACTAAATTCATCAGCAGGGGTTGGGGATGAGGATTTTTAAATTAGTCGTGAATAACTAACCTTTTTGTTCCGGGGGAGTAAATATGACGTGACGCACAGAGGCTGCGTTCTTCAAAATGGGAATCAGAGGAAAACGGGGATGCTCCTTTTACGCCGCTGTGTGTTTGCTGGTTTTTGACTTGGTTAGTATTCCATATCTGGAAAAACAAAACAGTATGGGTTTGAAAAAGTAAAATAAAATATTTCATTCAAACTGTGTAGTCACTCCCTGGCCACATCCTTGGATCTCTCTTTCATTCCAGTCCCTGACTCCGGTCCCCCCTCCTCCCAGTGGCCGCTTCCCGTCCTCCCCTCGCCACTCTATAGAGGGTCCAATTGACATTTGGCTGTCCTCTGCCTCCAGGGGGTCCAGGAGATGCAGACGGTTTTGGCAGGCAGGCATAGTGAAGCCTAGGGGTCCTGACAGGGGACTCCTGGACTAAGAAGAGAAAAAATTTGAATAAAAAAAAGACTCCAGCAGTTGCTAACTCCAGCCGCAGTTAGAAACACTCATACTCTCTTAGGGGAACATCCATTAGGAAACACAGCTACACAAAGCTAACACAAACTCAGGGACGCCTGTTAATGTGTAATTCTGTTCTTTTTAAAATGTTCAAAATGTGCAACTTGTACTATCAAATGTTTTATTGTTCATTGTTCTGTTATTTTGGAACAATAAAATAACCTAATCGTTAAAATGATCCAACTAAAAACATTTAAACAGATTTTTTTTTTTAAAAAGATGAAACTCAGCAAAAAAAAAAAAGAAAAAAAGTTTAAAATGTTTAATTCCAGTGGTAAAATGTTGTTATGACAGGCAGATTTTCTGACCGTCTTGGCTGCTGCTCTGATTCTTATAATCTGAACCCAAAGCAGGTCCAGACCAAATAGCAAATCAACTTAGCGACTTTGTCTCTCATTTTTCTAACAACCTGTACCTAGAAATTATTGGGGGGGAAACAACACCAACAAAAAAACAAAAATCAAAACATAATAAATAATATTACCTGCTACTTTTCAAACTTGCTGTGGCTTCACATACAAGCTAGCAATGCTATGTGAACAAGACCAACAAATAGCGTTTCAGTTTCAGGTGGATTAGTACGGAGCCCTCGAGGGGACAAAAGTTTGGACACACCTTCTCATTGAATTCAATGAGAAAGTGTGTCCAAACCTTTGGTCTGTATTGAGTACAGACCAAAAGTTTGGACACACAGTTGTGTCCAAACTTTTGGTCTGTACTGTATGTTAATATCTCGTTGTGGAATATCTGAAGTTTTATATATTTTTCTTTAGTATAGGAATGCACCACACGCCTATGATTTAAACAGAAACTTTCCCTAAGTAGAAAAGAAATAAAAAAATACATCTAAAACTATTTGGACTGAGTGACCCACGTCGGACAGGTGAGATTCCCTGAGTTAACCCAGTGCGGCCATCTCCATTACTTTGCCGTGTTTTATAATAATAAGACGTGTTTATCATTATTAACTCTCTGGTGCAAAAAAAAAAAAGAAGAAAAAAAAACTGATTGAAAATCGATTTATTCACTGCATGTTTATATCTGTTAAGGCTGAGATGGAACTTCACATGAAAAGTGTGAGAAGTGGCCTTTAAACCATTCAGACTACTAGCACAATAGAGACACAATCAAAACTATCAGATGACTCATTACCCCGTGATAATAACTCTGAAATAGTCCTAATAGTTTGGATGCACTTTTTTCTTTCTTTCCTACAGTTTCTGTTTATATCACAGGTTTGTGGTGCCTTTCTATCCTAAAGAAAAATATATAAAACTTCAGATGTTTCACAACGAAATATTAACATACATGGGAAAACCTTACATAACCTTGTATTAAGGCAGAAAAGGCTAACAGTATTCAATTGTGCCGCATGAACTGATCAGTATTATTGCGAGGGAACGCAAAATAATTTTTGTTTTTTTACCCCATGTCCCCTCGAGGGCTCCCTATATTGGTTTTCATTTTCTCGCACTCTATTATTACCTGTAACACTTAGCTGTAGCTAAAATGCTAAAGAAAAAAAAGCATTTTTAGTCGTAAAAAACATGTTCTTTGACGCTGCACAAAGTCCCCATTCCTGTTGATTTACCCAAACATTTGAATAAAGCTGGCCCTAAAACATTCATGTCTATTTACAGTAGTTTCATTCAGATGGATAGCGTAGCGTCCTGCCTATCCCCTTTGAGGTCACTCTCCACTCTCTTCTGAGAGATAATACGCCGGTCATGGAGGCAGTGGTCGTGGCGCGGAGCCGCGGGGGGGGGGGAGAGAGATGGAGATGCGTGGCTAATTGCGGGGTGTCGTAGCACGTTGGAGTGGCACTGCCCACCGTTTTCGCCTCAACCGTAATTATCTGGCAGCCGCAGATGTTTCGCGCCATTGTCGAGCATAGATGGACGGAGAGGTGCATGGGGGGGGGAACAGAGAGTGAAAGACAGGCGGCTCTGCCAAGCAGCTGCAAACTTCTGCACACATGCAAAGAAACGGCAAACAGACCCTTTCCCTCCCTCCCCCCCACCATTTATTCATCACCATTCTTTTATTCATCTCTTTCAATCCATTATCAAAGCAAGCCTTTTATATCTGCACCTTGAGTGTTGATAGCTGATAATAATTTGAGTGTGTGTGTGTGTGTGTGTGTGTGTGTGTGTGTAGGGTGCAGCCTCCCCACTGAGGCAGAACAAAGTAGCGTAATAACTCAGACACTGAGCTGACCCTCTCTGCTGCTCTCAAGTACACTTAATGGAGGTGTGTGTGTGTGTGTGTGTGCATCTTGTACATATCTCAGTCGGCTGTTTGAATATAACTGCATGCACACACCCAACTGTATGTTTGTGTGTGTTCAAATTACTGATCCCTCCAGGGGTGAATTGTTATGGATGCTGTTCTGTTCAAATTACAGTTATTTGTTTCCTTTAAAACAAGCTAATTGCCGCATAGCCGCTCGCGCTGCGTGCACGCGGATCGATGTGTACGTGGACTTGTTTGCTTCCTTGTTTATTGTTTGTTTGTGTCGCATTGCAGACCCCTCTAATTTCTTTAGCATGGACACATTTTCACTCTGGCGACAAAACTCATCCCGCTGCAGCTGCTGGGCTACAATTTGACTTTTTAGCCAACTCGTTTCCCCCCCCCCCAACCAGGAAGCGCCGCCTCAAGTGCTAAAAATCGATCAATATTCTGCCTTTACTTAAACAACCAGAATGGAACAATAAACCTCTGTACAACTATTCCAACTTATCATTTATTACCAGCTTAGATTTTAGTAAGCAAAAGATTAGACAGTTATTAATCGACCGCCAGAAAAAGTGTCTTTTTGGCCAATAAATTATCTACAGAACTGGGATTAGAGGTTTGTGATGGGAATGTTGTCATTAATTTGGCATGTTTAACTCCTATTGGGAAGATAGGTTCCACAGAAAAATGTGCAGGTAGGTAAATCCATGAGTTAGAATGGCGAGCCGTGGCTAACACTCCAGTTTTAGCTTCGCCGGATAACAGGACATGTCTCCAAAAGGTGTTTGTCTCCCTGCTTGAATTAGTAAACTATCGTTTGTCTTTTTAAGATGCTTTTTGAGCATCGAGAGTAATGAGAGTTGCCCTTGAAAATCAAAAAATTGACCAACATATTTGATGTGCATTTGCTTGATGATTTTGATGATGGTATTTGACAAACGGTTCAATTAGTCATCAATTGTGTCATAATTGAGGATGTTTTTACGATGTAAAGCACTTTGAACCGCCTTGTTGCTATACAAATGAACTTAACTTGACTTAATGACTTTCCAGCTCTTGTTGGTAAAAGGATTCGTCACTGGTTGCAGAAACTCGTCTCCATACTTGCTCCAGTTATGACGAGCTTTGGGCCTTGCCCGCTTGTAGTCTGATGTCAGGGACAACGAATACATTTTTAGGAATTTTGGCTTTCATTCACACAAAAACTCTGCATTATCTAAAAACTAAAAACAATTATTTTCTCAAACTGACCAAAGTGGATATTTCAGAAAACTCCACATTTGTGTTTGTGTGCGTGTGAGAAAACAAAGTTTCAGAATGCCGCACATCACGGTCAAATAATGCGCCAATGAAGGAACATACTTGCTTTGATACGATTCCCAATCAACATCGCCTTGTGTGTTATTAACTTTATATTCTGACACGTTATTTAAAAGTAGTTCGCACTATATATATGTCCACACAAATGAAGCTCCTGGTGCCATGTTTAATTCTTAACAGGAAGTTGTGGTTGTTTTTGATGGATTCTGATTGGCTGTCAAAGGTTTTAGTTTGGCGCCCCCCCATGGGTTTGAGATGCTGGCGTATTTGTGCGGGTTCATGTGGATGAAAACCTTTCTGAAAACAATTACGTGTAGATGATATTATTTTGTATTGTGGCGGAGTTAGCTACAACTAAGATAAAATTACTAAGCACAAGTTGTTGACATATAGAAAATCTCTTGGGATATTAATGTAATTTATTCTACTTTATCAACAACACACTAAATCTCAAGATAATGGACGGATTGTTACCCCAAGATGTGTAAACTAGTCACATTCAGGCAGATGTAGTGTGTGTGGAACTTTATAGAAGAAAGAGTTACTTTAGGGTGGGTTAAGTGTGTGTGTGTCTGCTTCAGTCGGTGATAAGTGGGACATCTCAGGCTGTCAGGCATCGTACTCTGCCAGGCAGGTGAGCCAGTGCCTCTTTCTCACATACTCTCAGTCAAACACAAATGCACGTTCTTCTGCCAGCTCCTTCACGTCTGCCTGTGCCAGGTACGTCCCATCTTTGTGTGTGAATAAAAAGCTCCGCAGATCTGACGAGGAAGAAAACACACACACACACACGCCGGCTCGTAGAGGCACACGCATTCTCACGGGGGATGAGAAGAGAAGGGATGAGCAGAGAAGAGGGGGAAGAAGAGGTGGCCTCTCATCCCTCAGTCCAATACTTCTCCTCCTTTCGTTTGGTTCCATTCATTCGTCAGTTCTTTCCGTTTTGTGGCGTTCCATGCGCTGCCGCTGTCCGTCCCTGCCCGCCACTCTTCTCCTGTCCTCTCTTTCTTTGCGCTCCATCCTTTTTCTCCCTCACGCACCGGCTCCCTTTCTTTCCGATCCATCCCCTTCTTTCTTTCTTCTCGCCTCGTTCCAGTTTTCAAGAGCTGTCTGCTCTGGTCACTGCTCAGGGAGTCCGCAGAGCTAAAGTAGGCTCAGAGTAGACGAACACGCACACGCGCGCGCGCAAACAGACAGAAATGAGCCTCTTTCTTTTACTCCAATTTCAATTGTGTCTTGTTTGCTACCTGCAAATGTCTCTACCTCCTCCAGATCCCAGAGCTTATCTGTGCACGCAGCCTAGAAAGCACTATGAGAACTGGTCGGACATCATACACATTCAAACACCAAGCATGCAGAGATAAGCCTCCCTGTTCCTATCTCAATCAGTTACTGAGCGCAGCGTGCCAAGGAAAGTTCAGCACACAGAAGTTCAAACTAACCGAAGAGGAAGCGATCTGCGGTTTCCTACATCTGTAAAACTCAGTTAGAGACGTTGTTCGGGAGTAACAACTGCTAAGGAAATATTGCCATAAAAACGCCATGACCTCAAAGGGTTAGTTGAGATTTTTGTTATCAGTCATATATATTTTATTCATAATAGAAACTGCTGCATAATTTCGAGCTTTTAGTAGTTAAATAAGTCTGAAGTTTGGGATAGCTAGCTGCTAGCAGCTATATGAAGTCTGCTTTAGTGATTTAAAGCAGCTCAAAATGTTTATATCAGTTGCAACAATGTTCAGTCTACAATTTCAGCTAGAAGCTGTTGTGTCCAGACAAACAATGTCCACGTTTATATGTGAAGCAAAAGCTCCCATTAATGTTCTATACACACTGAACATGCAGAAGTACTGATTAAAGCGGCAGTATTATGTAAAATTGACTCTTTTTTTTTTTTTTTTAGCTTCACATCATGTTCTAATGTTATTCCGTCAGATTATTGCTCTGATTCTTCTTTGAGAAATCCTTGAATCTCCCATGGCAACCAGTCAGCTGTTCAAAACGCCTGGGTGGACCTAGCCCCGCCTTCGGATGCAGCTCCTCCTTGGTTCTGCAGTTTCCAAGCTCCCAAGCTTCTGCCTCACAGATCAAACCTCACTCAGCTCCTTAAGACTTGCCAGCAACAATTAAATATCCTGTGGAACTGCATATCTGGTGGGCTCATTATAGAAGCTATTTATCAGTGGTAAAAAGGTTGTTAAAGGGTCAATAGAGGGGCCATGTTGTGATGACTTTCTGAAGGCGGAGATTCAGAAAGAGCAGGAGTTTTTAAAGAGGCAGAGGCCTCTGTAATCTCGATTTAATGCAATTTCTTTTAAGTCATATTTGACATGAACAGCATTTTTGTAACAACTGAAGGTAACGTAGTTACTTGATTGTGCTGTAAAATGTCATTATGTGCCTGGAAAATACATATTTTAAATCGTTAGTTCCGGTTTGAATATGTTCAAATCAGCTGTACCCTCTACGAACATGTTTACCAGCATCCTCCTCGCTTTTGTCTCCATCATTTTCAGCATCCTCTCCATCACCTCCATCGTTGCATATTGATTCTGCTGTTGCTCTCCAGGTGTGTTGTGACCTTTCACATCAGCTGCTCGTTCTTAAAGACTTCAAGAGCTCGAGGATGATTGAAGTCTAATCTGTGACATCCTCTGAAGATGTGAGCATGCTGGGTGTTTGTATGTGGGAGTACAGGGTAGTTGCTTAGGACCTCCCATCGGTAAGGAACCAAAGGTCTTCAGGGTATTAGAACAGGAGATCAAGGAGTCACGCCACACACACATACACACTTGCGCAGAGATATTGTGGTGTCTGGGTGACCTCTTGGGGAGTTCAGTGGCAAGGTGTGGTGAGAGTAGCTGTTTGAACCTGCAGATCTTAAAGACCACACACAAACATCGGAATACTAATGTTTGGGAACTGGTTTTTAATTCTTGAGGCGTCCGCAGCAACTGATCTTTCTTCTACTGAGTCACTTGTACACATGTTAGAGAGGGGAAAGAAAGAAGAAGGAAAGGAGACAAAGAAAGACGATGAGGATGGGTGGATAATACAGTAGGAAGAGGAGGAGATGAAGGAGAAGAGAGGAGACTTTAATGTGCATGGGTCTTGTAAGGTCAGACAGGGACCGGGGAGGTAGGGGGAAAGGTTACAGCAAAGGTTACCATGATTTATTTAATCACTGATCCATCAGAAGCAAGTACACACTTTCCTTCTCACACATACACACGCCTTACTAACCAACACCCACAAAGTGAAACAGCTTAATCGTCTGTCAGGCTGAGAAAACGAAGGAGGAGAGAAGAAAGATGGTTCTGTATTCTGCCAGCTTCTCACCATTCGTGAGTTGGTATAGCTTTAATGAATAGCCAAACCAGTGTGTTGGCCGTGTTTCTGTTGAGTGCTTCAACTCAAGTAAGTAACAGGCAAAACAGTTGCAATGGGTGACACCCTGGCTCAATAGGTAACCAAATCAGCCCAGTTAATTGAGTTGGTCATGTTTCTGACAGTAAGCCAACCAGGCGATTGGAATGTTCCTCGTGAGTTCCACCTCTTCATTAGACCCACTCATCCACACTTTGAAACAGCATTGGCATTCTATGGATCCAGGCTAGTGGAGACCTTGGATTCCTGATTTGAGACTTGAGTCAATGATCTGGGTGGTGAAAGAACTGATCAGATCCAGTGAGTTGGTGAATGAAAAAAAAAGAAAAAAGCACTTTACAGCAACATCCTTGGTTATAATGTAATGATCATCTCTGGCAAGTCTATTAACTCCTCAAGATAATACTTTCAGCACTGCTAGAGTGATGATGAAAGGCAGACGTTTAATTGCAGGATCTGTTCGAGTATGGCAAACATATCCAACAACTTGGATTGTTGGTTGAAATTCCAGCTGACGCTATTCTGTGTAGAGTTCAAATGTTTTCATTGGTTCACCAACTTCCCTCAATAGTCTAAAAACCCATGCCACACCTAATGTTGAGCCTCATGTGTAGAGGTTAGAAATAAAGCTTTGCAGTTGGTTTATTTCTTGAAGTTCTGGACTTGGTTTATGCTAAACATGTCTTCTATTCTGGTGTCCAGAGGATTCAGAGATTCAAAGAATATTGTTCCAGAAGTCCTGGTTCTTCAGGCATGTTTTAAAGAGCAGAGGCTTCATCCTTACACATCTTGAGAGTAAGCTAACCTATTCCAATCTCTTTCTGACTGTACGTTAGCATTGCGCAGTCTAGACTGGAAATGCGAGACGCGCCATTTAAAATGCAGCTTTTCATTTCCTTTATCAAAGTAATGCAAAAATGAATTTTAAATGAATTTTAAATGTACTTTTCAGCAACATTTGGATCTAGAATTAAAGGAAGCAGCAGACAGGTGAGTGGAGTCCTGGATTCCAAGGCATATGTGGAAATTGGAATTACAGCTCCTCAAAAAGAGCTGGATGTTCGTTCCAAACAGCCGTTCAGATGACTGCCTTATTTTAAGACTTTATCCTATTTTGTCCAGAAAATAATTACAGACTCGACTTTGATAAGATTATTTTCTGAAAAAAACATTTCATCCCACACCACAAGCCCCTGTGGACGTGATGTGTTACTGACGCTGAACGGAGGACATGGGTGCCAAGGTGTCAGCTGGAATCCCCCACCGGGCTGCAGAGCTGATCGGGAGCGGTCTGGAAAAATCCCAGGCCATTTCACTGTTTCCACACTTTGTTACGTCACAGCCTTATTCCAAAATGTGAAAAAAAAAGTGTGAATACTTCCAGGATGCACCATATGTCTAGGAAAGTTTTTGCCTGCAATTCCAGTTTTTGTTTTTCCGTACAGTAAAGATATTTTTAAAAATTCCATCCAACAAAGTCAAATTAAAAAAAACAACCCTGAATTGTTTCTGTATGTATTTATTCTGCATTGTCTTTAGAACTCCACGTTTGTCAGCCTTCCAGGGTATTTTTGGCTAAGCTTCCAAATTGTTTTTTAAACTCTACCTGCTTGTGACAGGAGCTCTGGGTTTCCTGGAACGCGTAAAGAGGCAAGGGAAGACTAAAGAGAATAGTAGAGTGGTGCCGTCCCCGTGCATGCGAAAGGAGACTCATGAAAAATGGACAACTTTTGGGGTGGTTCATCTAATTAATGTTAACATAAAAACAAAATCTCTGCAGCTCCTGTCAAATCACTCGGCACAGATCGTATCCAGACAAGACAGAGGGGTTGTGTGGATGGATGGAACGGATGATGGGGGGGATTATAGCGAAGCACTCGTATTCCTGCCTTTTGTGGTGGAGAATGCCCTGAGGCAAGCTTAAACAGAGAGGAAAAGACCGACATAGGAAATGAGGGACGGGGGAAAAAAAAAAAGATCTAAATTATTGACATTGCCTACCCCCATCATCACCCCTCTCATCCCTACATGTGTCCCTCTTTCTGCATCACTCTCATCAGCCTTGCTGGAGGCCCCACCAGCCCTTCACAGGTGCAGGGTGCGACCTTGGTGGCCGCCGTGTCGGTGCTAATGAACAAGAGACCAGCCGTATGGGTGAGACAGAGCGAGGAGAAGAGATTCAAAGAGGGAACGATCTAATCCTTGATTTGTCTCAGTGTCTTCTCACCCCGCTCCTTTCTCTCTCTCAAACAAACCGTCTGGACTACATATGTGCTCCTTCACCCTTCTCTTGGCCAGGACCAAGGCCAGTGCCCCTGCCACCTAACCCAGGGCAAGGGCTGCATATGTTGGGAACGTGGGTACTGCAGAGAGGGTGGTAGAGGGGCTGGGTGGGCAGATGGCTGAACCCTAAGGCCTCCACTGGTGTGGCCGGTGGTAAGAGTGTTCACGTGTTTGGAGGGTGGGTGTGTGTGAGTAGGAGGGAGGGGTGTCCGTCTGTGTGTGAGTGTATAGGTTTTCTGCTTGAAAGGATGGATGGAGGGGCACCAGTGCAGAAGGACTTCTTCTGGTGACAGAATGTGAGGAGAAGACAGGGAGGTCAGGGACATTGCTGCAGACTGAGTCTACAGACGATTCACTTACAGCTTCAATCACTGATTTAATGCTACAAATTTCACTGAATTTAAGCTGTTATTCACACTTACTGGTACTTCAAGAAAGCTGTTGGATTGCATTTATTCAGGGGCAAAAACATCTACTTTAAAAATGAATTACCATTATATTTATCTGCAGTTCAGGTTTATACAACCCCTAAAGCCTGAGCAAAAAGAGGTCTGTAGTCTTAGGTCTTCTCTTTAGAACTTTTCCCAATAGTACCTCCTCAGCATGGCCCAACTCGACTCTACAGATTTCTCTTACAATTAAATACCAGCTCTATCTTGTCATATGAGCAGCCCCAAAATCTGAAAAGCAACACAAAGTGATCTGTATGCGACACAAATACAAGGTGATGTAGAACGCACCCCTTTCCTTACAATATGCTCATTCACTGTTGTGAGTTTTTACAAATAACTGCTCAGATTCATGCACCAGAGTTGCTCTTGAGATAAAACCAGTGGCTCCACCCGATAGTCATCAGTCTCCTGACATCGCATCCTTAGCGTAACTTGGCACGCTGGGGTCCCCAGCGTGCCAATTCTATAAAAAAGAGGATGGTACCGTGTAACCCTCATTACAGAGTAGACTCAAGTCCCACTGTGATGAGTAGGTGCTGGTACTACAGCATCATTTACCCCCCTCCCTTCCCTGGTCTCTCTATCTGGTTCGGTTTTAGCCAAGGGCTGCGTCTCTATTGGCAGTGTGTTTCTCGCTGTGTTGACATAAATATATTTGAAGTGCACAGGAGCTGTGGTTGACGCTCTTATGATAGAATTTTGTGTGTACCCTTGGGCGGGGAGTGTCTCCAAATCTCTCTGTATATTCGCTTGTTGCCTTGTCCAGTTGATGCTTTAAGTGCTCTTCTGTCACAATTGATAAAAAGGGTTTGGACCTCTAGGTTGGATCAGGGAATTATCAATTTGCGGTCTACGGTCTTGTCACAGATACCAAGATCTGTGAATTTGTCTCCTGTCAATGAAATTGCTAACAACCAATGCCTGGCTAGACCCAGCATTTGTCATCTCTAGCTAGGTGGTTCCAAAAAAGGATTCCAGTTAGGATTCACGCAGGGTCTGCAGATTTAGACACATCTGACTGGGGAAGAACTGGTTCTGATTCTGAGTCACGCACATGGGGATTCAGAAGAGGGAGTCAGAAGAGGGAGAAGATGGAGAAGCAGGTCAGATCATACTTGGCTCATTAAATTTAGGTCTTGGGACTGAGAAGGCCTTCTGTGAATGTTGATTTTGTATCTGTTGACTGTTTTCTTAGTTAGTTTGTTATTTTTTAAAGATTTTTTTCCACATATTCATCCCATGTTTTAAGTTGGACACTTCTTGAGTTTTTAGTCCCTTTCACAAATCACTCTAAGGCAGGATTAGAACACATTTTCTTCCCATCTCCCTGTGTTTTGTAAAAGAACAAAGGGGGTCTAAGTCAACCCATCGCCGTTACACACCTGACTCTCCAGACGAGGCAGTCTCAGTCCCGTATCGGCTGACTTGTACAAAGGCCAATCTACTTATTTTTGCTGCACATCATAAAGATTCACAGAACCAGTTTCTCTGAAGTGTGCAGGGAAAAAGACATCACTGGACTTCAGCTAAATATAGTTCCTCCAGCAGCGCTAATGCAGAAAATAACATAGAACCAAAAGGTTCTCACATCTGATGCAAGTTAGAGAGCCTTTTTCTACGGCTTTATGAAGGAACTGTTTCATGAAAGAGCATTTTGTTGCTTAAAATGTTTATCTTAGTCTAAACAAAGTAAATTGTTCCAGTTCGAGTTTCAGTAGAGTTTAGCAAACCCCACACAGCAGACGTCAATCCCAATCAACCGGTGCTTGGTAGGTTTCGGAGACTAAGCGACTCCAAGATGTAGTTCTCTAACGCCAAAGTTTGGATATATACTTTTCCAAAACAAATTGTTGCAACTTGCACAGTAGAGCGAATAAAAAGTCATGGATTAAAAAATTAAAAGTTCGTCAACTTGAAACTCTCTAAATAAAAAAAAAAAACACCTGAAATGCTTTGGAATCCACTTCTCAAAGAAACAATTCATAATTATCCAGACACCATAGTGAGATGTTGACTAATTAAAACAAACACAGTGAAACAAAACAGTCTGCAGAAAAAATCTCCCGCCTGGTAAAATAAACAGCCATCATGAATCAAAACCACTCCAGTTGTTTATTGCCAACATAGCAGCTCGTCAATTACAACCGCACCGCTAAGGCAAATAATCAAGTTAATCATGTCTGCTCCTTGAGGCCGAATATTTCCTCAGTTGAATTTATTTTTTATTAATCAGAAGAAGTAAATTTAGCATCCTGTCACCACAGGTAGCTGTGGCATAAACTGTAATATTGTAATTAATATATTGAAGCATTTCAGGAGGGACAATGACGGGTTTGAATGGCGGTCTAATGAAATGGCACTGCAGCTTAAAGCACTACTTCATTCGCCTGTTTAGAATAAGTGTTTATCAAGCAAACAGTCTCAGTGGATTTGTGGCGTTGTAATTTGACAAACATACACGTGTGTGCCAGTGTGTGTGATTGCAGAAATTCCCTCAAAAACAACAAATCCACCAATGTTTTCACACTATTGCATAATTGTGAGTTTATTGCAAATTTTTACGCCAACATTGCTAACATTGCATTTAAGCGAAGCTAACTCCCGCCTGCAGGTGGCAGTATTTCTGACTTCCACTCAGCCTTATTTGATGTCGAGATGTGAGTAAGAAAAATGAAGATCTTTTAAGATTTTTAAAGATCAAAAATGTTTGTATGTATAATCTTCTTGGTGTTTTTTCCTCATCTTTTTTTTTCTGTATGTAGATTTTGGTTTTAATGATGAAAAATCTTTAGAAAAATCTTTATAAATATTTCTAAAATTGCACCACAACATCCGTGAATTTGATTCCAAAAAACAAACAAACAAAAAGAAAACATAACAAACCAAAAAAACAAAAGCAATGGTGAAATCCAGACAGATTTAGGGATTTGCTCATCATGATGGTCTACTAGCTAAAGGAATGACTTACAAAAGGGATTTTGAGGGAAAATGAGCAGGAGTGTTACTTTGAGCAACTTTCTCAGCATCAACCCTTCTCGGACCTTCTGAAAGTTTTTCGCTTCTTGAACAGAATCGATAGCAGAGTGACAAATGTCCTTGGCATTCCTTTGCCTTTTTTTTCCCCCCCAACATTAATTTATGCAGCTTGCCTCCGTCCAGCCATGTCTGACTGCGTATGTGTCAACCTGTGAGCATCCATGGCCTCCGGCACACTGACACCTCTCTGTCCTTTAAGGAGGAGATGGAAAGCATTCCCGATGCCCTTCATGTGCTGCAAGGAGACGGCAGGAGAAAAAGAGACAGACGGGACACAGAGGATATCGCTTTTGTCCTTCATCTGCCCCAACAATCCTCGCCTTCTGCTCCATTACGGATGAGCGTCGAGTCCCGAAGACGCTCGCAGGTATGACACAGCTGCCGCGCTCTAAATCACACCGACACACACACACACACACACACACACACCTTGCAGGTATGGGCCGGTTGCCATGCTCTAGATAATGGACTGCTGAGGGTGAAGCTTGTTAGCCGGCCACAGCTGACACTCCAGACACACAAGAGGCAAAAGCCAAAGAACGGAGCAGAGAGCAACTAAGGATACAGAGAACGCTCTGTTTGATCCCTCGGTCTGAAACGCTTCATGACTCTTTTCCATTTGTTCTAATATTTTTCTCTCTGTAAGACAGATGGATTGGACCGCTGCTCCTGACGTCTCTATTAAAATTAGATTACTGGCTGTAAAACCTGAGCTTTGGCTCATCCAGGAACCAATTCATGATCATTTAACTCACATCTGTTTGTTAGCTTGGTATTTACGATGTACTTCGTGGGCTGAGAAATGTCCAAGCCGGCCTCGTCTCATCGGGAAAAGGTTAACCGAACGACGTTGTACGTCTGTTTCTGGTTCTCATTTTCTTTGCTCCCGTGGAGCAACAAATCTTCTCAACACGTCCGAACATAAAAAGTGACCAGCAGGACTTGGCAGTGGTCCCAGATTGTACATTTTTGGTCATGGAAGAGACGAATTAAGTGGCAACAACAGACTTGAGACTCGTCCTACACTGGTGCTCTGTAGACTTGACTCTCATTCAGAGTCATGGACTAGGACTGGAGTCTCATGAAAATCATTATCTCATAGAAACAGGACCAAATTTAAACTGGGGACTGTCAGTCATTTGGGGATTATTATCTACACTGAGTGACCGTATTATAAATAAATGACTGGTTGTTATGGTAACATTACATGGAAGGGATGCAACGATTGGACCGATCACCTACCAATTTTTACTGCTCCAGGTTTTTTTGTCTGAAAAGTTGCTATGTTGGTACTAATGGGGTGACTATAGTTAACTTCACAGTCAGTTCTCTCTCAGGGGATCGGTGGCTGATTTTAAGACCTTCACAGAGATAGAGCAGATCTACTTCTCATGTATTAGCATTGTCTGATACAAAGATCTATTTTCTGAGACATGTCCTGTGGACTGATGAAACTGTTCAGTCATAATGTTCATCATTACGGTCAGAGGAAAAACAGGGACGCTTGTGCCATCCCAACTGTGAAGTACCCAACATCCACCCTAAGCATCCAGACAAACCGCTTACAGCGTGGCCTAAAGACAACTAAGTCAGTGCTTTGTTGTGGCCATCACAAAGCCCTGAGAAGTTGGGGGTAGATCTGAAAAGGTCTACCCTCAACCTTCAGTAAACTACGGGGAGAAGCTTCTGGAAAGAAACCCAAAAGATGGTCTGCAGCATAGAGAACATTGCTCACAATCGTTTTCGTTAATTACACTTTACCATCCCAAAATTTTGACAAGTTTGCAGTCACAAAATACACACATCTAAAGACACACACGCCCGCGCGCACACACACACACCCCACCGTCTCCCTGAAGGTCAATCCCTCTGAGAATGTCCGTTTGAAGTAAGGACCTCTGTAGCTAGCCGCTGGTGGCCTGAGTGAGTGTCAGGTGTGTGTGTGCGTGTGTGAACTTCAACATACATGTACTTATGGATCTGTGTATGCCTCCAGTATTACATTTAATCACACAAATTAAAACGTTAGCTATAAATATATGTTAAGTAAGGAAATGCAATGTTTCTATTACGGGTTACTAATTATTTAAGCGTGGGTGTGCATGGGTGTGTGTGCGTGTGAAGGAAAAGCGCTGCTCCTGAGGCAGCAGTGTGTCCATTACCTCCTGGTAATGGATCCTGATGGCCGTGGGCAGGCCTCCATGGAGCAGGGGTCTGGATTTGTCTTTGTGACCCCATCCTGCTGCCCTAACCCTGGGAGGGGAAGCCCTGAGAGGCGGGGAGCCCTGTAGGGGGCCGGGGCACCATCAGCATGCATAACGCTCAACATAAACACACTGTTAGCCTTGTTAAGTGGCAGCGGAGGCCAGGAAGCTTCTCAGACAATCTGCTCGTCTTTTGGCTTCTTTTTAAAAAAATATAACTATTGAAAAACATACATGTTGAGGCATTTTTATACTCCAAGGAAAAGTTCTGTCTTGTCTTTAAAGTGTTGCTAAATCAGATGAATGATGCACACATATTTATTAACACCACTGATTGAGTCTTTCCCAAGGCCGTTTTAAAATGATCTCTTCAATAAACATTAGAAAGGTTTTGTAGGATGGATTTCTTTCTGGAAGATTAAAAAAAAATGCTTTTAAATCCCAAACAGATCTTCCCCTTCTGGTAGAAAACTCACATCTTATGAGCAAAAAAAAAAAAAGACAAGAGAATTGTTCTTTCCTCATTTTTCCCCTCTCCCTCCAAGTAGGTGAATGTCAGAAAGACGGGAGCGGTTCAGATAAACAGCGCTCTCAGGGGAGAGGTGACCTTTGAGATCACAGTCAGGGGGATGAAGAGAGGGAAGGAGAGGGAGAGGCCAAAAAAATAAATAAATAGGTTGAGTACAAAGAGTGCAAATCAAGAGAACAAAGGATGGAATACCAGGAAGACTATGAAAAAGGAACACAGATGAAATATTTGAATAAGAGAAGCTTCTTAAAACTTGTCTTGTTGGACTTTGACTGGTCCACTCTAGCATGGATATTCTTTGTAGCTCTGTTCCAGGTTTTCTTCTAGGGTTGTCCTTCATTCAGCTCACAACTCGCCTCGTAAAATAAAGCCATCTCTGCATCATGATACTGCCATCACCAGTATGTTGGCGTGTTCAATCTTCAACTTTGCTCTCGTCTCACCGGAGCACCGTCTGCTGTATTTGTTGCCTTTTGTTCCAATTTGACCCTGGTAACAGTAATAGTATCCGGCCAATTCAGTTCATGAAACCAATTAGTGAAAAGACTGTGATTCAGAGAACACAATTCAATCCCATTGAGTCATTAGCTGTGTTTCCATTACATTTAAAATAGTGTGAATTGAAATTACAAATGGAAATACGTCGACTTTGAACAAACACATTCTTCGCTAAAAAGTTTTTGCGCTGGGATGAAGCGTTTTCTCATCCGTATTGAAATATGTTGCAAAGCTGCAATGGAAACACTTTTTCCGCATCACATGAGTCACGTGACCAACAGCCAGATGTGACCATTGGTGAAAACCACGAAGAAGACGACAGGAAGTGGTTGGAGAAAACACCAGAGCTCCACCAAAGCTCTCACAGCATCACAGTTCATAAAAAAGTTGTGTGTCTTTCCAACGTGTTGAATCCATAGCTCTTCTAGTAAAATGGCCGACTACAATTTCCCCAAAACGCCACATACATAGCCGCTCCCAGGCAGGTGGGGCCTGTCCCTCCAATACCTGAATAAGACGCCAACATCTTTGATTGGCTGATAGATGCTGAACGCCATTGATAAATTATGACTCTATATCAGTTAGCTGTTTACGTCCATTGCTGCCTTAATTTGTAATAACTGAACAAACTTATCCAGTGTGATTTCATTTCATTTCTTATTTATTTGAAACACCACAATTGCAAAGCTGTATCTTTTTGACATCAGCAGAACACAGCCAAAGATTTGCACATTTGTAATGGACAGCCATTGACTCCGCCGATGCCTTCGCAGAACAGATTCATCCTGGGACTCAAGTCGATGAATTGCAGTGAAATATGTTTGTGTTTTTTCTGTAAAAAAATAACAATTTCTCCATTATTAGAGAAATGATTTTTTTTTTCCTTCAGTAAGGAACACAGTAGGGACGAGTCTTAACTCATCAGCAGGGCTTTGCCTCGTCTCCACAGGTAACTGCCAGTGGTCATAAGAGCGAATCTTCCTCACCTGCTGAGTTAGTCGAGAGGAGAACTGACGTGACACATTCCCTCATTGAGCCCGAGCCTTTCAGCTCTCCATTCCCCATTTCCTCTCCTCTTAAACTTTTCTTTCCTTCTGCACCTCTGTTTCTATCCTCCTTTCAGTCTTCTGTTCGATCGCTCTCTCTCTCTCTCTCTGGGCTTTTTTTTTTGTTGCTGCTTCTTCTCTCTCCCACCGTGGCGGGGTGACATCAGTAGCCCTAGGGAAGTGCTTCGCTGTGGGAAGGAGCCTTGGCTTTAAGTGGCTCTAAGTGGCTCTTGCTGTTTGTCTGTTTGGTTGTTTATTTTCTTCTTCGCTCACCCTGGGCAGGGAGGAGAAAGGGACACTTAGCGTTGGGGAGACCGCAGCGTGGCCAGGCGGGGAGATTGAATACCGCTTAGTAACCTGCAGAGTTCGCATGTGAGGCGGGCGCAGAGAGACAAAGTGCAAGTTTATTATTGCAGTTTGTCATTTTATCATTAGAAATGGTCTAAAAGCGTCCGATGGCTAGTGAGCATTTTATTATTTGGCTGTAATTATGATGTGTGTGCGCGCGGGGTCGTGTGATCGTATCGACAGAGCCGAAAGGTCCAGGTATGACCTTCCAAGATGACATTATTTGCCATTGATTGCCTCCGGTTTCATTTTTTTTTTGTCTCACTGGGAGTACAGCACCAACAATCGGCCCCTATTGTTCAGTTTTTTAAAGACAAACAGCCACACTGAGTCCATTCATAAAAAAAAAAAAAAAAAAGGTAAAACAATCAGGCTCCGGTCAATGCTGCGGATCAGATCCGAAAGTCTCAGCTTGGCCAAGGATCAAAGCATCATATTTTAGAGTTATATTATTTAACATAATTAGGAATGTATAGATGTAGACAGCAAGCTGATGCTGGAGGCAAACACATTGAAAACAAGATTACAGCTAGTTATTCTATGTTCCTACATTTCCACTGACTGATTTCAGTACTTTTGAAATGAACCTAAAACCTTCTAAATCCTGACACGTTGTAGTTCTAGTAACGACTCCTGTGACCACCTCCATGTCCACATCAAGAAACAAGGTAGGAAACATCGACCTGGTTACATATTATCCTAAGAATCACTCTACTTTCTAAACTATCTCAAACTTTCTGACTGGTTTAATGTCTGCTGTTATCTTAATGTCCAAATAGTAACGTAAAACAGATTACCTGGGCACACATCGACTGAAACGACCCTGAACCTTCCATCTGATTGGATATTCACAATAGTTTTCTGACTCAGTCTTTTATCCCTCAAAAATCAAGATAAATCAGATTAACCGGGTGGACCGTAGCCCCAGAAAAAGCTATGCCAAGGAGTTATTAGCTTCAAACTAAACCTGAACCTTCCACATACTGGGATGTTTGCAGATTATTGTTCGGTGGCTGATATTTTCCACCTGCACACTCACCATAAGAAATAAGGCAGAAACAAAACGTACACATTCAAGGTTTAACCTGAGAAAGAATTGGGGAAGCAGCAATAATATCATATATTTGTTACCATAACTAAAAACATATCAGTCATTTCATGTATTTATTTCATTTATTGAATTAGTTTCAGAAAACCGGCTCCATAGTACAAGGTTGTGAGGCGATGGATGTATTTGGATCAGCTGCCCTGGTTGCTATGACGTCATCTGCTAGTTACTAGGGAGACGGACGGCACTATGCCAGGTTTGCTGTCGTCACATTTAACATGAATTCAAAAAGCAGGATTCGTTTTAAGATTTTTATTGTTTTGTTTTGAAAGAAAATGGCTCAGCCACAACTGAACTACAACAATTTCCACCGATTTACTCATTCATCAAGAAACATCAACGGAAACGTTAAAAAGCCAGGACACCCGTGACGCTTCACTCTGAGGTTCTTCTGGTGTCTCAATGAGATGGGGACGTTTTTCTTCAACTTGGCCCAGAAATGTCCAAGTCATCATGTGGACAAAGTCCTTGGTGGGTTTCCTGGCGTGTTGTGTTGCTTGGTCTTTGTCTACATTCTCTCTGGCATACTTTATTTTGGCCTTCATGTTTTTGTGCAAGAGCAGAGGATTCCGAGCTAACTACCTTCCGGGACGGTGAAACCGTGCAGTACCCGCATCCTGCTGTGAGTTCTGTGATGGCATTCTTCCTTTAACATCCTGCGGCCTGCTTTCAGGGTAAAGTTCCTTGGTCAGTCAAGCCAGCGTAGTAGTTGTTGTTTTGAATATCCTCCACTCTTTGACTAGTTTCTGTACAGATTTCAAATTCTTTACCGGATTCAACAACTGGAATTGTTGTTCACATTGTTCGGACCGTGGTGTTCGTTCTCTCTGGAACAAACTGTGGTTTAATCAGGATGGACCTCCTTCAAAATGATATTCTATTTTTTTTACATTTGACAGAACATCTCGTCTGCTCTGTTCATTAATCTGAATGAATTTAAATTTTCAGGATTACTGAAATTGGTACTAAATATCCATAAGTCAAAACAGGCCAGAATATTTTTTTTTTTTTACATTTACATTTAAAAACGTCAAAACATAACCTCATTTTTAAAGCATTTGAAGAATGACTGCTGGCAAAGGCAAGCAGCAGACACATGATAATTGAAACTCCGTCCTTTCAGTTAGTTTCAGCGGAAAGTAACTTTTATTAGCATGATTGCATGTTTTTCCAAGATGAAGGCAAACAGGGCTCTAATTTCTCTAAGTGCTATGTAAGCATGAGCAGCTAATTCATGCGCGATGCCAGACTGCGTGTGCTCGTACGTTGTGTTTGCGGGTGTGTGTGTGTGTGTGGGTGTGTTTCCAAGGACTGTTGCGAGTGCATCTTACTGTGTAATGCGTGCAAGGCCAGGCAGATGTATGAAAGCCCTCCACCGCCTCCCCTCTGAACGGTCACCTCACCTCACACGTATCGGCGCTCGCTCGCCTCACAAATGAACACTTCCACATGATAATGAGGATTACCTGCATGGCCTCACTCTGCTCTTCTCGTCCCTCTGCAAACACACACCAAACACACGTTTGCTCATCTGTCCTTGTGCTAGCCTCCCTCTGTCGTTCTTTCTTGTTTCCCTCGCTTTCAGAAACACACACACACACACCCACGCACACACACACACACCTCCAGTGTCCTGGCCGTCTCAACTTGAGCAGCAAATGAACACAATTAGCCACGGCTCCACAAACACACATCGGGGTATTGTTCTGCTCGCGCTCAGACCTTAATCTCCAGTGGGACCTTGTGAGGGTGTGTGTGTGTGTGTGTGTTAGTGTGTGAGGGCAGTCGAGGGGAAGCGTTGGCGAGCCCAGCTGACAGAAGGGGCTTCCAGCCCTATTTCTCCCCCCCTCAGAGGTTTCCACGACGATGATCAACTCCTCGCGCCTTAGTCCTCGCTGCGCTCGCCTCGCTACCCTCATGCACACACACACCAACCCTCTTTGAGCGTTTGGCTTGAACTCATTTCAAACACACTCCCGGCCCCTTCGGTCAGAGCCAGATGTTACAGGGCGAACAAAGGCACCGAGTCACAAGTTACTGTTGGCGACAGCAGGTTGGGCCCCAGGTCATTATTAGCACACACTCCTTCAGTTGACCGGCTCACTACGCAGCACATCCACCGAGCGCTCGCCGGTCCTTTACCCTTCAGCGGCCGCGCGTTCTGCCTGGATAATTGGAGAGCAGGTATCTGCCTGACAAGATTTCTTGCAAGAACAGCTACGCGACCGGCTGCCTAATTACCGCACTTTAAGGTGCCTCCAAATGCACTGGCTCCAGACCAGCAGCCTGCAGCATGTTGCGTGAACACGCTGCAGGCCGCCTTCAGCCTTCATTCAGTTTGGGGTAGTCGATGTCAGTGAGGGGTTTTCAAAGGAGACCTTGGGAAATGCAGAATTTGTGTTGGTTTCCTAAAGGAATGCTGTTGGGATGTTGGTGGTCCAATCAATTCTGCTTTACTCACAGAAAAAAGAAAGGTCCCAGCCTATCCAAGGCTTTAATTTCTAGATTTCTGTGCATTTTGTTTCTAAATGTGAATACAGAAGGTAACTATAGAATTATGACAACTCTCCCTCCCACCCAACAACCGCTAGAGATATTTACCAGATCGGATGGACGGATGAATGGATGGAAAAACTGATGAAACCACAAATTAAACACATTAGAGTGGATGGACAGATGAGTGATTGGTTGATTGGATGGACGTCTTTACAAAACCCAACACAAGTGATTAGGCTGATTTTAACAAGTCTTGAAATACAAATATTTTTCCGCGCTCTTTTGCATACTCATTTAAACCTCGATCAGATATTGTTCAATGTTTTCACACAATAGTTCAGATTTTAGCGACTGTAGATGTTCTCTTTTGTGTTTGGTAACAAACCATGAGCCATTTCTCCGGCTAGCACTGTTTGTTTAGGTTGTACATACCCAGAATTCCTTGTGCTACAGTCCGCGTCCTGCTTTCGGAGGAAGCTGTTCACATCTAAAATAGCATCACACCAGAGCTCACTTCAACCAAATCGAAATGGAAGGTCACCGAAATTCCAAGCAAAAATGTAGTATTTATTTGCGGAAAATGAGAAATGGTCAAAACTACAAAAAAGATGCGGTGCTGTCGGACCTCAAATAATGCAAAGCAAACAAGTTCATATTGATTTAGAAACAACAACGCTAGTGTTTTAATTCAGGAAGAGTTCAGAAATCAATATTTCTGAATCAGAATGAGGTTTTCCATGGCGTTCAGTGCAGTGGTCTTTAGTTTTTTCCAGCACTGTATATATAAAATGATAATAAAGGATACATAAAACAATTTAACTAATGCATGCTGCTCTAACTATGTGAGTTCTGTAAAATGTCTTTGACGATTATGGTATTTATCCTGTAAAATATTTGTGGTCGTATTTCTGCTGTGGATCACAAACCAATCAGAGATTCTTAAAATCATTGGCAGAAATCAAATTAAAATGTCAAAAAAATATATCTTGATTGAAATATAAATATTGCAAAAACTTACCAAAAAAACTTACAATGTTCATTGGGGCTCCATAAATGGCAGCATGAGCATTGCATGGCAATATAATGTGTCAACTTGAAAGGGTCATTATTCTGGGAGACAGAAGCTGAAACGTTTTTCCAACCACTGATTTCATGTATTGAGAGAAATCAAAATAAAGAAATATGAAACCAATAGAAAGCATAGAGATCTAACCCTTTGCACCTGCTTTGACTTCTCTCATGGCACCCGCACCCACACACACACACACACACACACACACACCGTCGGTGTGATCATGTTTCTCCCTCTAACCTTTCTGTAAAGTTTGCGACAGGCGGAGACCTTGCAGCATCTCCGAGCTGTTAGGGAAAGTGACGGAGAGCCGTGGCATGTCTGCCAGTCTGACTCCGCTGTGTTTACACTGACCTTCCCTTCAGTGGGACGTGCTGCTGGAGTGCCTCCGTAGCTATGACAACTGGACATTTTTTAGTGGCCACTCCAGCCCCTCTGTCTGAATATAATTAAGCGTGTTCAGATGTTAAGGCCTTCACACGCCAACAATACTTCAGAGCATCGGCAGGTTTTGACTATTATTTCATTGTTTATAGCTGCTGTCATCACTTATTTTGGCCGCCTTGCTTTATACACGTAGAACCGTAGTTCTTTACTGTACTAAAAATGCAGCCTTAACAGAAATTAGTTGGGATTTTTTTTTTTTTCTTTCTTGTCACGTTTAAATATTTCACACCTTTAAACAATTTTCTATTTAGACAAAGATGACCTGAGTAAATACAATGAGGATTTCATTCATTAACGGAGAAAACCACCGTGGTGCCTGCCACTCCCAACAACGGTCATCTGGCTTTCACCATAAAGAGCAGAACAGGATTTTTTTTATTTTTTTTTGGATTGCTTTAGAGGAATTTTGGCCCACTCTTCATTGCTGAATTATTTAGATTCAGCAACACTGGAAGGTTTTCCTGTTTAAGGTCATGAGGAAGTTGGAGTAAGACTGAGGGTTTCAGACTTTGGTGTTGGAGGGAAAGTTGTAAGTGGGGAGAAAAGTTGCCTTTTCGTATTGATACAGGGGGAGCGAGCTGGATTTACTGCTCTTTATTTGTGAATTTTGCAAACAAGAAATCCACGGAGCCCGTCTAGTGACAGGGCAAAAAAAAAAAAAACAACTTGTGGACATGACTTGTTATAATGGAGTCAAAAAAGTTGTGGTCAAATTTTTATTTTATTTTTTTTTCTGCAAGAATCCATTTCTTTCCACTTCATAATGTTTCACTTTGTATAGATCCATCATATAAGAAACTCCATGAAAAACACAGACCTGTGTGGTTTTATCATGACAGAATTAGAAAAGTTACGGGGCTGCAGATACTTTTCCAAGGTAACTTATGAGATATTTTTGGATGATATTTTTAGCTACAACAGAAAGCAACCAAATGAGCGCTTTGATTTGATTCCGTTTCTCTTTTTTTTTTAACCAAACAAACCGAGAAGGCTCTCCAGGGACGAGGTCATCCTCCGTTCTCCTGCCGGTGACAATAGAAGCAAGCTGAACCCTGTGAATCAGAGCGGCGGCATTTGGAGCGAGGGCGTCGACGCGCCGCACTCAGACCCACACTGCTGCTGCTGCCTGCATGCATGCAGCCAGAGTCCAGCTTCAAAGTGCACCAGATGCGTTCGCTTGTCCGATTGCTCCAGAAAAGACGCCAGCATGGCGCTGGGCATGGTGTTGTTGCGTCGAGTCTTGTTGGAGCTGCAAATGTCTTCTTCCGTTTGAGCTCCTGGCTGACCTTCTGCATTTTTTCCATCTTGTGCCTTTTCTTGTAGCTGCTCCGTTTTCTTTCGCAAAGAACTCATTTTGTTAAAAAAAAAAATATTTTTTTAAAGTGATCACCTTAAATTCCACCTGCGCCTGAATTCAAAGTCCAGTTGTCGCCCCCCGCCCCCCTCCATCCACTTCCTGCGGCAGCGCTGCCAGCTTTGTTTTGGTAAATTGCTGCAGCCATTTGCATACATCTGTTCTGTTTATAAGTTCACATTGTTTTAATCTGGAAAATATGCTAATGCTTTTTGTGAGGTAGGTGTCTTGTATAATGTGTGTGTGCTGTAATAAGAGCAAAGGGTGAGAGTGACGAAGGTGAGGGAATGTGTCAAATTAGTCCTCGCTGCACCTTTTAGGTCAATTTACATTCGTTTTCCATGCTGCTGCTGCTGCTGCTGCCGCTGCCAGCTCAAGTGTTGCTTCTTGACTAGCGCTAAAATGAGGTTTTGTTGGGGAAGTGGACAGCAAATCTTGACCTGTTGACGTGATTAACTGGGAGTGTTTCGAAATGTTCGTCTTAACTGGAGATGATGATGTATTAACCCGGGGAGACAACAGTTTTGACACCGGTTGTTTTGTTTAGGCAAAATATACCAAAAAAATAAAAAAAAATAAAAAAATCCAATTTTGGTTCTTTTACATGGAGATAAATTGATAGAAATAATGTGACTTGTTGAGATATTCATTGTTGTGGGACTTTTTCACCTAAAGTAGCTTTTATTAGGATTTTCAGACTAATACAATGAAACTATGAATATTTTACAGAGGGTTCACTATATGAAGATAAAGAAAATGTCCACGTTTTGGACAAGCGTACCCCCCACTAGGTGGCAGTAGTTACATTTTAAGTAAGACCCTAAAAATGGACTCAGTCCTTTTAAGCACCAACAGGAAGTAATTCAATTTGACAAATCGGAGTAAGTCTAAAAAAGTTCCAGAATGTATTAACCATAGATAGTGGCCATTTTAACACATTTAGCTGATATATTACTGTTTATTATTGTACATTAAAAAGTGAAAATACAATTAAAAGAAACAATCAGTTCACTTCTCATATAGCCTGAGTTGAACATTTCGCTCGGTTAGCATATCTTCGTGGGTTTTTCCTCTGCGATGTGGAATAGCAGACTCGACTCACACTAAAGGGCATTGTCGCCACCTACTGTTAAGGCATAATAACGACAGTCTGCTGGCGAATGTGGTTAATTGCGTTGAAATTTGAACCACATCAAAATCTACGTCATAAATGAATTGAAATTAGCGCGTTAACGTCCTGTCCCTAATACTTTAATTTTTTAGAGGACTTGTAAACTCTTACCACTTTGTGTCCAGGTGTGTCTCTACAAAGTCTCCATTTCAAGGACTACAAATCATTTCCCGCAACCCCTACCATTTGAGAATGAAGTAAAGGTCAAAGAGTGAGAGACAAGAGGTGAACGGATTCAGCTCTCATTCAGTCGCCGGTTTCTATTTGCCTTTTCTATTCCACGCTGTAAAGTAACTCCTTTCTCCTGTTCTGCTCCCCTGCTTTCAATTAAATGCGTAGGCGTTTTATCCTATGATTAATGTCTTGGTTGTTTCAGTGGGTAGGCTCATTATCCATGCGCCCCGTTAGTAAAAGCCTTAACGATGCCTAACGAGACGTCTAATCAGACGGGTTTTTTAGCCACAAAGGGCTAATTGCAGCTGTTGCTTCTGTCCTCCGTGGAGGCTGAAAGAGGCAACGGGAGAACCTGTTTGGATTGTTGGCTAAAGTGCACACACTATTAAAAAAAAGGAAAAGGAACATCACAAGCGCACGCAGCATTTATTGGCTGTTAAGAGCGATGTTTTTGTTTCACAGAAGGGAGCCTCTCTGCAGCAGTTCGTCAGCGAAGAGCTGAAAAGGCCGGATGTGGGATCACACACACAGACACACACACAGACACACACACACCTGACACAAATATACAGCTAACCAGGCTGTCACACAATGGACTGATGTGCACGTCTGTGTGTGTTATAAAGCGGGGCATGTATTCGGATCTCTTTGTTGATGTCCTCTCTGATTCTGTGCCAACATTACATCCATCTGTCTCCGTGACACACAGACACACACACCCACCCACGCACACCCACCCACACACACACACACACACGTGCCGAAAGCTTGTTTGTTCTGGAAAAAGAGGAATTGCTCATGTTTGTTGTTCGCGTCATTGTTCCACCCTAGAACCAAATTCACCAGAAAAACTAAATTACATACGTAACCACGGTTTCCTCCTCAGGTGGTTTGAACTGGACATAAGTACCACTCTAAATATGTTCAACTTTTTGTTATGATGGACAAACATTTAGATTACAATGGTTTGTTACAAAGCCTTTAAGTTGCCCCATTCTCACTTTAAATGATAAACCATTCATCATCTTCCAGTTTGTTTTGGCTTCACATTAGCTCATAATTATAATTATATTATGAACAGTGGATCATGTTAGCTTGTTTCAACATATATCTCTTGCATTAACGGCTCATGAAAACTTTGAGGCAGTTTGCCTCAATCCTGACGAACTCTTGGAGTAATTTCAGTAGCCCAATAGATTTACTGGTGTTCCAGGTTGTAAACCATCTGTGACTGTTATTGTAATTCGCTAAACTCCCAATCCTAAAATGTCTTAATAGCGCCTTTTTAACTGATGTCTATTTCTCCTGACGTTCTTTAGATTGTGGGATGATCTAAAAAGTGCTTTATTAAGATCTTTTCAACGTACTTCATGCTGTGAGAGGTTCCTATTTGACTAGTCCAGTAATCATAGGCGTATTTGGTGAAAAATTGTTATCACAGTTAATTCGTGATTTAATAAGGAGAAAAAAAACATCATTTCTACACAGGACTGGGTCACATCTTTCCTTTACCATTTTTTGTTTGTTTGTTTATAACAAATTTTATCCTTATGTGACTTAAAAATATGCTTGATGGCCTGAAAGATGCTGGTATGAAAAGAAAAAAAGTTGTAATAGGTTCTTCACAGCACTGTGTAGATGATTATGCAGGTACAGTACTTGAAAGATGTGATGTCTTATTAAGTATTGGTTAATAAAAATCATAATTAGGAGACTGTTCAGATATAAATTTATATAAACCATTGAAAAATATTTCTTGGTTGAGCATCTATAATTTTCCTGCTTTAAAAAAATCTTAAAAGAAATCATAATGTAAAGCCGTTGATGTAAATGTGTGTGTGTGTGTGTTTTTGTGGTTGTTTTACTAATTAGATAATGATGATCTAATCACGTTTAGCTCTTTTCCTGACGCATTCGGCCCTGTAAAGGAACCTCAGCTTGGTTGCAGTTGCTGCGTTTGGCCAGCAGGTGGGGACATGTCCGGCCTGTTGTTTCTGGATGCCGTTTCAGGACAGCGCCGCTTTAGAGCAAATTTTATATTTCAATTAGTTAAAATTCGATAAATAAAACAAATGTCTACTTCTTCATTGCAGCCTGAAAATAAGGGTTCAAAAATAAATTTAAAAAGTCATTTGTTGAAAAAAAAACAAACTCTGTCCACATCCTTGATATTAATGACTTCTCCACATATGAAGTAGAGTGAATCGCCCTCCTGAGGCCTGTTGGGGGCTATGCTGCCTGACGGCGTTTATCCGATGGCATCTCTTTCTACATGTGTGTGTGAGTGCTCACTTGGTTCCTCCATTGTTCACTTCAGGGTGGGTGTGTGCGTGTGAGTGTGTGCTGACCTGATAATCTGTGTGCTTTGTGGAGTACTGTTCACACACTGGTCTCCACTCTGATCCAAAACCCAAACACAGCGACCCTCCTCCCGCCTTTATCAGCCCCCGCACGCTGTCTCGCAGGTGGAATATCCCTCCATCCTGTGATTAATAACTCACACTTTCTCCCTTTACCCTCTTTGCTCTAAACTAAATGTAAAGGGGGGGGAGGGGGGGGGGAAACGTAATCCTTTCAAATAAAATTTTGCCCAGCTATGGTTTTATTGAAGTGAATTTTGAAATCTCAGCCAAAAACATTGGTGTTTTTTTTTTTTTGGTTTGTTTTTAGACGCCATTAAAAGAACTGTTTCTGCGTCTGCTGCCTTTTCCCAGGGCCAGTCATGCTGATCGCACACCGAATCCCAAAGTCAAACACCCATTCTTTATCAGGAAACACACTCCCGCATAATCCCTGCATAACGGCACCTGTCCACACGTTTGTGTGCCCTCTCCTGTGCTAATAAGCGATGTGGAGCAGTGGACTAGCTGGCCAGCTCTGGTTTTAGCAGATGCATATTAGAAATGGAAAAGCAAAATGTAGTTGAGTTGTGTGAGGAGTACACAGATAAACATGGTGCCTGCAGTTAAAGTAGCCTATATCTCTGTCTTTTTCTTTACAAGTGACCATGAATTATTATTTTTTTTAATTCTTGGTTATAAAAGGATTATAAAATTACTTAAAAAGATTCCTCCGTATTTTTTTTGGCGCCACAGGCACAGGCATGTAGTTATAAGCAGACAGTTCATATAGAAAGTTGGACGGTCTGTGTATTTTCAGGCAGCTCGTTTTTTTGTTTGAAATGAAAAATGAACAAACGAAAATAGACTCGTTTTTTTGTTTTGTTTGTCATTCATTGAACCGAAATTGGAGAACTATATACTGTATATTCTGCCAAACGCAAATTAATTTAAGTAATGCTCCTGTGAGAACCAAATAGTACCGGACATCTGGTCACTGATAAAAAATGGTTGGCCTGAGTTTTTAGTTTAGTTTTTTATTTTGAAAGGCCAGAGCACGGGGGCGTGGCTTTGCACACCATCCTACAGCCATACCTGTCTCGTTTCCGGACCAGCAAGATGGCCTCCATTGCACTGCGCCACCAGCGGCGATAAATAGAGGTAAGTAAAACACTATTAATTTGTCACAAAAACTTGTTTAAAGATGTTTTTTTTTGGTTAGAAAGTAGTACTCACAGCTTCATCTATGCACTTAGTTCATGCAATTTCTTTGAAATGTGCTCCGGAGTTTTCGGAGCAGCATAGCGGAGTGTGTGAAGATCGAAATTGAGCGCTCGTTGTCCGTTTTTTCCCCCATTTCAATTTTGTGTACTAAACGGGAAATCGGATACCGAGCCGAGCTGAGCCGTTATCCGATTTCCGGTTTTGGTTTAATAAAAGAAAAACGAGTCTATTTTTGTTTTTTCATTTTCCATTCCAAACGAAAAAACCGAACTGCCTGAAAATACACGGACCTTGTATATGGAGTGAGATGAAATACAAATTAAATCAACCAATTTGAAATTTTTATGAAAAACACACAAAGAAAATCTAGTTAATTAAAAAGTGTTAGCTTCCTACCAGAGCTTTATAAAGTTCTGTAAAAGCTGCTGTCCTCAATAAATACAGTGAAAACTCAGAGAAATAAATGACGTCATGCTTTGTTAGATATCTGGAATGTATCTAAATTTAATCACGTGCTTTACATATTTTTCCACAGCATGCAAAAGTAAGCAACAATAATCATTAACAGAGTACATTAATATTAATCTTGTGCTACACTATGCTGTCTGAACTGATGAAAATCTACTCACCTCAGCATGGTGGATGCTTGAAAATCAAATGAAAAGTCCCACTTTTCTAATTTCATTTTAATTAGCTAAGGGATTTTAAACAGCATTAAAGTCTTTTTCCTAGTCAGTCAGAACATAGCAGTGTCATAATAGCTAAAGTGGGAGACAACTTAACACAACTTAAAAGTCAATTCCACACCCTTGATTTCAATACCAATAAGACAGTCAGCTGCGAACATATCGAACGTCTTGCATGCACTTCAAAGATCTGACAGAACGTCCTGTCACAGAATTTACTTTGCCTCCGCGTGTCGTGTTTTCAAGATAGAAAACAGTGTGACAGGAAGTCTGTTGGCTAACTCGAGTCAGCCATGTTTTTAGTAAGTCCGTTCACACAGGTCAACAAAAGAATTCAACCAAAAGGACATTGAAAAATACATGGACTTGCTGCTGGACATTACGTTAAATCATGACATCTTGTTTTTACTGAGGGCCTAATTGGCTAATTGGCGGGCAACTCCCCCTTGTGGTCTGGAAGACTTCAATTTTGTGGCACAAGTTTGCAGAATCTTATAGTTGCTGTTGTTTTTGCTATTTGCGGTATTTTGTGATTGTATCCTTTTCCTTTTGCATATTTTTGTTGTTGTCGTTGTGGGTTTTTACTTCCTGCATTTTGTCGTTTTCAGAGTTTCCTGTTGCATTTGTGCTTTTGTGTTTTGGCGTTTCCATCATTCGGGCGTTCCCGTTTCCTACGCGTTTGCACCTGTCCGCCGATGTTTCATCGGCCATTGGCATCACCCGACGAAACATCGCTAACTAAATCTGAGTGGAGAAAAAGTAATGTAGTGTTTTACACTTTTAAGGTCTGTGAGTTTGTTCACGCACGCAAGTCTAATTGTCACCATTTGAAGTAACAGGTATGTTTTTATGTATATTTATGAGTTATTCATTTTGAATATTTTGAAGGATAGTTTTCAGGAGTGTTGAAAACGAATCCTTAATGATTAAGTGGGTCGCACCCAGGTTTCTGTGTTGATGTCAATTACGTCTTTAATTAGTGCATGTGTAATGTAAATACAATCTGTGTTGATTGCTGCTCTGCCTCCTGTCCCAAAGTAAAACAGATTTTCTCCCTCATTAGGCAGTCACTCCTTCAAGTCCCTCCATCCCTGAGGACCTGCCCCAGACGAGCCTAACTGTGTGTGCGCTTTGGAAAAAAAACACTGAAGCATATGTATCCATGTGTTAAGAAATGTTCTCCAAAAAAAAATGTGGCGAGAAAAATATTTTTAAACATTTTGGGCATTTTTCTGCCTCAGAACACCGAGCTTCTTTTCTGTGCCCCAGTCTGCTGACCTGCTTTCCTCGATCGCATTGCTCTTTAGCTGCCCCTGTTGTTGAAGGTGTCATTATTTGTGCGTTTGTCGTCCCTCACAGGGCCGCGCGTGAACGTCGAGGCACGTGGAAGGAGGAGCGCGGCTTGAACAACCGTACTTGGGTTTTCTGAAAATTGCCCCTCGTGCGAGCGCGAGCTGACGGCGTGCCCGCTGGCACCATCTTCACAGGGAGCGCGGGTCCAGGTGAGTGTCCGCGTCATCACGGAGGCATGCTCCACATAACATAGCTAATAATAGGAGTGCAAATACAACAAGACGGGGTGAAGTTTTTTTTGGGGGGGGGGGGAATGGCAGCAGATGCAAGAAAAAGTGAGGAGGAAAAATAAAAAAAAAGAGTCAGAGGAATTGGGAGTGATGCCATGTGCTGCACACCTGAGCCCTGAGGAAAGGAGAGCGAGTGGAGGGCTACTGGGTGGGTGGAAAGAGGAGGAGGAATCAGTTCCACTACACGCTCATTACCACCAATTCATCTGGAAGACATCTCTGCACAGATCCACTCCTGGCTAACTGAAGCGGACTGGCCTTCAGTGCTGCTGTGTGAGTGAGACGATCATTTGTTTTTTTGCGTACACACCAACGAAAGCAGCAGTACTGCTTTTACCGCCAAAAATAATCCAGCCATGACCAATACTTGTATAACTATTTAATTTTCTTATCTAATGTTCTTGTTTGTTGTCATGTTTTAGCTATAAAGAAAAAAAGTTCTCGGCAAGAAAATGTCAATTTATTTTAACGTGTAGTTGTTGATTTACCATAATGTCTTTTACACCGAATGCAGTAACATGATACTCTGTATCAAGAAACGTTTAATAGAGCTAGGAAAAATATCTGTACTTCGTAGCGATTTCTTTTTATGAAAAATATTATACACTTGTGGTTAAACGGGCAACTAGTTGAGATATTTAAAACTCTATCATTAAAAAAAAGCCAGCTGTTCCAACTGTTAGCATTTTTGTGAAACTGATTAGTCGGGCTAGCTTTTGTGAACATCCTTATTTTGATGCCTTCTTTTGTTTGCAAAAAATGTTTAATCCTAACAATAAGCAGATTAGCTTGTTGGACTTCTTTTGGTTACCAAAGACAAACAATAGTCAGTTGTTAAACTGTTGACTAATGAAACTAGCAAAGTAAGCTAGCAAGTAAACGTCTCCAGTTTTAGCGAGCTATTTTTTTCTGTAAAGAAATCTTTGAGAATGAACATAATATAGTATAGCAGCTTTCATGTAACGCTAATTTCCATTTCTACGCCGAAGACCCCGTCATGTATTCCATTGGATCCACACCTCAGAACTTTATCACTACCTACAATCCATCAATGCGGTTTCAAATTGCAAACTTTATGCAGTTGTATATTAGCCCTAAAAATCAAAAATGATGTTGTTTTCTAACTTTAAATGAAATTCTTTGAATTTTCCATCTATCACCTCTCTTCGTGCTTTGAAGGTTGATCTAGTGTCTGAACACGAGCGCCTCAGGATTTAGACTTTTTGTTTGCCTCCCATTGAAGTTCTCATATAAAACTGTTGGAAAAAGAAACTGAAGATGAAACTCGGATATTTCTTTTGAATTAAACCGTGTCTTTATTTTGAGTTTAAGAACAGACTTGTGTTTTCGCTCGACTGGAGATGTAATTTATATGAAGGTTTCGTCAAAGTGCTAAGTTCTCTTGAAGCCTTGAGATTCATCACAAGCCTCAATAGATTGAATCGTTGCATTGTACTCTACCCTGCATTGTTGGCAAGTAAATATTGGCATATCCTCTTTTGTAGAGCCTCAATCCTTGGCATTTCAGCTCCTGACACTTTACATTATCACAAAAATATGTTACTATTGATGATGGCCAGGGCTGATGCTGAGTTGAGGAAGAAGCCTTCAAGTACTTCACCCATTATGCAATAATTAATTCAGCTTATGAATTAGCTGCACTTGGAGAAATTTGTTTAAACAAATTCTTAACATTTTAAATAGTCAAAGTTCTTAATGCAAATGTTTTGATTACACGGTGATTACACAATTGAAAATGTTCTTGAAACTTTTTCTTTTTATTCACACAGTGGATCCAACGTAGTCACCAGCAAGCAGCTAAATGCTCCAGTGCTTGAGACTCCCTCTGAATATGCTTCTAGCTGCTTGTTTAAATGTTCAAACACCAAATATGCATGGATATGCATTATTATGCACAGTAGAAGATGATGTTTTACAGTCCCATACTTCTGTTGTGGAGGGTAGAGCCAATCATCACTAAGAAAAAAAAAAAAAAATAGCACTCCCGGATTGGCTGCTTTGCAAATAAAACCAAATATTTGCAAAGCAAGTGTGTAGTCTAACTGCTTCAGCTTCCTGACTGCATTTTCTTACAAATGTCTTAGTTATGACCTTTTATTAAAAACATACCAATCGGTGGGTTATCCATAACTAATCATAGTTCTGTTCCACTGAAAAACTCTGGGCGACAATAAACCGATTAATTCATTGGAATGCTCATTTATTAAGCACAAAGAACTGATCTAACTAGTTTTTCTTTACATCTAGGCTAGGTTAAATACATTGCTGCTCAAACGGAGCACTTTGGCAGCCAGCTAGGTGTATTGCCATATAAATATAAAACATTTAAAAAATGTACCAGTATATATCGACTTGTAAAGCTCCGAAGCTGCTAAGACTTTTAGTGCTACGAAAACATGCTAAGTGTACTAGCATCTCAAGTTTGATCCATTTTTTCTCCTGCAAGAGCATAAATTCAGAAAACAGATGAATGCTTTTGCAAATTGGAACAAATAAGTAAAAGGTTGTAATAGAGCAAGAACACATAGATATAGATACATTGGTATTTATGTGTGGAAATCATGCACATGACATCATCACTTAATGATGTCAAACTGGGAAATTCAAAACGTGATTAAAGAGAAAAGCTGAAATACCAATAAATTTTGCCAAGCACCTATTTAAGACATATTGCTCATTGTTACTCAAAAACTGAAACTCAACGTAAAAATGCTTACGTTAAAAAATATTCAAATAGCAGCGTTAACTGGATTTAATTAATGGGTTAATTATTGTTATATTTAACGATGCAGAAAATGATTTTTTTTTTTTTTTTGTTTCTATTAAAGCAACTCAAGTCTAGTTTTCTTTAATTGTGCTTCTAAATCACAAATAGCCCTAAATGTTATTAGTACACACAAGACTTTGTTGTGAAGAACAATTTTTTAAAATTATTTCCATGTGTTTGACGTCACTGGAAAGTTTAGACACTTTCAGAATCTGTAAATAAGTCAAAGTCCATAAGTAGGCGGGTGCATGGCTTTGCAACCTAATGAACTCTTTTCATTAGGTTGAAAACAAGAGAAAACAACAAAATGCAAGTTAAGAGACTTAATATTTTCAGTTCAGGTTGAATTATATATTAAGATGTGTTATCGTGGGAGTAATTTCAGGTTAGGTGGTCCGTGAGTGTTTGTTAAATGGGTTAACTGGTCCCTCAGCCTGAAAAAGTTTGAGAAACACTGTTTTAACGAAATACATTTGTTAAAATGTGAAAGTTTCAAGATATAAAACTAGATGAGTTTGTTGTTGCTGCACCCCTCCTCCCCCCACCTTCCTACTCTACTCTCTCACTCTACTTCCTCTTTAGTGACTCGGGCGAGTCCCAAGGATGTTGTTTTACAAAAATGTTTCGACTTTATTCTTTAAAACTTGTATGCTTTGAAATAAAGGAGAGTCTCATCTATTTTTTATAAATCTGCAGGTTAGAAACTTCGTCTTATTTTCAGGAAACCTGTTTCATGACTCTGTCTGTCTGACTATTTCTTATGATTAGATAGAAAAAAGTAGTAGAATTAAAGCAAAGTTTGCAGGAGACAAAAACAACACACACACACAACCGGATAGATTTTATTGATGTTTACGTCTACTGTTGGGCCCTGGTGTCACTTGTGTGAGTAATTTTAAAGGTAACTTTATTTATTGTTACTTTTAAACCAAAATCTCCAGCATGAGGAAGTCGGATGATCTCGGGTTGCCTTGACACCCCCTCCTCGACATCAGACCTTTCACATGCTGGGAGTCCATCGCCCTCCTGCAGTTCGCCGTCCTCGTCCCCTGGAAAGAGAAGAGGTTCGTCTGGGATGTGAGGATGCAGATTCCTCATCCTCAGTTGTCACAAAGAGCTCAGTATAGTCATCTAAACTCCACTTCTCTTGACAAGTTTTACATATCAAAAGTTTCTTATTACTTTCAACAGAACACCGAGAACGCTGACGTTATTGCGCCCTCTACTGCGCATGCGGGACACTTCGGGTTGTTTGCCCGTTCCCACTGCAGAACACATACATGTCGCATTTATTTGGAAGTGTGAACGTCCATGACACAGAGAAAAAAAAAATCCGATTAGACAAAAAATTGGAATTGGGTCACTTCAAGCTGCAGTGTGAACGCAGCCTTAGATGCATGTGCACACAGATGCACATCCGTAGCAACGGAGAGGATAGGAGTGACCTTGGTCCAGCTGGGGGGCTTCAGCAGATGGAGGGAGGAGGCAGAGGGTTCTGGCACATTACTCTGGACCACATGCACGCTTACATTTACACTCCTGGACAAATGCTTTAGCTACTGTTGTGACATTGTTCGCATCTCAGCAAGCGCTGCACTTCGCTCGGACACGATCGGTCCGTTCAGCCAGGAAATCCAGGCAGCAACGTTCCGAGTCTGGAATCCCAATGTCTCTTCATTTCATAAGTCGCATTTTAGGAAAACGGGCAATCTTCGCAACAGATGGAAGTTTGGACATCTGCTCGAGCCATTTTCTTGTTGTCGTTTTCCCCCTTTATTTCCTTTAACAGATGCACATCAAATCAAGAATAAAAGTTGCCAATGGAAAATTGTTTGGGTGACAGAAGAATTCATAAAAGGCCATTTGGTCCCGCTAATTTGCAACATTTATGTGGGACAATTTCTAAGGAGGCTGGGCGCGAGGGAGGGGAAATGTGTGACTACATATGTCCCTCCAGATTGGGACGGCGCATTAAAAAAAAAAAAACAGCAGCTAGCAAGACTAGAAGGTAGTTCAGCGCAGCGGGAGGAGGCGGCGCGAAGAACAGGAAGGAGAGGAACATTTGTGAGGCTACGACTCTCTGGAAGGGGAAAACTACCGGCCCACCTGTCTACCCGGCTGCCAGCTGCACCACACAAATGTGCGCACACATAAGTCTGACGATGCACACACACACACACACACACACACACGCATCAACAACAACACACAAGAAGTATGAAGATGGAGAGCAGGAATGATTTTATTGCATTCGTAAACTTTATTTTTTTCAAAACGACGTGTGGAATTGGCTAAAGATACGTTTCCTGATTCTAATGTAGAAAATGGAGCTTTTACAGTAAAACACAGTAGACTTCATCAAGACGTTAAATACCACAGTCTTCGTCAAAGACTGCATGTTGAGAACGGGATATTTTTCTACCTGTTGCTCGTTGCTATCTCGTCCCCCCAGGTCCGTTGATGTCGTGTGTAAAAGTGAAACCATCAAAGACAACAGTCACCGTTCAACTTCACAATCAAGCAGAATTTATTCAAACAGTCAAATGCATACAATCACACCAACAGCTCAATATGGTTATCGGATACCAAAGCCAGAAAGGAAACGGCTTAGAAAAAAATGCAAAATACAAAGACGCGTCTTCAGACACCACTGCATGTGGAAGGAAAAAAAGACACTTCCACCCCAGTGGTCTGACTAGCTGTGTTCACTCAATTACTTTTATATCAAGGCGAGTTTTTACTGTCTGATGCATTCTGACGTACCGTTCAGAGGTGGTCCCCCTGTGTGTGAGAACAGCCCGTAATGACGTGTTGCTGTTTGCACGCCAGAGACCGTGCAGGTCAAAGGATGAATCTATCCACTGTTTAAGCCATCCTTACCGCGTACTTGATGTGTTCATTTCATACGGAAACATTTTACTCTAGAAAGCAGGACCGAAGTTTCTCAGCTATCCATGTTTTTTCATCCTTTCAAACTGGTTCCTGAACCAAACAGAGCTTTCCTGACCTCTCCTCCGATCTGGTGCATCAAACAGCAGATTTTGATTGCACACATTAGCATGTTTCATATAATATCTTCAAACTCGTATGAAACAAACATGAGCAATTTCAGTACTAAAACATCTATTACACTTAATATTTTCTGATTAGTTCTCTACTTCTTTGGTTTATGTTGGGAACTGGAGTCTTGGCCTTGTGTGGGGGATGTTCTGCTGTGTTTTTCCACCAGGAAGAGCCGGGAGGTTGCTGCCTGGAGGGCGTGTTCCCTGCACACCGGCATGTAATCGGTGTCATCTACTCGAGCAAAAGAGGAGTGGGCAACCAGTTCTCTGAGCGTTTGCCTGTAATGGTACTCTGAGCCATTACAGCTAAGCCATAAGCTTAGTCTTTGGGTTTTTTTCTCAGTGCTTTGCTTCTGACCTTACCTCTGACCTCCTTGCAGGATTTCCCTCGTGGCGCCTTGGCATTTACCCACAGTGTTTCTCGAGTCCCTCAGTTCTGTGACCTAAGACCACCTCTAGAAGATTCTTCTGGTTTGTTCATCCATAACTGGTGAATACCCGCTCCTCCGTCCACCATCAACCTCCAGTGACCTCCGTATTCCTCCAGTCATCTGTACCTGACCGGACACCTCCAACCCCCACAAGCTACCTGAGCTCCAGTGAACTAACTTCCCCTCCCTGGCAGAACATCCTCATCTCACCTAGTAAGCTAAAAATCAGTCGTCACACATTCTCTTTAGAGAACTTTAAAGTGAAAATGTTAAAATCCAATTCAGCATTTATTTAAAATAACTTAAATAACTTCAATAAAGTTTTGATCCATCTTATTCTGGGTGTTTACATATCTTTCTGTAACTTATAAGCTTCAGAAAGTCCCAGGCAAGTATGTAGGAGTAGCTTCGTAAAAACAATAAGAATGAAAACGTTCACAAATAATGAACGAGCTGTTTTTGAGATCAAAGATCACGCAGGGCAAGGAATTTGAAACGCTGGCTTCCATGGCAACACATCAAAACATGAAGCGATGACAGGAAGGCATTCAGGTGAAATAAATTTAATTCTTTGTGCTAGTTTAAACCGGTGAGCTTGTTTTAGCTGTTTGTAGTTTGTTCTTTAAAACATCGCAATTTCAGACAAGATTTGTTACTTTCTAAGGTTGTTCAAAAATATTTGTGGCTAATGTCCTATAGCGCTAATGCTAGCATGTCTGTCTGTGTTATGATAAATTGTAAATTACATATAAAATGAAGGCAGTAGCCTATAACCTGTATCTTTTTATAGCTATAGTTCAGATAATTATTTTGCTTTTTGCTTTGCTAAGTATTTCATTTCAGTCGTAAAGATATTAGCAGGATGTTTTAAATACGTCAGCGAAACTGAGTGTGGTATATCCTGACAGATTTTACGATAGTCAGCATTTCCACATAAATACAAATATGTTTTTTGCATTATTTTCCTCTACAGTGAGATGGAGGCGGGTTGAAGGACAGAAAACGAGGAGAGAGCGAGGATGATCGGAGGAAGGTAATTTCAGTCCAGTGAATGAAAAGTGCCCAGTTCTCTTTGTGTTCCTTGTGTCGATCAATGAACAAGCACGCCTTGAAGACGGAGCGGATTAGATGCTCTCGCCTTCAGATGCACGCTAAAACTAAAACACCATGTTTATGGTGTTTTTTGCTGTTTTAAAGTTTAATTTTGGACGTTTTATCCTTTCTTCTGACGACGTCAGCGCGACAGAAAGCGTTTTGTAGGGCTTGCCGGTGCCGTGGACGGGTTAATTAGCAAACGCGACGCGTGTTCAGCCTCTGGCAGCCCTCCAGTCTCTTATCGTTGATGAAGATGGAGTTTTGATGCACGGAGAAACCAGGAGCCTCTTCATTTGACTAGACGACAAAACAGAACCGGTGCTTTCAAAGCAAACGAATCAATGAGTTATCAAAGTAGTAGAGCGCCATGTCTTGGTAAAGTTTGAATGCTCTAGTTTGTGTAAACAGTAAATATGAAGAGTGAAAAAAGATGTGGAGATTCAAGTAAAATATGAGTATAAATAGAACCAGTTGTAGAATTTGTTGCTTGCTTAAAAATAAGCAAACAACAAATCTTTTTTTCCCCACTGATGTAATATTTACATGTGTCTTGTTGAGTCTTTATGTCTCATTAGATGCGTTTCCTCTATGTTGCAAACACACACACATACACACGCCTGCACGTAGAATCTTGGTAGTGCTGCTAAAACACATTTAGCCTACATTTACCTGATTAGCTGTTTTTATTTGATATAATAATTACCATGTCTGTGTCTGCCGTACGGAGCGTAATGGTCTGTGTGTGTCTTCGGCGTGCGAGCGGGTGAGTGTGCAGTGATTATGTGAGCTATTAGCGGCTAAGTGGACCGGGGTCTGGCAGCGCGCCCAGCCTGTTCCCTCTGGAGGCAACAAAACCGTCTTAAGATGGGGAGAAGGAGCGGCGCTCTGTCAATGTTTGGTTTCAGCTCTGCCGACGGGTTTCAACACATGCGCTGGGATTTGCTTTTTTTTAATTATTATTATTATTTTGCTCAAACTAGTGCCAGTTTTAATAGTGTTTGCTGGTGGAAATTAGTTTTAATGTTCAGAAGCTATAAGCATTGCAGCAATAATACTGTAAATACATATAAAGCCACTACATTTTCTGCATCCGGGCTGTACGGGGGCTCAGGAAGGCCGAAACAACTCAAGAGGTCAAAATAAGAAAAGGGTGGGACTGAAATTTAACAGTTAGGTCATAGATTAATTTTTTGTCCTCTGCAGATTCAACAAAGTAGAATAAGAATCAATTACTTTGTTCATTTTGTCCGATGAGCAGGGATTGATCAGAACCTCTCAGTCCATCTAAAAGATTTGGGAGCCGTTGTGCTAGTTGCTCTGAACCATTTTGTTGCTTGTTTCTGAAGTTTCTGTTTTTAACAATCTTTGATTGGCTGAACCTCTGTAAGCAGAGATAAGGAGCACTGGATGGTAGCTTTCTGCTGTGCTGCCAAGATGGCTTCCTTAATGTATTAGAGTAGCTTGTCAACCAATAAGGAATTTCCCCTTGGGGACCATCCATCCATCCATCCATCCATCCATCCATCCATCCATCCATCCATCCATCCATCCATCCACATCCATCCATCCATCTTTGTATACCGCGTTGTCCCTAGTGGGGTTGGGATATGCCATTAGGGTTGTGGTCCCGGGCCCCTGTTGATAAAGCGGTCCACTGTAAATGTCTTGTTATGGAGTAGTGGTTAAGCTACAATGTAGCGATAGCACTGTAGCACACCTAGCACCGCAGCAAATAGAAAAGTAGGAATATTTTTTTCTGCGCTCAAGCTAACAACTTCTTGGACACAAAGCTATTTAAAGCAACAATACAGAACACTTAAGAGCTCCAATTCAATTTTCAAGCTTCTGTACAAGCTAGCGTTAGCACTGCAGCACGGCTAGCACTGCATTAGAAACAAGATAGAAAAGTTGCAGGACTTTTATGCAGCTAGAAACCATTGATTAAAAGGTCAATTTTAAACTGTTTATGATAAACTGTTTTCTGTCATAAAAATGTGTGGAAATAATTACTGTAACGAGTTTATTTTTTTAGTTAAATTTTTTTTTTTCCACCATCACAATAAAAGCGCTTTGGCTCATATGACATTTGGCGCCAGTCTACCTTTTATGATGTCACTGTTGCCGTGACATTTGGATAAAAATCCTCTTCTTCTATTACTTCAAGCACAATCAAAGTGAAGAATCAAAGATGAACCTCCAAACTTGGGCAGAACAACCCAAACACAGAAACTTCCAGAGATGCACCTGCTGGTTCTACACACGAAACACACACACACACACCCCCACACACACACACACACGGTTGTGAATACAGAGAAATGTCACCTTACTCCTGCAAGCTGTTAGCCAGCCACTTCCATGCCAAACCACACTGCCCCTCTGGAACATGGAGAGAGGAAAAGCTTGTGTGTGTGTGTGTGTGTTCTTTGGACAGCTCTTTAAAGTAGAGAATTGCCCGAGGCAGAGTAGGTTGAGCGGACGAAGACAGGCAGATAATGGAGGGGCATCCGTGTGCCAAGGACTGCACCTCAAAGTCACACACAAATTGGTACAAACAAGCACACACACTTGAGTCACACACTTCCCTGCCCTCACTATATACATTTCTGTCCTTCTGTGTTTTTTTTTAATCATTTCTACATTTATCTGAAAGCTTTTCTAAGATGTCTCTCTCTCTCTCTCTCTCTCTTTCCATCTCCATCTGTCTGCCTCGTTTTTCTCTTTCCTGCTCTTTTTCTCTTGACTTTTACCCTTTGCTTCTGTTCTTTCCCTTCTTCTCTCCACTCATGTCATATCTCTCTTCAATTCCACGTATCTTGAATTAACTGCAGATAGCCTTAAGTACCCTGCGGTCCGCTGCAGATAGGCCCTTATTTCATGATGGACAGATATACAGTAAGTGGGAGGGATGCCGTTTTGGAGGCCTTAATAGAGAGTTTTGAGTGTTTTTGAGTTTTGAGGTGAACGGGTGGTCACAGCACTATCACTTTAAAAATAGATTTAAAAAAAAAAAGTTATTTCTCATAAAGATTTACAGTTTAATTTCTATTTATTTATAGCTTTGATCGTAGAAAATGACAAATCTTCAATTATGTGAATAATTATTTCCGATTATTCACCAAATCGGAAATAAAAAAGCTCTTTTTTTTTTTTGGTATTCTCTGCATAAATGTCCAGATTTTATCAAAGAGCCTGGAAACTGCAAAAGTAATTTTGCCAAAAATAAATAAATAAATCACTCAATATGTTTTAGGCACACACAAAAAATGGTTTTGGTTAAAAAAAAATAAGTTATTATTTTAGGAAGGTGACGATGTGCGATTATACAGCAGCCAACTTTTCTTCGCCAAGAGAATATCCTGTTCAACAGAGACATTGCTGCTTTTTCCATGAAGGAGTTTCTATGACACAGTGATCCCCATACCACAAGGCAGAGCGTTTCCCACCCTTCAACTATGTCACAGCGATGACGACAAAGTCTGTCCAAAGCCAACATCTCCAAATGCTATACCTTCTTTTTCCCTTCACACCTACGCCAAGATTCATAGTAAGGCTAACGGGAGATTTTTGGTTTTAAATACAGTTTTAAATGAAATCTGTCTGTACAAATATTGAAATCTTGAAGCGACTGTGTTGTCAGACTTATCGTATCGACTGTCCAGACCACTCCGGTCTTGTGTTTTTGCAGAGAGCAGAATTGCCGTATTTTTCGGACTATAAGCCGCTGCTTTTCCCCGCACTGGGCTATAAGCCGGTGAGGCTCTTCTGTGGATTTTTCTTCAACCGCCAGCGGGCTCTTTAGCAGGAAGTGACTCTTTGGAAGTCAAAATTGGAATGGGCTGATGTTCATTTAGAACAAGCACATGCTAGCAGCAGGCACGACAGAGAAATGTTTTCAAACTCATCATGGAAACAACACTAAGAAGTTCATATGATGCAGCTTTTAAGTTGAAGGCTGTCGATCTGGCAGTAAGGATCGACAGCCCTCTGCTGCGTCCTTGTGGAAAACCGAGAGCAGTGGAGATAGCAGCGGCTAATCGCCCGGTGCAGCTCATACAGTATATGTACGTTTCCAGTTTGTTTGTTTTTTTTTACTTTGTGGGTGCGGCTTATATGCTCTATAGTCCGTAAAATACGTAGTTTATGGTTAATCGTCTACTGGGTCCTGGAACAGCAAAGCAGCAACAGAACCTCACACCACCAGCAGCAGGTTTATTTCCCTGTAGGCGTGACATCCGTTTCTTGAATTGCTGTGTTGGTTTTACACAGGATGCAACAGGACACACCTTCCAAAAAGTTCAATCTGTGTTTTTGTTCAGCTCACCAGGGGTTTTGACCTTGGAGGCTTTGATTGCTCAGTGACACTTACAGTACCTTAACTGAGGCGATTAACGTGCTTTAGATGTTCTTATGTGACATTTTTGGAGAGGCAATGATGCGATCTTGGAGCTGTTTTCGGAGGTCGTCCACTCCAGACTAGGTTCACCACTGTTTCAACGTTTCTCCATTAGTGGATAACATTTCTCATTGTGGTTGTTGACGTTTTAAAGCCTTGGAATTGACTTTGCAACCCTTTCCAGGACTGTTTATTACCTCTTTTTAAATTACTGTCGACTGGGATGTGATGTGTTGCTTTTAACCTGCTTCGTCCTGTTACACTGGTCCTATTTAAGGGATTTCTTGACTGCACTGTTGTGGCCAGTAGGATTTGGTCTTGGTAAAACCGGACCCCAAAAATGTGGTTAAAGTCAATTCAAGATTCAACAAGGAGGCAATTACTTTTTCACACAGACTGTTTTCATCATCTAAAAACTGCCTTTACTTCGTATTTATTCAAGTTACCTTTTATGTTGCAATTTTAAAAGATTTTAAAAATTGAACATACATATTTTAGATTGCTTTAAAACAAAGTAAACCAGTAGCGATGCTTGGAACAGGTCAAGCCAACGCCTCGGGTAGAAGAGCGGTGAACGAAAGTGTTTGATTGATCAATAGTGTCTGTTTTCAAGGTACTGGGAACCTCCTTAGCATTACGTAGTCATACCTGGAGAGCTGCTGCTGGACAGGCAGTTATCCTTCAGTGTCAGTGACTGATGCCTCGGCTGCTTTATTAGTAAACTCCTAAAAGAAATATATTTCTTCCCTCCTCATTCATAAATATGTTATACTGAATAGATAAGGAGGAGATGAGATCGGTGTACGGCTTAAAAGCATGAGACTAAATATAATCCTCATACTGCCGGTGTATGTGCTCGCAATCATGATGCATTCTGCACACAAGGTGAAGGGAAAAATATATTTTTTAAAGTGTGTATGAACACATAAAGTCCTTCACATGAATCAGCTCCCTGTTTTATTCAGAATATCTCTCGACCTTGAACTCTCTGGAGGCAAAGGCAAAACTGTTGCTCCCCTGCACGTCGCCGGCCACTGTTCCCAGCATGCATCATTCAGCAGGACGCCGCTCATCGCCGAGTAGTGACAAGCGACTGCCTCGAGTCATATTAAAGAGTAACAACCAAGAGAAGCAACGTTTACCATGAAATGCAGAGTCGGTTTCCCATTGTACAGCCCTGAATTAAAGAGCTAGGTCGTTATTTTTGAAAAGGCTTCGAAAGGCTGCCTGGATCAATGACCGGATCAATGACTCCAAGCATGGGAGGAAGGTCACGTACAGGCAGAAAATAACCATCAACACATACCATTTTGTTTTGTTCTCATCAATTCTAATAGTTTTTTTTAAACTTGTGGTTTGACACCATGATCAAACCCACTAATGTGTCGACTGTTTTCTCCAATGAGATGGATTGGCCTATCAGGAAAGTCCAGGGAACTCGGTGAAGACCTAAGGATGAGAATTGTACGCATGACTACATCAGAGAACAACCAGATTGTAGCATCTGCTCAAACTTCGCAGACATTTGCATCTGCTCACACGGGTAGAACCGGAGAACGGTTTTATTATCAGAAGACATTAACAACACTATGCAAACTTTCATCTACAGCGGCTGCCATTTTGCCTTCAGTGGTGCTGAAATATTGCAAATCCCCAACTGTGCAACACCGAGATCTGAACGACCGCTGGATGGTCCAACAAATTCGTTGCCACAACTACACATTTGAACATGTTCTGGAAAGAATAAAGAAGGAAACGGTAAGCTTGCTAAATGTGCTTCCCAAGGCAACAACCTCTGCCTTATAGAAAATATTTGGGCTACACTTAACAGCTGAGTCCTTTCACACCTGATAGTCTCAGTTTGATTGAGGACCAAACCTACGTTTGTTACATTTCTAGCTGATCCGTGTCAAACAATCCAGACCCTTTGAGCAACCCTCTCCTATGGGGGGCGCTGCAACACCAACCACTGAAGGAAATGACTCAAAAACCTCTGAAGAAGACACTGAACGCAACTTTCCTCTTCACAAATTGTAAACTTTGGTAAAAGACCAGGAGCCATTTCTCCTGCTAGTTTACACGCGTGTTTGTTTTGGTTGTATTTACCCAGAATGCCCTGCGCTGTGGCTCACTTCCTGCTACTGGAATGGTCTTCAGTCCACTTGAACCATACCTCCCCAAACGAGCCGGATGTTTTAAACATGGCTGATGAGAAAGCGCCTGATATTAACCGATTCTGCTGAGAAGAGTCATCTAATATCCAGCTAGAGTTTCGCCTGTTAATGGCTACAAAAAGCATGCAGTCAATGCACACGTAGCAAAGGGGCATCGAGTCAAATATCAAAGGAGGTTTATGTGTACATTCGAGTTATGTACAACTTTGATAATGACCATTTCACCTGGGAATAAAATGGTTCAAATAAATCACCGAAAGCCTTAAATATGACTTAAATGCTGATGATTACAGCCTCCCTGTTCCTGTCTATACATTTATATAACTCCCTCTCTTTTGAACATAAAGGCACAGACACAAATGAAGCAAACATCTCTTTATGAGTTTCTGCCGTCAGTCCTGTAATTTGCGTTTCCCCTCAGAGCCGGGAGAGATGCTGCGCTCGCCTCTGGCCCCCGTGGCTGCATCTGATGCTCTAAGTGTGCCGCCGCGAACACACTCCCGTCTTTGTCTCCTCCAGAGGAGAGCGAGGTGCGCACATTAATGACTGTTTTACGGGTTCTAGCTATCCGAGTCTCTTTTATTCCCGTCGGCCATGACGGCCTAATATCTGCCTGTCAAACAACTTCCATTCACTCCCCTAACAGACTGGAGACTGATACTTAAGACACAAAAAAGCCCACACCTACGTATCCTCTCCTCGGTAGATTAGTGGGTGGTGAAGGAGCCACACTGGCCATTATCTGCTGCTCTTGCTCCAATCAATTACTATTCATTTATTCGAAAGGAGTGACCGTGTCCTGATCTGAAGAGGTGTTGGAGCGAGTGTGTGCGCCTTGCAGTTTATTCCAATCTTTTTAACAAAACTTTGAGTCTCCTCCTACCTCTGTCACTTTCTCCTCTGTGTTCACTTTATTTTTCCAGCTTGTTCCAGTTTCTACTTTTTTTTTCCTGCTTTTTTTCTCCTCTAGCTTTCTTTGTCGACGTATTGTCGCTCCTCTTTTTTAGCCCTTGATCCTTTTTACATCCCACAGAAACGCACCGCTGGCATTTCTTGCCTTTTGTGTCTCTAAAATATATCATTGTCTTCCTAAAAATGTAGTTTTACAGCAAGGTTTATTAATCAAAAGGTTCAATTTATCAAAATGTCAGTGGCCAGCATAACCAGCAACAGTACTGCTCCACTGGGACTGAATTTGTTTATTCTATCAGAGCAACAGAGCTGGAATTTCAGCTATATAGTTTCATGTATATTATTATTATTATTATTATTATTATTAAGGCTTTTCTCATAAAAATGCAATAACGCTGCATACCATCATCTACTCTAGACATCCATTAAGAGTCTCTGCTTCATAAAATACATGTAGATTTTTTCTTTTGCAGAGTTTATGGTAGTTTTTCAGTGCTTTGTTATCCATTAAACCCTGTTTTATTATCCCTATTACTATAATGCAGCGAATAATTGAATAGTTTTTACTGAAAACCACAAAAAATAAACTACAATGTTTATTCATCTAAATAGATCATAAAACACGCCAGTGACCTTTGAATCAATGGCAAGAAAGCAGGTGTAAACGACTGCTTTTTTAGCTTCCTGTCAGTACTAGCTGCGCTACAAGCTAATGCTAGCTCGCATGTTTGCTGGATGCTATTTATCATGGAGCTTTTCATATTTATGACATGCCAACAGGTTTTACACATCACTGCACATTATGAAGCCGGATTCGATTGGCAGCCTTTGTCACTCCGTCGTTGGCGTTCTTTTATTCATAAGGCCATATTAGGACTTCTTCTATCGCATTTTGTTGCTCTATATAAACAGAAAGTTCTCCGGTGGATGCTCCCTTCATTGTGAGAATTTCTTTTTACTTACTTTCTAAAATCCAAACTGAGCTTGGACAGAAAACTTGTCAGTTTTCTGCTCCATCTTTTTGGAACCAGTTGCAGAAAAACCTGAACACGAAGATGTTGCTGTCTCTAAATATTTTTAAAGCTTTTCTTACTGTCTGTAAATGTTTTATAAGTGGGGAATTTTTTTATTTTTTATTTGTGACGTTAGCTTTTTCTGTTCTTGCTGTGAATGTTCTGTAACCTTTGAGCTGTTGCCAGTCGTGGCCACGATTCTCCTGCATAAAAAGATTTTCATCTCAAAATTTTAAAAAAATGCATCTTTATTTGTTATGAAATAAAGGTTACCAAAAAATTAAAAAATATTTGTCCTCTTCTTCCCACTGGTGAAAGAATTTCTATGGATAAATATTTGATGCTACTTTTCTGCGCTCCTGTAGCATCTATCTGTGCTGCAGTGCTAGCAGCTCTCACAAGAGTCTGAGTAATTGCAGAAAAAAATTCTAGATAGACAAAAACACAAAGCCTAACCCCCTGGAGTGTGTTCACGGGAATTTTGTAACATTCTTTAGAAGTACATTTGTGAGGTCAGACACTGATGTTGGCAATGTGTACTCCACATCTAACGATACCTGTAAAGACACAATCTTTAATGCAAGTAATCCCAGATTTCTGTCAATTAAACTATAATGTGAGCATTACAGAGGGGACCGAATCCTCACACAGCTAGGCAGATTTTTAAAAAGTATTTTTCGCCCCCAAGGTTTCATCTGCCCTTTTTCTTTCCTTCTTGATAAAACACAATTTTACTAAAATGTTCAACCTCGCTTCATCTCCCTCGTTTGTGCTTTAACCGTCGTTTCTCTGTTTCTTCGAGGCTACATAAGACAGACTGCCCTCTTTTCCATTCCCCCCCCCCCCCCCCCCACTCTCTTTTTTTTCCCACTCTCTGCCCCCCTTTCATTGTAAGAACCAACAAGTCTGTCAGACAGAAGGAGGTCAGACTTCTTATCTAAGCTTCATAATGGTCTTGAAAAGAGGAGAGGCACACATTGCAATAATTAGCAAGCCACTGGACAATAGACGGTGCATAATCAGTATGGAGATGTATGCTGTCCGCCCCGCTCCTCTAAACACTCACTGTATTTCTGTTTCCTTGGAGTATGTATTCATCTGAGGGGCTTTTCATTTTCTTTAGGTCTTCTGCTATATTGCATTTTTGTAACCCACCACTCTGCAGTGTTTCTTTTTATTTTCAATCACTTTCTGCCCTGATTTTGTTCTTTGGTTTCCAGATTTCATTATAATAACCTCATTTCACTTGGAAAGTGACAGGCACGCACAAAAGAGTCAGACAAAGCCATGGTTTTCTTCAGCATGCAGTAGGTTCAGAGTGATTCTTTATGTATTTGGATGGTGGAATATGTAGATCCGCAAGGTAAAGAGGCTGCGTGAGTGTTTCTTCCGTACTTACCGAGTCTGCCGCGGTGCAGGGTCGAGGGCAGCGCATCTACAAATCAGCTTCCAGACAGCCGCACCTACACTCTACTTGATGTTCAATGGTTTGGCTTTGCAGTTCCTTTTCATGCAGATCCTCAAACTGCAGCACTGTGGCACTGAAAGTTTGTATCAGACAGAACATTAGGTGAATTATTCAAAACCAAGAGCCATGCCTTCTTAATATGCGATCAGTCTGCGTAATGGTTGATGGTACGAGGCAGGGCATGCAGTGGAGTGGAAGGGAAATCATGGTGCACATGTCTCTGTCAGGCCTCTTTTATTCAATCAAGGCCCACAGGTTTCCTTGAACAGAGCTTAAGGAGATCCTACTGCTTTAATTGATCTTTTTATGTGGGCGTACAATCGTCCTTAAAATTATTCTAATATTGTCCTTTCCCATTGTGTTTCTACTATTTATTTAATGCAGGCTGCATTAAATAGTCCATCGGCCAAAACTGGGAAAAAAAAAAAATTTTTTTGATCACCTGATAACATTTGCGTTGAATGTTCGCTAGCTCAGCCAAGTCCGTCACGAATTTGTCGATAAGCCAGGTATCTGCGAGCTCCAAACAGCAGAAACCCTGTTATCATGCATAAATCCAGGGTGAATCCCGCCGGGTGTAACCCTGCAGGACAAGAGGGCTCTCCTGTGAACCGAGGGCAAGAAAGAAGAGCTACTGTTGTAGATACAACAAACAGGAACGTGCTATGGTGTGTTTTTGGCCTGTATGTGTTTCAGAGAGAAAACGCGTCACCCTGAATGCTCTGTACGCACAGTGGTGGCAGCATATGCTGTGGGATTTTTGCTTAGCGGAGACAAGGGAAGCTAGTCGTTGTTTGTGGGAAGATGGGCGGAGCTAAACAAAGAGCGAGGTAGCCTGTTCGATATCCAGCCAACACTAAATCATGTGCTAGAATGCCCCAGTCAAAGTTCAGACATAAATCCTAAGTGGACTTTGCCAAGACTTGAACATTGATGTCATCTAACATTAACGCTCAGAGTTACAAAGCTGGAGATGAACCACATTGGCAGATAGATTGTTGTTATTTTGCTCTAGTTTTTGGGTTTTGTGAGTAAATATTTTCATATCTGATGAATAAATGAATAGTCGGGGTCACAAATTATTTCCAAAGCCGAAGCTGAAAAGTTTGGGAACCATTTCTAAAGCCTCATTTGAACCACAGTCAAGTTCATTTCTTCTGAAACCGATCCTAAAGTATAGAAAGAAAAAAAGGCCCAAACTCCACGGCCAACTTAGTTTTGCCTCGGAGCGGGAAAAAAATGCAAAAGCGACCTATTCAGGAGCAAATAAGTAAATTTCTGCATTTTCAAACAGGAATTTCAACCATAATGACATTTTTTGGGAGATTTGTCATTTCAAAGAGCTGGGAGTTATGAAATGTCAAGAGAGAAAATATGATTAGTGTGAAATAATTAAATAGAGAAGGTTACAATGCTTGAAAGATGCATCTGGGGGAATGTTTTCCCTTAAGAATAAAAACACAGTACAAAACTTGAAAAGAATCAAATGTGAATAAACAAAAATTGCAGGAAAAAAGACTTTGGTATCTTTAACTTTGAAGGCACACTGTGTTTGAAGAGAATCATTTTTCCTTCTCTTATAACATCAGACGCGGGTTTCATAAAAGAAGACCTCCATGATCGAAGGGCAATTAAGGAATTTGTAAAGAAACTTAAAAAGATAAAATAAAATATGGAGCGCACTATTGAAAGTTGGATGTCTTCCTCTAATTGAAAGAGAAGGAATGATGAAAAAAAAGGTTAATTAGTTTCTTTTCTGCTATTGGTGACCCTTTACAAGACAGCAGCAATTTGCATAAAGGCGCAGCTTTGTGTGTTTAGGACTGAACCAAGGTCAGCACCTTTCTGTTTGTCTAGCACTACATTTTTAAGGGCTATTCACCACTGACTATTGTAAGTTTCAAGTGAACTTGAAGTTTCCTTGAATACTTCCATTGGTGGAGATGCATAGTGTTCATACAGGACCTTTATACGTGACAAATTAAGACTCCTATTCCCTCTCTTTACATACATTCTGAATAGTGTACGGTTTGATTATTTCTTCTTTTTTGCATATTTCTTTTTCTAATTTGCATATGGGGTCATTAATTTTCTCATAGCCGAGGACCTAATGAGTGGACAGCTGAGAAGCCGAACAGGATGCAAATAATAACATTTGAGCCACAAAAGAGGTGGCAGCGGAGGAGGGGGGAGTTCCCATTCACTGGGACAGGACTTGAGGTAAACATGCACAGTAATTATATATCACTGCTCTTTAATTATGACGCTACGCAGAGAGCAAATAAGAGGAAGGTAAAACAATGGGCAGGTACATCGAATTAAGTCGTACGAGTGAAACATTTGAAATAAAGACAAAACGAGGCAGCCGAAGCGTGGAGTCGGGCTTGGAGAGCCGAGGGAAAAGAAAAGAGGGACAACAGATTATGTGCAAACACAAACACATGCTTGCTTTGCGTGCGCGCGCAATCTCTCAAGTGTGTATCTTTGCGATTGTCATTAACCGCGTAACAAAGTCGTTCCTCGGTAAATGGCCCTTGTGAGAGATGAAAATCTTGAGTAAAAGAGAAATGAATAGATTCAAGGCTGAGTTTTTTTAGGAATGTGAAGGGGTTTCTGCACGGAAGTGTTTGTGAAACTTGGAGGAAATAATGCGCCTGGTTCTCCAAACTGTGCAGAAACCTCAATTAAAGTTATTCCACTCATGGATTGAGTTCAGAAAGTTATGCCAGCTTTCCCTCACATTGTGCAGTAGACGACTGCAGCATCTCTAGTTCAGTGGTTCTCTTATAATGGAAAGGTTGTACGTGCAATTCCAGCTACTGTCATATGTTGATATGCTCCAGGACAAGACACTTACCTCAAAGTTGCCTATTGATCTGTGTATTGCTTTGTGAGTGGGTGACTGTCGTGTAAAGCACTTTGAGTGGTCAGTATGACTGGAAGAGTTCAGTTTAGACACTTGTAAAAAATGCAACCATTAACAATTAATGATAGGTACATTGAAAGGACTGAACATGAAATCAACGTCTGTCAGTCAAGTTTTGGTACCTTCGAATAAAAGTGATTGCACACATTTATGTTTAATGAGAGGAAACGTTTCCTCTCTTAGAAAAACATGAATGCCAGGCAAAAGTTCCCAAACAGAACATACACACCGACCAGTACTCCCAGTATCGATGGGGCTTAAGGGCCACTGCTGCCCTTAGAGCTAAAATCCATGAATACGTGATACCTTATCCAAAACTGCTGAAAACAGTCAATTTTAATTGCTCATACACAAAATATAGATTGATATAATAACGTGTCTAATGGAAATTGTCTTAGCATTACCAGAGAAGCTAACACCTACATTCTTCCTTATCTCCCCTCTTTAGGGCACAGCCAATCAGCACCAAGGAAAATAAATGCAACCGACAGCTTGGCAGGTAGGTCCTAACTATTTATTTAACTAGAAACCACATTTTTGTTTGTATCTTTCCTTTGTTTTGGGGGGTTTTCAGGGTAAAAATATCTTCCAGAACCCAACCTGCTTTTGCATCCAACAACTTACTCGACTCAGAGTAGGATTAGGAGAAATAAAAATGTAAAGTGTAGGCACATAAGCGATTATATTTTCCAAACAAATACTCCTGGTCTTCAGTTAGTCCCTTAACCAACATCAGAAATTTAAGTGGCTGTCGTCCTCTATAGAATACAAAGACACTCGACACAGATGAATTCATTGAAGACAAAATTTGGATGGATTGAGAGACAAAGAGAGGGAGCTCTTCAGAATAGGAATGAGGGGTGTGAGGAGTGGGTATGGAGTGGACAGATGTGCCCTAATGTGTTTTGGCCCTGTTCTCTGTATGGACAACATAAGCACACACACGCACACACACCAACAGTCCTGCTGTCTATGACTTCCTATTAAACAGAAAGATAAGGTGTTCTCCTATGTTATGTTTTACTTTGAGGGTCCTTTTCCACTTTTTTGATAGTTATACCAAACACATTTTATTATATATTGAAAACAGCCATTCCCTGTTTACCTTCAAAGACCCCTAATGTGTCATCTAACCGTCCGGTGCATCCTCGGCTGCTGATTTCAGCCAATCAGACAATTAGAGAGCTGATGACCCATCTGTCTTTGTGATTGGCTGATGGATGTGTGTGTGTGGGGGTGGGGGTGCACGTTCACGTATGTTTTCCGTGAAAAGGTTCTGACGAGCCCCCAAACACATCTAGCCAGTGACAATTTTCTTTTGTTACCCGCCACCGCTGACATTTTCCAAGAGACGCAGAGAGCTAATGCGCACCCGTGAACAACTTAATAACACTTGAACCAGTTTGCCAACTTGGAGAAATGATTTCATTCAATTAGATAATTCTACCCCCTCTTCCTCTCTCGCTCGCTCCCTTGTTCTCCGTAATGAGTCATTTGTGATATAATAGCCACATAATGGCTTGAAAGCGGGTTCGGCAGGGAAAAGACAGATGTAGTGTGAGTAAAAAGTGGAATGGTGAGGCAGAAGAGGCTCCGGAGTCGAGACATTCAAGCTGGTGTGTGGCCACTATGGTTAAAGGAGCCGTGTATATGCCGGCCTATAGGAAACACTGCACACACATGTGGCTTTTACTCCATTTGCTGTCCATTAACAGTGTATGGTGCTGAGCGATAGGAGAAGCGATAGCATCTTCTCTGATGGCATCTGTTATCGAAGTACACGCGTCCTTCAGGCGTCCATTGTGCTATCACTCCTCTCATCTCTCCTCTATCTCTCTTACCATCCTTCCCCCCTTGTCTCCTGGTTTCTCACCTTGCTTCTCCTTCGAATCCAAACTTCTTGCCTGCCATCCTTCCCTTCTGACGGCCTCATCCTTTGTGTGTCATTATTTTCTGTGGCCCACGTATGTTTCAATGGTTATCTTTTTCAACACTTGCGGTTGTAACAATACATGCAGCTTGCAACAACAGTTATGAAGAAAACGTAACTTCAATCTGAGCATGAGAATGGGGAGGAATGAGGATGTGGGTGCCACAAGGACCTGTGTCGGGGTCTGCTCCCTCCTCAGCACATTCTGAGCTGATCATAGTCAATCTCCTACCACCAATATGCAGATGATATTCAGTTATATATTTCATTCAAGCTGTTTATGGGTTTAGACTCTTTCCACCATTAGATGGTATGAAGCTTTCTACAATTAAATGAAAAATAAAGCTGAAATCCTCATCTTTGCTCCAGACAAGTTTGTTCCTAAAATCTGAGATTTGTCTCATCAACTTGCAAGATCCCACTAATATTCTGTTAGGAATCTTGGTGTTTTCTTTTTTGACTTACTCTTGGGTCTCTGGTTCGCTCTTGGTTTTATCATCTCAGGAATACTGCTAAAGCCTCTCCCATACTTCATCCAAATCCAAACAGTCATTGTGTATCAGTAGAATCTGTATGAGTGAAGGTTGGTGTACTGATATCTTTTATTACAAAAGGCGTTGGACTTGGAAAAATGACTTGTGAAGATCTCTTAAGATGCCTTCAAGTTAACCAAGGAGAAATGATCATCTTTCCCAAATTAAGATATGACCATGATCTTACCTGAACAACTTTAAAAGGTGTGTTTTTTTGTGTGTGTGTGTGTATTGAACATGAACATTGAGCATTTCCAGGAGAAAGCAAGGGAAAACAGACAGTGAAAGTACCTGGAAAAATGTCAATGCTTTACTTTTTCTTTCACTCAAGAATGCAGCAATGTACGTCATGTATAAAAGTTACCTTGAAGATCTGTGAACAGTTTCCGGATTGTTTCATAATTAAGTATTTCACTAAAACCTTGAGCTGGAGCTGCAGAGCTTCTGTTTCACTTAATTCTTTTCCCCCCACTTGTTGATGATAACCCTCTAAGTAAAGCAACCCCCAATGCTTTGAGACAGCACAGGGGAACTCTTTCTCTGAGTATCTGAGTCGAGGAATTAGCAACTGAACCGTATGTAACACGCAGTGGATCTCTTCCCTACCCTGATCTGCTTTAATCAGCGCTAAAAGATGACACACTGTGTTACAGTTTCCAATCAGTTTCAGCGTTCTTCATCAAGTGGTCTCTTTGGGTAAATCTGAATTGGACAATCGCTTCCATCAAGGATTTCTGCTAAGTACAGCACTCTGGTGAGAGGCGGAGGGCGGTAGAAGACAGCTTCACTCTCTGCCTCTTGTCTCTCCTTATCTTTCTCACTTTCTTCCTCACCTTTGCTCACACCGACCCCCGCGCACACAAACGCATACATATACATGCTGCTTCTCCAGGAAGCAATCAAGTCCTTGTGGAGAGGTTGGAGCAGTTCGGATGAACGGCGCACTCTGAGTGGTTACTTGAGTCAGGAGGTCATGTCTTAGCTGCCACCCACTCCTTGCCCCTAATCATCCTTCATTACCGTATTTGCACACATCTCTCTGCTTGTCGAGGTTTGTGAGTTTTCTTCTGCACGTATGTGTTTTCTTGCTTTTTTCCCCCCCTTCTACTTGCACTTGTCTCCATAGAAATAGTCCCTATTTGCATATGAATGTGGCGGCTGCCAGCGTGTGTTTTAGCGGAGCATCTTCAGAGAACCACCAGTGCCAAAGGGGTGATGGAGGAAATGAGAGGAGACAGAGACGGGGGAGATTAAGGAGGTGATGGGTGAGGTAGGTGATGGGAGGGAAGGAGTGGTTCAGGAGAGAAGCGTTGACATGAGGGAGACCCTGCAGAAGAAGTGTCATGAAGGAGGAACAGAGAAAGAGCTCTTGAGAGAAGAATTACTTAAATGTCTTCTCTCTCTGTGTCTTTGCAATTTGAATGAGTGTTGTTGTTGATAAAGTTTATCGTGGAATACATTTTGTAACTCTAGTTTGTTTTAAGGGATCATTCACACCAAATGAATGTATATATCCAAACAGATCAGTCAACTTTAGACCCGAGTCCAAATTTCATACCACAAACAAGCAAAGGTGGTATGATAATAAAAAATCCTTGAACTCTAAGTAAAAGTCCTACATGTAAACTGATTTCATCTGTTTTTAGGGTTCTTAAGGTAGTGATAAAGTTAGCCTTCTCTAACCCCAATCACATGGTATCTTCTGGTGTCGCTCTTTTTAGTAGAAGAAAGCCACCTAAATCCAAACTCACAAAATCAAGGCTAGAAAGGGAGTTTCAAATTAGGACCAATTCAGACAGTGAATTTTCTTTGTATTCAAATGTTGGCTCCCTCAACATGACCCATAAAATCTATATCCTGGCCAGGACAGACAGGAAGTCACTACAGCAGTATTTGAAAATCACATGGAAAAAAGGCAATTCAAACAAAAAACTTTGTCAGAAATCATTTTAGGGAACTTTAGATCAAACACTGTGAACAAAAAAATGTTCTATTTATCCCAAAATCCTGAACTCAGACTATCAATTGACAGCAGTGAAGTAGAGAGTAACCTAGGTCCATGCCCTTGTCAAAAGATGTCAATGAACACCCTGAGAGACGAAGGACTGAGACAAATAGAAGGGAGAAGAGACAAAGTGATGATGGATGATGGCGGCGTTGAAAGAAAAAGACAGAGTGACTGATTGAAAGGGAGGCGGATGAGAAGAAAGCAGCAGGTGATGGGGCAAAGAATGCCAGAGGGTCAGGTGTGAACCGTGTGGCAACTTACTGGTGGGGGAGACTGAGATGTGTTGTAATACTTTGGACTGTGTCAAAGACAAGGCATTGTGTGGGTGTATTTTAGATCGAAGAAGGTGTTGAATTTGACGTGTCTATTTGCAGATGACAGAATACTCTCTCACATTCACAGCAGGAAACAGAAAAACGTCTTTCATCCGTCTCTTCGTCTTTCTCGCACTGATCTTTCTCCTCCTTTACGCTGCAGGGGCCTCGTCTTTGACGAAGGCATAAAAAATGGAGTCAAGAGGAGGCACGGTCTCCAACTGGAAGAGCATCTTGCACAAAGGCAGGGGTTGGCCAGCTTGCTGAGAGATCTTTTTTTTCCCTTTCTGTTGGAAGGAAGGAGGTTGAAGGACAAGGTCTGAAGTACAAAGCGTTTGAACACCTGGATGTTAAAGTACACCAAAAAAAAAAAAAGATTATGGAGTTGCACTGATGACCCAAAGAGTCAATTTGGCAAATTTCTTGAGGAACGAAAACGTGTCTCTTCATTCACTCAGCCAGTCCTCCACTATCTTTCCCTTGTGGCCATCTCCAAACAATCCTTAACCCTGAGGATCTCCAAGACACTTTCCATAAGCCAAGAGCTCCCGCTCTCATTCTGTCTTCCTGTCACTCGTACTTGGTTTATCCAACACCACCCCACCATGATCTTTCTCTGTCTGGGGGTCATTATCGCATACTTAGTAGCATCCCAGGGGTTTGGGTGTATTTGCTCTTTAAGGACATTCTTTAAGGACATCAGTGTTTAAGACAAACAGCAATCAAACAACGTTTTTTCCCCCTTACTTCAATCTCCTCCTGTATGGCTCTCCTCTCCTCTTTCCACAGGATTAAGTCCATTTGTTTGTTTTCCTGTCCTCTGCGACGTGCGCTCGTTCCCTCACCTTCCATGCCTTTCCTTCCTCTTTGCTTCTCAGCTGCTGGTGATGTTTTTTTTCCAAATCGCTGCTAGCACAGCAGCTTGAACTTTGACAGTGTGTGCTTGAAGAAGAAAACGTCACTTACGGGCTTTGTCTTCTGTCTTTGGGCTACAGATTTTAATAACACAAAGTAAATCCCAAATGGAACAAAGACGGATTTGGTCTTACATCCACTCGGACACTTAGTGAATTTAAAAATACCTTTGAGTGTCTCGAGCTTAGGATTGACTGCTGCTCTTAGTAATAATATAAAATGTGTTTGCTGGATGTAATTTATTGGTTTTAGAAAGAGCATTATTGGCAAAGTGTAATAAGGTCACTGCAGATCTGAGAGAGGACTGTGGATTTATAGCGGTCAGGAACGTCTCTTGGAGCAGATTTTGAGACAAGTTGAGCAATCATAGATAATGATGTCACACTGTGCAAGGAAAAAGTCTCAATCTGCCACTGTCTACTGAACTACAATAAAGACAAAATATAGCAATGTTTGCTAATCTTGTCCTGCAACCTGTAGGACCAATGTGGTTTCCTGGCTCTTCCTCCAACTTCATTGAAATGGAGTAAATATTCAGAAGCCTTTAAATGTCTCCTGTTTCTCATAATCCAAGACGTAACTTTACTTTGTCTGTTATATGTTCATTTTTTTAAAAACGTGCAATAAAACAATAGCAATCTGAGATTAAATATTATGCTGAACTAAATCCTCAAGTTTATGAGGTTTATTCCACAATCAGAATCAACAACCGGACCTCGATGTGAGTGTTGTTTGTGAGCACAAAGTTAATCAGATTTTTAAAAAATGCTTCGTTTCACTAACACTAATTATAGCGGCATAATTTGCTCCTTTGTGTTTGAGCCAAGAAAGAAAACAATGTTTGGATGACGAGCGTTTTAACTTCTCATTTCATCCACCGCATTTGTACCATTTGACTTTTTAAGGAATAATGACAAGTTATTTTGAGAAAACTAACATTATTTTTTTTTCATTCCTCTTTGATTCCATAAACAAAATAATAGAGTTTAAGTTGCGTGACAGATATATACTGAGAATAATGTGTTGACAGCTACAGTACAACGTTGTAACTTAGTTAAACCCTCACCAGTGAGAAACTGACGGATTATGTGGAAACAATCTCTGCATGGCTCTCTAAAGAGTTCTGGTGACAGTTGTTTGGAGATATGGAAGGGGTGCACCATATGTCCAACATTAATACTAAAGATTTTGTCCAACATAGTCATGGAGATTTTAAGAGTAATTGCAAATCCCTTTGTATCTGGTAAGCTGTCAAACTACCAGATACAAATAATCCATTTCTTTTGACTTCCTTCTCATTTTTACATCTTTTTTGTATGAACTTAATTTTGAGCAAGTGGTTTTACTATGATTACTTCTGTCTTAGCTATACATTATTTTTGCCAAAGTGTGGCATTACAGCTGCCTTGCTCAAATTTTTTTTTATTATCATTATTATTATTGATGCCTCTCAAAATATTTGTATCTTTTCGACATGGAAACGAATATATATGTCATAACTTGCAAGTCTAAACCGGCTTGACAATACAGTTCCTAAATTAGGAATTTATAAAAACACGTACATTAAACTTTCGATGTATTTATCCAGTTTTGGATGCGTTTATCTCGAGTCTTTTGGCTAATCTTTACCAGGAGTGGCATTGAAGGGAATTGCAATACGAATCAGAGAAGATTGCACTTTGAGGTTTTGGCTTTTTTTAAACAGGATCTTTGGCCCCTTCGGATCAGCTGCCGAGTCAAATTAAAACAACCCAATTTCCAGGATTTTCCAGTCAACTCCTCCAACAAAACAATAAGAAAGGAGCCCCTCCCCCTCTACTTTTTCTGTTTGACTCTCTGAGTCAGTTGGAAGGTATTATTCCAAAGAGAATAAAAAATGTGCCCACAAGTATTAATAGAAACCTTGAAGAATCAAGGTTGGAGATGCAAACTCTTTTCTTTTTCTTTTAACGGAATCCACCTTTTAAAACCGTCTTCGCTCGTGAAGTCCAAAAAAAAAAAAAAAAAAAACGTGAGCCGGGGAATAAACTTCCACTCATGCTCTTCCATGTTTTCCTTCAAGCGGCGAAGAGAGAGGCTGTCTTGGCTGCTATTGTGCTGCATAGACAGAGATGTGTCAGAATACATGTGCTGACTAGAACACAATGCCTGTCTGTTGATATCCTCAAGAGGACAGAGGTGTAGACACCAGCTTCTGATCTCACCTCACGTATAAAACTACAAGGTTTTTAAGGGAGAAACAATGGAAATTTTTGTTTTCCTTCGTTTACTCATCTGCTTGTCTCAGAATAATGAAAAATTGTCCCAGAGCACCAGCAGTGCATTTCACTGCTGGTGCAATGCACTGCACCAGCAGTGAAATGCACTGCTGGTGCACAGCTGTGCCAATGTTTATGTACATTGGCACAGCTGTCAACTCAACACTTCCTGTATTCTTACTGCTGACCTGGAAGTATTTCTCACCGATGAAGTTTGAGGACTTTTCCTGTTTGCCGTTTCTTGCGAGGCTCAAAAACCTTCCACGTGTCTACGTACAAAAGGCTCTGAATGCATCTTTTGTCTGCAAATCCCTGGAGAGAGAGATGGGAAAAAGAAAACATGTCCAACATCATCGTCCTTATTCCAGAATATGGACGATGTTAACCCTCCTTTGATCTTCTGACCGCTTTTTAAAAACCCTTTAGGTTACACCTGTCTGAAGCACATCGGTCCACAAAGAAGATATTAATGAAACATCATCTCTCTTCAAAGGGCTGTCTGCCTATGTCTTTAGCATTTGCGTGCTAATAAATAAAATAAAAAATCTATGATAAATGAATAATTAGATGGATGAATTAAACCTAAAGGTGGTGTTATGGTTGTGAACATGTGTTTGGTTCATCTTTTTAGGGAGTGAAATCTGTGCATCGGGGGCAGCAGTTGGGAGCGAAGAGGTTCACTCCAGAGGCCTGTTGGGCGACGAGGCCTGGGGCTTGCCTGAAGGCATGGCCGGTCTGGAGGAGCCCTTAGCTGGGCGGCAGCTAAATAAAAGATGGGAGGGAAGTGTCAGTCTGTGAGGCCAGGAGCGGATGGAAGGGCCCTCATTAGTTTCATCTGAAGGAAACAAACTGATGTTAGGTTTGACAGCAGAAAGATGAAAACCAAAGTCTCTTTTTGGGCCTTGATAAAAACAATATGCAACTTTATTACCTAAATGTGGTTATTGTTTTTGCAACTTTTGATTTAATCTTTGATTCCTGACGATTAGAGTTATTGCTCTTCCTCTTAACAAACCCTCATGCCCTCTTGTCCAGAAAAGCAAGAGGGTCTGCACCAAAATGACATCACAGGACTGTGCCGTGCAGCCCCTCACGAACTCGAGGTCTGGGCTGGTCTCCGTTTGCGTAGTCCAAGAGGATCTTTGGTGTCAGACGGAGCGACCAACGTGCTCTGGCTATGATTATATGTGGGGGGGGTTGTTTATGTACGAGTGCTAGAGGCTGCTATAATAAACAAGTCAAGTATTGAGAGTGTACAGTTTCTTTTTTAACCAACTAACCAACAAATTCACGGGCTTGTTGACATGGAACATACATAAAATGCAAGCAAAAGACGCATATCAATACAGCTAGAGACGCGATTGAGACCCACACGTAGTTACAAGGATCAGTGTGAAGAAGGTCCATTGCGTTAGGATCTCTATCCTAGCGCCAGTGAACCTACTGAAATGGACTGTGTGGTCTCCGTTGGCGTAGTCCAGGAAGATCTTAGACAGGTGTGTTGTCCATGTATGAGTGCTAGAGGCACAACCTTCTTCTGTCTGGACGATGAAAATAATCTGCGGCTGTGCTTATAGGGGAGGTGTGT